>NC_092588.1:40010000-40312500 GCF_047663525.1 Anas platyrhynchos | reverse complement strand
AGTCTTTTGGTTTTTGCTGCAGCTTGTAAAGAGCTTTGTCTGGGAAAAAAAAAAAAAAAAAAAAAAAAAAAAAAAAAAAGTTTTCATTTAAAAATAGATCTGTAACCCTTGCAGGTGAAAAAAAAGAAAGGACAGAAAAACCAAGACCTGGATGCATTATAATAGTTCAGAAAGCAGATAAAAATGTCTAAAATATAACTATTTTGCTGCTTGTCTCTGCTGCCACTTGGATTTATCAGCTTTATTTAAAGAGCTTTGGGCATGTATTACAACTAAATTAAAGAAAGAAACAGTCTGACCTCTTGTACATTTATTTTCTCTGTTAATGAGAACAATCACCTAATCCAAAATTAGTTCGTATAAAAACTCAAAGAGGAGAAATCATTTAATCTATTTGTAAGTAGAAATCCAGTTCACAAATGGTGCAGTGGCTACATCATCAAGGTCTGCCAAGAAGAAATCCAATTTGGCTGATTTGACAACATCAACACTGTCCAGTTAGCTAAAAAAAAAAAAAAAAAAAAAGAGCTATGCCAGCACAGGAGGTTCAGGGCTCAGAAAACCCTAGAAGATTCATGATCTCAACTGAGCCCAGCTTAGGAACCAGTGACAAGCAGCTGTTTGATAGCTATGAACCATAACAGAAATAAACCTGATTTTTTGGTTCATTTCAGCAGAGTGTGTGGACAGACATGGTTCGTGGTGGGGATTAGGGACAGGGGAAAAATGCCTGGAAAGGAAATTCCAAGGAGTGACAGACTGCAGCTTGGCAGCGAGAAAGGACCCAGCTTGCACAAGGAACAAGAAGAGCCATCATCTGTAGATCACGAGTATTAGGTATCTGGCCTTGCAGAAAGTCTAAAGAGATAAGGGAAAAGCAGAAAGTCGTGCCCAGCCTCATGCTGGTGTTTGATGGGGTGACTGGTAGTAGCCTTGGAGGACTTCATGGATCTGCTGATAGTAAAGGAACTGCAGCCTTGCACAGCAAGACCGTGGTAGGCAAAGCTGAGGTGATGTCCGTGGCAACTCAGAACAATTTAGATAAAGCAATATTAAGAATTCCTGCTAGAGTCCAGGTTGCATCAAGCCAATGCCGTCAGTTCCTTTCTGCTCTTCTTCTACAGTATGAGCTTTATAATGCCTTTTGTTCAACACAGGGAAGGTTATTTTCATTTACAGCAGAAGAGCAATCAGGTGACCTTGGTGACAAGTGTCAAGTCATGTTTGTGACTCCACGCCAAGCAGTGAAGCTAGGATCATGACCAGCAGTATCATTTTCCACAGCTTCTCAGAGGTCATGAGTACAATAGCTGATCCATGCTGGCCACAGCAGGACTCTGAAGCACAGCAGTGCACCAGAATAACTGCATTTTAGAGAAAAATACCACAGATGCCTCAGGTCAGCCTGGGAGCCAGCTATTGTGTGATGGGGGTAAAGAATAGCTGGGCAATGTAACCTGAATGGGCAGAGTGGTGATGCCAGGTACCCTCTTCACAACATCTGTAATGCTTCAAGTGCCAAATAGGTCTCTAAAAAAAAGCTGGGGCAAAGAGGCTGTGCAACTGGCAGTCAGCCCCCATCTATCCAGGCTAGCACCTGCACTCACCTTTCCCCGTTAGTTTTTCATTAAAAACAGATCAAAATGTGTCAGTGGCCTGAAGTGGTGACATGTAGCTGCTGAGGTGTGGTAACTGTTAGTTTTCTGTTCATAAGAGAAAATAGAAATGCTGCAATTTATTGTTTGTACTATAAATTGTGTTTGCTATAAACTGTCATGGATTAACACAAAAAGCTGTGAGTAAACAATTTATGTAGGAGCAGACAGTTAAAGTTTTGAAGTTTTTGGTTATAAGTCATGACTTCTTGCTGATCCCTCAGTATTCAAGTTAAATATTTAGTTGGTACCACGGATGGAGAGAATCCCAGATCCCTTCCTTGGAGCCAAGGAGAAATTCCTAATTTTCTTTCTGTCATGTAGCTTTCCAACCAGGGCGACCCAAACTCCAGTCCCAAAATCAGCATCCAGCCCTGCAGGGGAGGTTACTGCAGCTATATCTACATCGGCAAGCCACTCAGCACCATAGGAAGGGAGATACAGAAGTAAACAGTCAGTGCTCCCATGCAGCACACGTTGCTGGGATTTTGTCATAGCCTAGCTCTGATCTGGTCCCATGGGCTGAGTGCATATCAGTGGTTGAAAGGACTTCTGGTTAGGGTTCGCCTGGCAGGAGTCCAGCTTGCACACTCAAAGACTATGCTGCAATGTGAGTCACAATAAGAGCTGAACCATTAAATTCATTTAAAAAAAAGAAAAAAAAAAAAAAAAGGTATTCTTGATCCAAATTGAGCCACCGATTTAGAGATACCCAGGGAGAACAGGTACACAAGGGACCGAACCCCAGCTCAGCACCCTGATACTCTCCAGCTGGAAGAATGGAAGGACAAACCTGAGCCAGAAAACAAAACAAAAAAAAATAGAAAAAGGAAAAAAAAGCACTGCTAGACGTCTGTGATTCCTCCTATTATTATTATTTCTACACGTGTCTGTCTCTACAGACAGCAACTGAACACTCCTACTTTGCATGCCAGCAGAAGCTCGTTTTGCTTTCACTTAAAATTCATTTCAGTTTGCGTTGAGTGATGTCAGGCTGGCTGGCAGCCTGCAGTATTTCAGCCTCTGGGGAGCAGCAGTCCCAGGTGGGGAACCGCTTTCACAGGACCCACCACCTGCAGGCAAGATCTCCGTGGATCAGGCACACAGGGCTGTTCCTGCACTGAGCCTTTAGGGCTGGTAATTGCCATTCTTTCCCCTCCATGGCATTGTCTATGGAATAAAACTATATGTCACCTCGTGTGAGAGCCACAGACATGCATTGTCCTTACAGGTGCTAGATGAGAGATTAATAATAAATATTATTCTGTTAATTATATATTTACTGTCGGCTTTCCTAAAATATCATCTGCTGCCATGTAAACACCAGAGCTATCTATATAGGTTATCTTACACCCCACCTCCACCTCTTTCCCATCTGTCCAGACCTTGTGAGCCACTAGCTCCATGGATGCTGGCCATCCTCACGCCTGTGGGTGCTTGGGACAACACATCTCCGGAGCTGTGATACTGAAACAGAGCTGCTGGGTGTAACTCAGAAAAGAAATTATGCAACTCAGCCAAAGAAATTAATGAAGTGGTAGCAAGTAGGGCAAGATTGTTTTGAAACAGGAATGAATTATGATAGTATATTAAGCTGATTATGCATCCGGGTTGAGATGTACAGAATGGGTGGGCTATGCTATAGCTGGGAGAAGCCAGGCGCACAGCCAGCCATGCACAATGTGTGTGTTTGTGTGGCTGGTGGCAACGAAACCCATCGCCCTCTGCGGAGAGTACTGTAAATGTGAGCGGGGCCTGCCAGATGGCAGACATCCGGAGAGACACAAGGAAAGAGCAAAGCGTAACCACATTGTGCATGGAAGTGAGCGGGCTGAGCCTGGCCGCAGATGGGAATCTGCAAATCGCAGTCCTAGCGCAAGCTCACGGGAAAACGCTGACGAAGTCAGAACCAAATTCCTGAGCCTCCTCTGTGTAGCTGAAAAATCAGGACGAGGGTTCAGACTGGTCTCACCTATGGTTGCACAAATCTAGAGGAAACTGCAAGCCTCGGTGTGGCTGAGCTGCTGGTGGTGTAGGGCATACAGAAAGGATGTAGGAAGATGAAACTGAGTTCACGCTGGTCCTGATGCTCATTAGCTCTGGGGCTAATTAGACACTGGATCACCCTGTACATGATATTGGATTGAAAGCCCAAAATCGTAAAGTGTGAGGAGTGCAAATATGTTCCTACTTCTCTCTTCCTTTGGTTGCCACTTGCCATGGGCAGCCACAGGGATAAGGTGTCCTAGAGCTGCTGAATGCCAACGTGGGCTGGGGAGAGAGCATTTCTGTGTAGCTCTTTTCTTAGCTATATTATGCTAGTGTAAATAAAAATTATTCTAGGATTGAATTCCGTGAAGTAAAGAAAGATTTTTTTTTTCTTTCCTGCATCCAGTCTGTATTTCACTGTTTCTTGTTTCTTTGCAAAACTTTTTGTCTTTCAAGGCAGGCTGAAGAAACAGACAGCAACACCAGACTCATACCCATGTCCGTCTCCCTTGCCTCATCTGCTTTGATTCAGGACTCAGGTGGGCAAGGATGAGCTGCTGCTCTCTGGGGAGCAGGTGCTCACGGAACCCTTGTGGCTCAAAGGTCCCTGTGTAACATACATGGGACACATGTAATACATGGGGCTGAGCTTCTCATTTCTGGTGTCTTCAAGTTTTATTCTCACCCAATATAAGCCCAAATAAGAGAAGTTTGAGATCCCTGGATGATCATTTCCAGGATACATTAAGGGAGAGGCTGGCAATAGAGTATTGCTACCAGACAGAGCAGGAGCAAACCAGCCCATATCTCTTGGTAAAGAGGAAGAAAAAAAGCCTCTTCCTCTTACCTGCTTGACTCCCCACCTCCTCCTCAGCTCCTAATGGAGAAAAAAAAAAAAAAAAAAAAAAAAAAAAAAAAAAAAAAAAAAAAAGCTCAGAACAGCTGATTTGACCTAAACCCAATCTAATCTAAACCCAAAGACAAAGCTGTTTGGATAAACGGGTGTGTGTTTTGGAAGCCAGCTACTGATACAGCTTTTGAGTTTCACCTTACCCCAGTAATAAGAAGACCTCAGAGAAGCACTGTGAATTGGGTGTTGGTCTGTGGCAGATGTTAAGATCTGTGCAGGAGCTCCTTAGACCTTATCTGGTGTGTGTATTTGTAAGGGGTCTGGACTGGGAGAAGGGCACTCTGTAAGGATATGAGCTCCTCCACTCTGCTGTGGTACAAGGGGTTGTTAGTGACTTGTCAGTTCATGTTTTCAATTACTGTTATTACTATTATTTTAAAACTGTGGGTGTTTCTAAAATTGCTTTATATCAGATAATAAGTATGCTCATTCTTTAGTTACAGTAATTAGCATTCAGAGTTTGATTCTGCCACCTCAACTGCTCTAAGAGCTGGGGCTGGTTACCACATACACAAAGCTCTTAGCTCTTTTCTATAAATAGATTATATTATACATCCTAGTTTTAACTCCTGATGTCCCAGAGACAATCCTTCCTACCCCTCTCTTTTCTGTGACTCATTCCTGTCATTCCTTCACAGTTTCTCTCCCACCAAATGATATGTCTTGGAAAGGAATGCCTTTTTTTTTTTTCTTTTTTTTTTTTTTTAGTAACTGAAATAAAAATGTGATTCCTAAGCAATTCCCAGGTCCTCTTGCTGTGGAGCACATTTTCTCTTACTGGCTCTGATGAACAGCCTCCGTATCAGCCTCTCATGGGCCACCGTGGCATTTCCTACCACTTGTGCATGCCTTCTGTTGCCCCAGGAGGGGACATTGCAGATAATCACCAGGCTACCACGTGGAGCAGCCTGAAAATGCAGCAAGTGACCATCTAGCTGAAAACATGCTGGTAGGATGTGGTTAGAGCAGAGAAAAAAATCTTGCATTTAAAAACTGCCTTAAGAAATATCTGAGTCTGTACTAAAAAGAAGCGATGCATGAGAGCAAGTCAATACCAACAAAGAGAGGGGAGGATTCAATAGCGTGGCACTGCGGGATGTAACTACAGCTTAAAGTATGCTATTAAAGCAGAAAAAAAAATGTTTTTCCTGAAAAGCTTAGGGTATTTCACTGGAGAAAGCTGAAAACAGACATTCTGAAGGAAGAACAAACCAAAGAATTAAAAAAAAAAAAAATCCCAGACCAGAAGATACCCTGAAAGATGATCCACAAGGACACACATTAAAGAGAGGAAAAGAGACGGGGTTGTCTAACAGGAGTGAATGAAATAATTTTTTAAAGCCTTGTTAGGAGAGTGCTTAGGTATTTTATGGTCCATCTCCTGGATGGGAAACAATTTTCGCATACTGAATCAAAATCTGATTTTTTAATGACGGGGAGATACCTATAGCCCAGAAAGCATGCTACAGTCAGCTCTAGTTAGTTAGGGCTACACGTGCACATTGTTCAGAAGCTAAAGCCTGTTCACCTTGCTGCCCAGTGTTTTGCTGCTCTTCTGTTGATAGATCCCAGCTGGGTTTCTTGCTGTACAAAAGCAACAGGATGGCTGGCAGATATTCATCATGACAAGTCATCTGGCTTGTAGCTCACTTCACACCTTGGGTTTGCCATCACCCGACTCACTTAACCTTGCAGGCACATTATAAAGCTCGTATTTTTCTCACAGCTGGTATGGCATTGTCTATCCATGCAATAACTCCAATTGCTCGATAGCTCCAATTGCTCGATAGCAAACACATTCTCCATCTAACAGCTAGTTTGGGGAGAGATGAAATGGCTGTACTGGAGCAGTTGCACACAGGACATCTTGCTGTGAAGAGGTACACGGTTCTACTACAGGTACAGAAAGTGCCAAACTGACTTTTTGTTAAACATGCCAAGGTTAGAAACACACTGGTCTTATTTTTAAGGAAAAAAATATACACGTGCTCCCATGTCTAGAATGTATATTTGATTTCTAGCAGGTCTATGTGTAGCGAGTGCCTCCACTGATAATGAGGGATGTCTCACAGATCTAACTTACCTCTGCCCACCTACTGCACCCAGCCAGCACACCGTCAGTGGTATTGGCAGAGCACACAGCCAAACAATAAAGGCAGCAGCTCAAATCTCTGCTCCTGGCTTGGCTGCTGCCAGGGCCTGCCTGGTAGTCGTGCCAAACCTGGACACTTCCTCTTGTATTTTACATACTCAGGACACCTGTCTCGGTGTGCCAGAAATGCCGCAGATGCCATCTCAGTCTTCCAAGGAAGTTTTCATCCTAGATAAATCCCTCACCTTCAGGAGAACGGTGCCAGCCCGCTATATACTGTTGAGGGAGATTGCAGCTCATTAAGATGCAATGAGTAATGTGTTTGAAAAGGTAATTAAAATGTTTTTCAATCATTCTTGTACACTCTTTTAAAGCAGTATAAAGCTTGATCACGTCTGTGATTGTACTTTGACCTGATGAAAGCTGTGAATGGAAACATGTACAGTAGGTAATATTTACTCTGGCAGTGAACCAGTAGGCAATGTCTACTGCTTTCATTGCTCTGTGGAATAAAAGTTTTGAATTTTGCACTGTACTGAACCATTTATTGTCTTGAAATTGGCAGCAGTAACACCCAGCTGGATGCCTGTGTGTTTTGTGTTTGTGGACAGGCTGATCCATGGGAAACAATCTAGCAGACAAATCAACTTCTTTATGAATTAAACAAAATCTTTATTTGGGTATGAGGCATTTGAGCCTGAGGGAGCTATTATTTTGGAAAAGTCCCATAAAAGGGCTTTCTAAAACATGGGCCTTGTGAGTTTTACGTAGGATATTCTCATACAGCCATTAGTTATGCCTTCTCTGCAGAACCCAGTGGATTTCTGTGTAAATGGCATTGGGGTCCAAAGCACTGAGCTAAAAGACGAATCAGAGCTGGGTGTCTGGCCAAGCTATTGAGCTGTTTAAGTTGTTCTTCTGCCTCCCACCTTCTTGCAGCCTTTTCCCTAGGACAGGAATGACCATTTCCTATCTGTTTCCCAATTGCATAACACTTAAGAATTCTGTATAACCAAAGGAGAGAAGGAAAAAATTTACCCAGAAACAGCTGAACACTCAGTACCAAAAATAAGCATTAGCATGTCAAGATAATTCTGTGTGCTTCGAGTCAGCCCTATCAAATCTCACAATCTCATGAATGTCATGGGATCTGATGTTTTCTTAATTCTCCAGCTGATGATAATCAAGGAACCACATAATAATCTTGACTTCCTTAACAAACTTAAAAAAAAAATCTCTTATAAATTTCTAGCTTTGTGGTTGCTGAGAAAACATGATGCAAGAAAGTCCTAAGTCCTGAAGGTAAATAAAATCATCCCACAGTCATTCCAACCCTTTATTCACTCCTCCTAAATTAATATGCCTAATGGTTCTTTCTCGTATACATGACGAGACAAAAAATTGTTTCGTGGTGAAATATTCTGTAACAGTCTCTGCTCTCATCCTCAGTCAGCCACCTTTCTGATTTTTTTTTTGTTCATTTGCAGGTCCAAAGGTGTGTGCTGATAATTGGCCTACAGCAATGTGCATTGGATATTCTCACAATTTACACATGCCTTGTTCTCTCTGTGCCTTCAATAATAGGCTCCTGTGTTCTTTTTCTTCCTTAAACTCTGAGTGATCAGGCTGTTACGCTGGTACTAAATGGAAACAGGCCCCATGCTCACAGACCTCCTGCAGGATTTTGGGGAGGTCAATGTAGTAGTTCCTCATCCATTTCTGTATGAAATGAAGGTAATCATATTTACTTTTCTGGCCTGTTTGGGACTGCAGACTATTTTGGACAGCGTTTGCTTCTTAGCACAGTACATACATGGCCCTACACAGCCAGTCTTTATTACCGCTCTCTGTTTACTTTTTATGGCCCTGAGAGCAGGAACTGGGGTTCAGTTTTTCCCCTCTCCCTGGCTCCTACGGGCTTCCCCTCTCCCATGGTCCAGAAGAGAAGTGTCAAAAGGAGAAAGCAGGTGTGAAGTGTCCCTGCATCATGTGCATGGGCCACACGCTAGTGATCTGCAACCTGGCTACTGCAAGGTGAGAGCTTGCAGGGGCTCCCATACAGTGCAGGCCAAGCAACATTTTGCAATAGTTAACACCAGTGTGATAATGCTGGCATTCACTATTGTGAATTGTGGGTGGCATGACTAACCATTTATGGACAGTTCTTTATTAAAAAATAAATAAATTAAAAATATATATATCAGGATAATAAATTGAGTTTATAATCCACATCAAAGAATACAATCTGGGCAGGATTTTTCCCAGTGATCTGGATGATACAGTTTGCTGCCTTGTAATACAGCTTTCAGAGGTAGGCAGACTTTTTTTTTTTTTTTTTTTCACATGATATTTTTCTGGATAAGCATTCAAAGCACAGCCAGATGCCTTACTCTTTCTGTGTATCCGTATGGCTTTAAGATGTCTGCCATTAACCACGTTTCAGAGTTTGAATGCTTGATATTTTCAGGAAGAAATGTGAAAAAGAAAGAAAAACATAATAGTTTCCGATCATCAAATATTTTGGGTGAGTCATTCGCCTGCATAGCTAGATAAATGCAACAGGACATCCTGTAACCGTTGTGCAGTTTCTTTAACTTCTGTGTAGTGTTTTTTTTTTTTTTTTTTTTTTTTTTTTTTCCTACGACATAAATAGAGAAGTAGGGAAGAAAATGGCAGTGGAGTCCTCTCCAGGCAGTTATACTCTCCTCTGTACTTGGATCCTCTCCCACATCTGATGGGGAACTCCTGGGGCAACTACCCACCTAGGTACTGAGGTACAAATTTGGGTTGTGTTCTCCTCCTGGCAAGGAACAGGGAATTCAAGGGCAAAGCCTCCTGAGGGAGGTTAGAGAAGCTGGTGTTATTTCTCTGAGCCTTTTGTCTCCTGAAGAAGCTTCAGGAATTACCAACATCAGAGGGATGAGCTTTCACTGTAACTTTCCAGGAAACGAACTGAAGGGTCTGTGCCAGCAGCAGTCCTCTCTCTCACCTGCTGTTCAGAGACTAACATCCCCCCAGCCATTTGTTTAGCTCTTGCATGGCGGTAGAAGAATTTCTAGGAGATTTCTGGTCTTTCTTTTAGATACTGATAACAGGATGCAGCTGACCAGAATACCAGTAAGAATGGAATAACTGAAGTCAAATTCTGCTCCCAGCAAAAGAAAACAATAAGTCATAAAACATAATAATTCTGGTTATGCAGTCAGTATATTTAAGAGTAACAGAGAAAGAAGGAAAAGCTAAAACATTGGCAGGAAAAAAAAAATATTTTCCCCATTCCATTCTATCTGCATGTACAAACAGAGCTTTGAACTTCAATCTATCAAATGTCAATCTGTTCATACCCAGAGGCCTTGGAAAATATATCTGATATCAAGTAGAAAAACATCTAGTCAGTAATCTTGGAGTGAGCCTGAGACAGTTTGTGTTTATGTTTGTATATACATACGCAATCTCCAGAAACTAAACAAAACTAAACAGATAGCTTTATGACTACAAATCAAGTGTAAGAGAATTAGTGGAGAGATCACAAATGAATAAAGCCTAACTTTCAGTAATAATTCCTGCGAGAATTTTGGAGGAATGACTTCACACCTGAAACAACTGGGATCTTCTGAAATTCATCTTCCTCCTTGAAATCCTCTTCCAAGACTTAGCCCTCCTGTGACATTTAAAAGTAATTAGCTGATGAATCTGAAATGGTCGTGTATAGAGGATTGTATTGCCACTTATTATATATTGTCTTTATTTAGTATCAGGAAATGCCTTTCCATGTTCACGGAGTACGTGGCACAGTGATATCTAGTTGTGACCAAGATAAGCCCCGCAAGTAATGACCAGGAATCAACACTGTCAATAAGTCTTGCATCTCATGATCTGATGGTGAGATGATAGAAAGTCAGCATCTAACTAATACTAATACTCAACATCTAACTGATTTAATATATATTAAATTCTGGCACTCTTCTTCCTCTGTCTCCCATACATACACAACCTCAGTAGGCAGAACAAGATGTGACTTTTTCTTTGTTTTCATTTTCTGTTTACATCAACATTTTCTCCATGGTGAGGAGTTCCCTTTGGTTTACATACCTCTCACATGGACTTCTTCCACTCCCTCATTCTTTGAGCCTGTTCCTGATCTGGTCACAGGTACATTGGCAGCAGGCATTTTGTTCTTTATATTGGCAAACTTTTTTTTCCACTTTTCAATCGCTGGTTCTCCTTTCCTCTCACAGTGCCATCTATTTCACAACCATTTTTGTCAACAACATACCTCCCACTCGCTATTTGCTTTCCACCTCTGGATTCTTGCCCTGAGTGTAGACTGAGAAGTCAATAGAGTTGGCACTGTCTTTGGATTTACATGCATATATGTTTATTTATCCGCAAAAAGCCCCAGCTCCAAACCTCAAAGCCTTATTACAGTAAGTTGTGCTGATGTGGGTGAAAAAGCTTTAACCTTTTAATTCCAGGAACTACTCGAAATGCTATTTTCTAGTCTTGACTAAAAGGTAAAGATTAGTATACATTTCTTCATGGCCCTCAGCAGTCCTTGAGTTCTCCTTTTATCTGGCTCTGGGTTTTGCAGCCTCCATTGTTCTACAGTACTATTGTAGAGCCTTTTCTTTTTATCTCCTTTAATTGGGATAGCTTTCCTGAATAACTTGTTTTTCCCTGCTTTTCTTCAAACATTACCTGAAGCTTACCTTCCTCTCCTAATTGTTCTTACACAATTGTTCTCCAAAACCTTTGATTTAGTTGGCTTAGTAAAATATGCTATGAAAAATGTCACAGGAAAGAAAGTGTTGCTTTGTTCCAGATGGTATTTTTATTTCTGTAATGGCTGGGAACTCTCTTCAGTTTACTTACTAAGCTGCTTTCAAGGCTTGTTGTTGGTGATGGCGCTATCATTTTTCTGTCGTGTTCTCATCACTTAGTCTGGTGTAGTCACTGCAATCCTTTACTTCTCTGTGGTCATCACAGTGTATTTAATAAACCAGTTCAGGGTTTTACTTGTTTTCTTTATCTTTGAGGACTGAAGCAGTTGAGACAGTTTGAAAAAAAAAAAAAAAAAAAAAAAAAAAAAATGATGCCTTTCCTGTATAAATAAACAAATAGTGAAGCTGGAGGGGGAAGAGTTTGTGTTATGCTGCTGCTAGTTTTTACCTCTACCATTTTTTTTATTTTTTTTCTGTAAAGCCTGTTTCATTGGAACCCACATACTGGCTAATATCAGGAAGCATAATACTCACAAAGAATATGCAGAAGCACACACAGAATTGCATTCAGAAGTTGCATGCTGTTTTTGCACGAAAGTGCATAATTCTAAGCCAGCATACCCATATTTAACCTATTCCAGTCTAGCAGAAAAGCACCACCGCCATAGAATTGGTATGGCAGTCATCACAGTCCCCTTCCTTAAACTCAGTATATCCTCCTGGTTCTCATCGCCGTTCACAGGCTAAACAGAACAACAAAGAAACTAAGGAAGCTGCCCTTTCATGGATAGGCTTCATCCTGGTATCCCAGGGATGGATTGCCTCAGTGAGGCAGGCCAGAGCTGTGGTGCCCATGGAGGTGATGTGGTGTCACCTCCCAGCAGCCGCGGCCTGTGCCTGCCCCGGCTTGTGGTTGTGGGCTCTGTATATGCTGCAGGACTCCTCAGCACAGCAGTTTGATCCTGGCTGATGCGTTCAGCCTCGGAAACCTCCAGAGAGCTGCTGGCAGGAGGAGGTGAACATTGTGGCCGTCCTGTGCAGGTGCTTCCTGGCTGTCTTGGAGCTGAAGCCAGGTCCAACACCCCTCTCATATAAACAGCCTGCTCTGCGTAGTCTTCCGTTCAGCAGCACAGCCAGCTGATTGGCAGCCATCAGACTGTCCAAGAGACATTTCTGTGCCTCATGAACATCTGCCTGTGCCTTTTGTTTTCTTCATGTCCTGCCGCAGTACAGTGTCATAGGTACACTCTCCATCACGAGTGCGAGATTCAGGAAAGAGGTCCTGGGAACCTGGCTAAAGCTATCTGTATTATAAATTTCCCTCCTAGTAGGGCTACAGTTTTACCCCCAGATCTCATCACATTCACACGCTGCCCATCTGAGGATTCACAAATTCTTGGGAGGCCAGCAGCCTCCTGGAGCATACCAAAGTCATCTTGCAGCAGGGCCTGGAAGTGGCTGCTCAGCAGAGAAGTCCTCTACAACACTGAGAGCATCTTTCCTCTGCCTGTCTCATTCAGCCTGACAGTTTATTTGGGCAGCAGGGACTCCTTCATGGAGATTTTTGGTGCTTCTCTTCTCAAAGAAGTAGCCCCCATTGTTTCCTGTTTACCGTTGTTCATATTCTCCACTGCATAGATGAGGAGGACAAAAGTAAATGGACTACCTAGTCGTTGAAGATTTTACCTGCCAACAACATTTCTAAGTGCTATCATTTAATATTTTGATCATTTTAACTAGTATTTATTCTGAGCTAACTCTTTCAGGAAGCACCAGATTGCTAAGTCTCACTGCATTCTTACAATTAGCACATAGCCTTAGCTTTGCCTTGTGTGCCATAATAGCAAGTTAATAACATTGTTGGCAGTCCAAGCCAGACTCTTGCCAAAACTGCTATCTATAACTCACTTTTTAAGAAACAATCTAATACTGAACACATCTACCATGCAGTCATCAAATATTTGCTACTTTGAGGTTTAAATGACATTCAGCCTTTAAATGGAGCACAGAAATTTTGCTGTAGCAGGAAATGTTAAACCTATGCCATTAAAAGTTTTTTGTTTTGTTTGTCTTTTTTTTTTTTTTTTTTTTTTTTTTTGCACACTTTCCCATAGTGGCATAATTGGATGAGAACAAATTCGTCTTAACAACTTTGTTACATTTTTTTTTTCAATCAGGATTTCGATTTTCATGTTATGATACTAAAATGGACATCAAGAACTGTGTTTCTAAATCCAGCTTTTAAATATCAAGCATTGAAATAACTGCACATTGTGCTGTCCTGCGCAAACACTGGATACTGCATCTGGATGCAGTCTGGATGGGTGGGCTTAACCTTGTACACAGCAAGCTGGCTGTGACTGTCTCAGCAGTTTTCTTATTGTTCAATAGGTTTCTTCCAACTGCTACCTGCTCTGCAGGTAATGCTGTATGAGAGCTAAAGGAACTTCTTCCTGTTCAAAGGCAACTGAGTACTGGGAGAGCAGGTTGAAAAATTGTGAGGAGGGAAGGGTGCACGTGAATCAAAAGCATGGTCTCACTTTGGGGCAAGTGTAGCTGAAGGAAGACCAGGTAGAGCAGGAGGGTGTGTGAGTTAAAGGGAAGCTTATTTGAGAGAGCCTTAAGAAAACAGGGATTAGTAGACCAAAAAGAATTGGACAGAAACATAGAATAATTTGGGTCAGACTCCAACTGAAATCAGGGCTAAATAAGATGAAGTTGCTGCGCCCCTGTCTAGTAGATTTGAGTTTTTCCAAGGACAGAGATACTACAGTCTCTCTGCGCTTGATCTGGGTTTAACCACTCTCAAGATGAAAGTATTTTTCCCCAGATCCAGCTGGAATTTTTATTGCTGTAATTTGGCCATTGCCTTTTGTCATTTCGCTTTGCACCTCCAAGAATCTGGCACATTCTTCTCTATAACACATCTTCACATAGTTGAAAGCTATAATTAGACCTCCACCAAGTCATCTCTTCTCCATTATGAACACAGGTCTCAGCTTCTCTTCATATGTCAAGCAGTCCAGTTCCCTAATCATCTTCACGGCACTCTGCTGAACCTGCTCCAATTTGCAAATTGATCCCTGGTGAGGAAGAGGTGAAAGATAATAGGGTCGGAGAAAAGCTACAAGACAAAAGAGGATATGGAGGAAAACTTGAAAAAAGTAGAGCTCACAGCAATTAGAACAAGGTATGCAAAAGAAAGTGGAGGATGGGAAGGTGAAAAAAAAAAAAAAAAGCAAAAAAAAAAGCAATTCCCACTGTGACCTGTAGTAACTATGTTACTAGAGCATCTCAAGAATTTAGCCCCAAAATGTTTTTATCTTAGAGACCTGTTGTTCTACTGTTTCCCTTTAAAGGTTACTGTTGACATGTATTTCTTTCAAAAGTGGCTTACTAAAAATAAAATTAATTTTTCAGTAGTGTGCATAAATTATGGACAGCATGAAATGGGAGGTTAATCACATAAGATAGTCATGTAAAAGTGAGTGATGTTGGCTTTTTTTTTTTTTTTACATTAGACTTAATCTTTTACAAACAGATATGTAAATAAGACAACTCTGAGACAAATGTGGGGGTGACAGATAGTGACACCTTTTCTCTGATTCCTTGATTTTCTTCATTGCAGCATACATGACCATGAGCTTGCTATGCGACCACTTTCTCATTTGTTTTGAGGCATCCTGGTCTTCCAGAAGGTGCTCTCCAGCTTGGTGGCATAGGTGTCATTTGGAAGATTTTGCTTGAAATGGTTGTCAGGGTTGTAGCTCTCTCTAGTAGGAAGAGATTTCTTCTACTGCCTTGGGACTGCTGTGATCTGTTCCTCTGATCATGAGCTTGACAGATCAAGTAGCTGTTGCTTAATGACCCCATTGCCATACTTTAGCAGACATTGACTTGACACACTGGGGCACAAAGCTACTTTGGAGGCCTGGTAATGTCAGTCCTTGATAACAGACTGTGTTCATGCAAAGATGATGGCAAAGCAGAGCGACATTTTGAGTAATGTCACTGAGCAATGGGACAACTACCACCTTGTGTATCATTAAGTCTAAAAAAGGCACATTTGCCTTTTATAGGAAAAACATTTCTGTAACTATCTACAAATCTAACCCAGTATATATTTTTAAGGATTGCCTTATGTTGTTTTCTCATTCAGGATATTACTTGGTTAAGTAGATATTCTACATTTTCAGCTGTATTTGCAAATTATGAAGCACCTACCTATCTCTGCTGGGTGAGCTTTTTTCACTTTTGTCATTTTTTTTTATGACTAATCAGCCTGCTTAATCACCTGGAAAAAAATGTTAACTTTTATCAAAACCTGTGACTTATACTGAAATAATAATGTTATTAATAAAAAGCATTAGACAATTTGTAGAAAGAGATAAAATATTATCAGCACTATATACTCTTAAGTCTAAATTCTGAACTGAAGAGAAAATCAGAAGTCAAACAGAGTAGAAACAGAGTAGTAGTAGAAGATACAGAGTCATTCTGTGTGGTCAGCTGTGTCCCACCTGAGCCTATTTAAGAGACTAAAAGAGAGGGAATTCAGCAGAACAATTTTGGAGAGGATATCCAAGGTGCTGGGAGTCCTTTACCAGGTACACAATGGTTCTGATATCATCCACTGTCCTTGTATCTCCCTAGTTAGTGGCCTTCCTGTTCCTGTGGGAGTAAGAGACTTTGAAAAGATGTACCATTCTCAGCATTCAACAGATATTCATGCTCCAAATATTATTTTTTCATCTACTTTCACCAGCATTATGTAGCAAAAATTATAAGGCAGGAAAAAGTGTCTCTACAGATGTTTATGTAGTAGATGCAAATTAGATTAGAGTCCTATGTGTGTTACATATTTTGGTTAAAAACGTTAAAGATAGGTTTATTCCTTTTATCTGTGAGATTGCACAGTTCACAAGCACCCTCACAACTGTACCTGAAGAAATGCTGGTACAAATAGCAAATTAGCTGTGCTAATTATTAGGCAATTTGCATGCTTAATGCAAAGTATGCATTTTTATGTGTTGAGGGTCTATACTGTGCAGGTCTGTTTCTTTTTGCAAGCAAACCTGACTTGCTTCTGAGTATGAGCTAATAAATTTAAACCTTTGTGTGCAAGAAGGCTGGCTTGGTGACAAGAGTGTGTGCACAGGTGTGGAACTGAATTGTTGTTGTAGTTTCTAGAACTAGGTTCCTAGTTGTAGGAATTAGTTTTAAACTATTTGTTTTGTTCATCGAGGCTTTTTTTTGTTTCTTTACTTCATTATACTTCATACAAGTAAAAATTAATCTAGGCAATCAGACAACTCTTAACATGCATGCCATCTACAAGACTAGCCTAGCACCCCCACATCTCAGTCTTAAGTTGCTTTTGGCATTTTGAGTTGTATTTCTACTGCCACCCTTGCTTCTAAGGCAGTGGTTCAATACAAAATAAATCTAATTTTAAAGACTTCTGGACCAAAAATTCAGTGACCCTCTAACACAATACGCTGACCTGATACGTAGAGTAGAAAGGTCTGAAGTGTTAAATTTGTATCAAAGGATTTTAATCTGTCTTTGCCATAGCACAAGTTCAGTGGCTCTCCCACAGCTAGACTCATCCCAAGGGTCTGCCCCAGTGCCATCTTACCTCCACACTGCTCATCCTATTTAAAGATAATGGTTCTTAAGATACCACCGGCAAGCTTACAATCTTACATGCATCGGACATCTCTGATGCATCTGTGAACACTTACTGTAGTCAGGCTTCTTTGTCATAGATCTTATCCTAGATTGCTGCCTTGCAACAAATCTCTTCATCATTTTTTTTCCTTAACCCTTGCCTTTGCCTCAGCATTCACACAATGCAGCACTGTCACTGACTCAGAGCCAAGCTAAATCAAACTGTAAATCTATTCAGGACATAAAAATAGCTGGTGTTCTTCAGAAACTGTCCATCCCAGTCCTGCCCCTTACATCATGCTGCAGCTGTTTGTGGGCAATACATGCCAAGATACAGTTCACCACTTCCCACAGGTGATTCAGTGGAGACATCAGAGGGACTTGGAAAAGTAAAGAGCAAAAGACAAATCTCTGAAAAGTTCTGAGAGGTGAGTAGGAAATGAAGAACAGTGGAAAGGAAAGGAGAGGTGAGATGGTGCTGACAGCTATTATCATAACAGTGATGTAACATATCCTGAACAGGTATATACATGTACTTTCAGAGAAAATAGAGGACTCTATGGCAAAGAAAGTAAGGTTCCCATTTGTTACTGTTGAAGTCACTCCTCTTAAGGCAGAGAAGGAGTATGAACACAACAACCTATCCACATGGAAAAGGCAGACAAGGAGAAATAAAATATCCTTAGCAGCCAAAAGTGACGCCTATTCCCAAATGCTCCAAGAACTTTTTTTTTTTTCTTTCTTGATTTTATTTTTTTTTTTCTGGATTAATTTATTTGCATTTTTTTGTAATTCGTTGCAGTCCCAAGTGTTTTGCTGACAGATTATCTAGTATCTGAAGAACGCTGCTCCCTAACTCTTGCATGCCCGTAAACTGTTCACATTACTGCCTGGAGTGTTCCTCTGACCCTTGCACCACCATACTTTGTGTCAAGTCAAATTGCATTTCATACACATGAAAGTCTTCCAGGTCTGTGATCCCAGTGTGTCCCAGTGTTGCTGTCTTGTCCCTAGCAGTCCCCTCACTTGGAAAGGGCCACTTTCCACATTACCAAGTGTTAAACCTTTGTATAAAAATGGTCTCACCAGTGGAGAAACTTTCCTTTGCTACCCTCCACCCTACTGCAAGTCCACAGTAATTTCTGGCTCAAAGGCTGTAGATCATGCCTTACATCCTTCAGAAATGTATATGCTTTCCCTCAACCCAGGAGGTCTCCTTTCCCCCAAATCTAATCTCCATGTAGGTGGTTTTCCATCCCTTACTGACTCCAATGCACTCCAATGAACTCCTTCACGGGTTAGGAGCATCGTATCCAAAGAATCTGCACATGAAAGCTGCCAGCAACTGAACTGATCCAGACAGGGCAGAAGTTGCTGGTCTTAGGCCTTCCAACAGCCTTTGGAAAGGTTATCAACATGTCTAGCTAAGGAAAAAACAAGGATTGCTTTGGTTCTCTTACTAAACCAATTCTAATGACTTGTGGCAGAAACCAGAACAAGTACATGGCATGCATGTTAGCCAGGAGACTGGACATCATCACAACCACCTGCAAGAAAGATGTGGCTATGATGATGAGAAAGAACAGACTCTGTCCTGGACTAAATAAAGTACCCTAGGACATTCAAAGAGTGGGGCCAGGTGACAAACACAGCTGCTGTGTTTGCCATAAACTCAAGAGGAGGTCAGTAATAGCCATAAGGAACATCAGTAATTCCTCCTCCCTCAGAAGGTCTTTCTACCTCAGACTTAGCTTTTCTGCCCCCTTCATATCCTCTCCTCAACACCTCCACACCAGATAAACAGCTACTCAATTCTTGGCAGCTGCTAAGGAACTATTCCCCAAAAAGCAGGCATTGCCTGCTGCAGACAGTGTATGAGATTCTTGCTACAACTCGATCCTGGACAAGAACTCAGGCAGTGCCCCTCTTCCACACCTGCAGTTCAAATGATCTCTGGAAATAGCTGCCACGTCCAGTTTTGTTCAAGATCTGGTTTTCTTTTGCACTTGTTTTTCGGTGACTTCCTGTGCTCTTGATTTGTTTCCAGCTGAGAGCTTTATCTGGGAGCTTTTCATAGCAGGGCTGGATGGCATCAGAGATATTAAAGGTTGAAATCTCAAACATTTCAAAGCCTGGGGCAAAGAGCTGCAGTGGATGGGACAGCACAGCTGGGATTTCAAAGACAGCAGGGCCTGGCTCCAAGAATGGGATACAAAGGGCTTCAGGGGGAATCAGCAACTGGGAACAGGAAAGTCAGAGAAAAGCTGATTTACTGCTCATGTCCAACACATGCATGATGTCAAGTTACAGCAAACAGCTGTCAACCACTCAGCAGAAAAACAATTAGTCAGGTTGTCCCTGACAGTGTGACCCTCCCCGTTTTCACAGGAAAGGAACAAGCTGCAGCTGGAGGAGGGACTGGTGGTACTTCCACCCTTGTTACACCCTTACCCTGCCACTATCTGCTCTAATAGCTCTCTTTTGAGTTTCTGTGAAGGAAGCAGCTTGCAGGCTGGAGCCTGGCTTGGAAGGGCAGTTCAGGAACCATCCAGCTTCCTCTTAGACACGTGCAGAGCCGCTCTGAAGCCTAAGGGGTAACGCAACAGGTTGTGGCGAGAACTAGGTTGCTGCTAAATGCAAGAAGGGGTAAGTGGGCTCATTCACTGGTAAGGTGATTTGGCAACTCCATTGATCTAAAAGGGTTCAGCAGCAGGCTTGTACTTTGCATGCCTACACACCATCAGATGGGCAGGAGATATGGAAGACGTGAGTGTCACATGCTTTGGCAAGCCAGCCAGGCCGAGCTGACAGCAGCAAAGTATCTGCAACAACCCATGACGGCTCATTTCATCATCCCTGCTGATGGAAAATTTGCCAGGTCAGGAGACAAAGAATGAAGAAATCACCCTATCATGTTGCCACTGCAGGTAGCACAGCTTTCCAATATAGCCACAGAGGTGCAGTCTGAGAACTTTGTGGGTGATAGGTGTCACTTTCCCAAACCCAGGCTGACTGGTAATGCACCAGTAAAGGTCAGGTGTTTTCAGGTTTCTTATAGCTGAGGCAACCTTCTTGGTGCTCAGTGACACTGGTGATGACTGTCTTCTGTCCCAGAGAGGAGCTCCTTCTCACAAACCCTGGGGAACAAGGAGAGGGAGTTGATGACTTCAGTCAGTACCAAACATTTCCATCAATGCTACCAGTTGTCCTCATTAGCTCAGTGCCCACATATATTGCTTCTGCTGCCCCAGAAGAAAACAAAAGCTGTGCCATGCAGGGATCCTTCACACTGCTGTGCGGCTGTGACCAGGGAAGGGCTGCCTGCCTCCTTGCTGCTACTGCAGCTGTCCAAGGGCGGCTTAAACACTGCGCTGCTCTTGCACAGCAGAATTGCTAATTGCAGTCCAATGCCTCTCTGTGAGGAAATTTTCCATGAAAAATGGCTGATCTTGGAAAGGGAAAGCTATACTTCTAGAGCAGCCCACTCTGGAAGCCACCTCCAGGAACAGCACATTGCCTCTGAACTAACATTTCATGTGACACAGGACGGGCAAGATGCAGGCTGGATGCCCAGTCAGGCTGCTGAGACTAGGCATAATGCCCATAGTTCAAGGCAGGAAAAAAAAAATAAAAATCCACCCAAACAAAAATCTCTCTGCAGTGTAATCTTTCTGATTTGAAATGACCACAAACGTGCTCTTGAATTAGCTCAGATCTGTTCTTTCAGGTAATTATATTAGTGATCACAGTGCTGAAGTAAACATAAATGAAACTCACTCTTTAATAGTGTGGGCAGACTCTTTGGACCAATAAAAGTATCTGCAAATAGCCACAAATCGTTGGAAGTAAAGGGCTCCTGGAACTGCTTCTTTGCCAGCTCACCCTTATTATTGCCTACATGAATGAACTGTGAAGAACTCATCAGTTCAGCTGCTTTTCTTGGCTCTGTGAATAAGATGATATCCATGAGAACCAAGAAGACCTTTCATTTGATCTGTCATCTCTAAAGAAAGGCAATCTGGATTTCCTACAGAATACACATAGGCCATTTTCATTACCCATCAGGATACTCATGAGTGCTGCACCACAAGCACAACCTCACAACCTCGCTCGTTGCAACCACTTCTCAAACTGGCTAGCAGTGTTGGACATGTTTCAATTCACTAATGAGCAATTTTTCTGCTCACAGCCATGAAACCAGCAGGGAAAAAAAAAAAAAAAAAAAAAAAAAGGAAGGATTCCTGTGTATAAAAAAAGCTAATGGCAGGTGAATAAAATACTTAAGATCAGAAAAGACATAAAAGAAGCAGCTTTTTCTTAATTTTCAGAATTAGATTATCTCAAGGCAAACACTTTTTCTGTATGCTGTATCATTATTGCTCATTCATGGGAATTTGAATTAACAAGTTGAAATAAAAAAGGGTGAATTTAGGTTTAATGGCCAGCAAATGTCAGTGTAATAAAATGTAAGAAGCTGTGCATTAAGCAGACCATCATCTACAGGAAAGATGCCAGATTTCCCTAATTTAATCTACTGAGTATGTGTTGTGTTAATCCAAGTGACAGGTCAAGTGCAGTTTGAGTCAATATAGGGATCTGTGCATTATTCCCCAAAGTGTTGTTAAATCATTAAAAAAAAAGATCAGCATGCAGGTCACAATCATAAAGTAAGATAGGATACACTGCAAATAATCTCAATGCAACTACAATAAAGAATATTTTTTGTTTGTGTTCTTTTTGTTTCTCTTTAGGGTGGCAAAAATTATTTTCCTAGACTTCAAACTAAACAAGAATAGGAACTGAAGAATATCCACCAGAGTGCTTTAACCTGCTGCTTCATACCTGAACGTGATATTTCTTCCTTTTAGTCTTTTTCTTTGAGAAGCAAAGTCTTTATCAAGAGAAGCACATTTATTAGAATAAAGTTTGAAAATGTTCTTCTTACATAGGCCAGTATAACTTTCTCTACAAACATGAGTTATAATAAGAAATGAACATTGCAAAATGAATTCCAAAACATATTGCTTTTATTTTCTGTTTGCTTTTTGTCCCCCAACATTTTGTAATGAATGACAATGTGACTTGGATCTCATTTCTTATATCCCATTTTTCACTATTTGTTAAAAAAATTGCTATGTTATTACAAAGCAGGTTAACAATTTGGACTTTAGCTACATAATGATAATCTCTAGAGGAAGAAATAAAATACAGAAAAACAATGCAGTGAGCACGTAAATGCTGGAATCTCTAGAGAAAAGCTATTTTGCTGTCAACAAAATGAGAACAAGTTTCCAAAACCAGCTTAGACTGAAAAGCCAGATGATTTCATGTTTTAGTTTTGCATGTATCATTGATCTCTCTTTCTCTGTTGTTCTATGCAAAATTTACATCTTTATAAGCCTATTTTTGAACAAAGAGATCTTTTTCATTTATTTATTTATTTATTTATTTATTTATTTATTTATTTATTTATTTTCCATTGAGTGAACCTGGATGTTCCTTGGGATCTCTCAAATGACTGCTCTGGATGCTCTACTTCTGGTTTCATGACTAACTAGCATTCTTCTATTTCTGCTCTGCTTTTGTGTTCAGGCATATTCTAGAAAGTAATCAGAAACTCTGGAACAAAGAAATATGCAAAAGCATAGTGAGAGAAATTATCTTTTGAAGTATGGTGTTTGCATTGTCTGTGACAAAATTTGATTTACTGTCCCGAGCCATTATCCCCTAAATTCTGTGCCACCTCATATGCCTGGACACAATCCAAATAATGACTGGATCAGACTGTGACTGTTTTCACCTCATGGGTGAAAACATGGATTGCTCCATAGTCTATAGGCTATGTATATGCCAGTATTTATCAGTGACCGAGGAAACGTTCCTGGACCTTGGAGCTTTGAGTCTACAGAAGAGATAGACCCCAGACCCAAGCCAATTATCACTCTCCAAAAGTTTCCAGAGCTGATCTGGAAATTAACACAGGCCAGCAACTACTCAAACACCAGTTTGCAGAGAATTTGCAAGAGAATTTAACAGTTTGGACATGGACTGTTACAGTGCCAGTTGGCCTCAGCACTGGAGAACTTTCTTGCAGCCCTGTTTGATCCGGTAGTAGCAACACAGTCTGGAGTTAAGCCTGCCCAAAGCAGAAAATCTATTGCTGAGTAATAAACTGTAGCTGGCTAACATGACTCATTGTCCTTCTTTCACTACAGTGATAGGCTTAAAGGAAACTTCAACTCTTGTTTTACATTCCTCAAATCACCCAACTTTCTTCATCTAAACACAAAGACATTTAAAAACATGTAACTAACTGTAGCTCTAAAGATGTAAGAGGAGGCTGGAACTGGGTTTTTATTTTTTCCTCTTGGTGAATATATAATGAGAAAGAGAGCGAGAGTTCATTTCCTGCTTATGCTGTCCAAGGTAGATTTGGTGCGTATTGGTTGTACCAGAGAAAAATAAAGATGCATAAAATGGTGACTTATATTATGTGATACTAACAACATTTTTTTTTTCTTCATATAAAGCGCAATATTTATTCTACTCCAACATTTCTTCATATTAGCTCTTTCAGGGCACAACTGATGGATTTCTGCTGTGCCTTCCAAATCTAATATTGCTCAGCAGCTTACTGAGTTTAGTTCAGAACTTCTTTGATTCTTCTGAATTATTCACACTATAGGAAAAAATGTATTTTACTAGGCTGCTAGATTGTTATGCATTTATAAAACTCAATTCTGCTTTATTTACCCTGATGCTTTAGTAGGAGAACGTGGATTTTAAACCAAGCAGAATGCTTGATAACGGAGAGAGAAAAGAGACAGGAAAGTAGGAAGGTCAATACAGATGTGGGCTCTGTGCACCACTTCTCCTCTCCAAGACAGAAGATCAAGGAACTTATCCTATGGAGGAAAAGGGAAGCGTGAGACCCGAGCAGTACATTCTCTTGAGCCTCTGCAACAGCAAGAGCAAAATAAGCAGAAGTAGCTTATTTTGCACAAACTTTTGGAATTCAAATTTCCAGCCTAAAAAATGCCCCAAACCCAAAGACGATGTAAATTAAATCAAACATTTCCTTTTCATATCAACTTTCCATAGGAAAAAAAGGTTTTTTTTTTTTTATTTATTTTTATTTTTAAGTGTCTTGGGGGAGGGGAGAAAATCTTTACCAGATTTTTAGTAACAGATCTACAAGACACTGTTTTAATCTTTGATGGTATAATTCAAAGAAGATAAGCAGCTGTTGCCCTCCACCTTTCAGAGCTCTACAGATACACATGGACATGTGGACCTGATTCAGAAATGTGGCAAATCGTGTTCTTAGTGCTTCTACAGATGGAGTCTTCTATGGGATCAAGGCAGTGGCCTGTGTGCTCAAGCCACAGCCTAGAAAGAAGACTGCAGCACATGCTACGATTGTGACAATTGTACATCACTCTGTGTGACAGCCCATTAATCAATGCCAAAGTCCTACTGGCAGAGTTTGTTTTCCTGGGAATGATTCAGGTTCTTTTCTTAAACTCACAGGCTGTGAGCTGCATCGAGCTATTTTCATCCTCATGGATGCTCTGATGGAAGTCCTCGCCATGTCCTCAGTCTTCTCCAGCTCCCAGCTAATTAGGTCTTACTGGTGGCTTTCAGAAAAGGATGCAGGGGTACTTCAGGGGTATTTTGAAATTCTGCCTTTGAAACCTCAACGACCCGAACGCGTCCAGGTGGCCTGGCGGTACACATATGACGCCTCGGCTCCCGTTGTCGTCGAGCTGTTCAGCTGCATCCTCTAGGCGTTGTCCGCACGCTCTTGCTTCCTGTTTGGAGTTTTGCTGATGCATGAGGTTGTAGTTCGCCTTCCAACGGGCCAGCAAGCCCCCCTTTAAAAAAAATAATAAAATAAAATAAAAAATTAATATGATTATAATAATGATGATGGTGGTGGTGATGATGATGTGATGGTGATGATGATGATAATAATGAATTAATCAAAGATAAATTGAGCCTATCTACTGGTTCTTTGCTTTTTCCAAGCCAGCTTGGTGGGTCTTCCAACCCACGGACCCCAGAAGTTCCCCAGCTAGGTTCCAGAGAAGCTGACTCCTTTTTTTTACGGCCAGGACACCCTCCTCAGCCCCGCCGTACCCCCTCCATCGGCCGCACTCCCCGGCTGCCCCTTACCGGAGGAGGCAGCGGGCAGAGCCCCCCTCCCACCCCGTCCCTCCCCTCGCACCTTTCGCAGCTCCCCGGCCCCTGACGACCCCCGGCCGTGGCTCGGGCCCCCCCTCAGCTCCTTCCCCCGCCGCGGGGGCGGCCGCTGCTCCCCGGGAGCCCTTTCCTCTCTCCGTCCCTATGCAAATCGCACCCCGCAGCAGGAAGTAGGCTGGCGGGCTCCCGGCCAAGCGCCGGCACCGGGGCCAAGTTCCCTCCGCCGGCTTCAGCGCCCGTGTCCCGGCCGGCGGGGCAGCAGCGCCGCGCTCCGCAGCCCCCCGCCCCCGGCCCCCGGCCCGCGGAGCCCCCCCGCAAGACCCCCGGCGACTTCACCCGCCGCCCACCGAGCCCCCGCACACGGCCAAGTAAGTGCTTTCGGCGTCCGTCCGTCCGTCTGTCCGTCCCGTCTGAGAGCCCCCTCCCCTGCCGCCCCCACCCCGCAGCCCCCCGCAGCGCCGCCCTGAGCCGGCCCGTCCCGCACGGAGGAGGAGGAGGAGGAGGAGGAAGAAGGTGGCTCATGGGCGCCGGGCAGGCTCCGGGGGTCGGTCGTGGTAAGGGGCTGCGGCGGTGGGGGAGAAATTGGGAGCGCTGGGGGATGCCTGGTGCCCGCCCGGGAGGTGCTCGACCCCATACAGGGGGTGCCCGGTCCCGTACAGGGGGCGTTCGGTCCCGTAAAGGGGCTGCCCGACCCCACCGGGGGATGCCCGACCCCATACAGGGGGTACGGGGCGCGCTGCGGGCGGCTCTCCCCGCCGAGCAGGGGGCACTGGAGGGGGTCTTCACGGGAAAAGCGGCATTAGAAAAAAGAGAAAGAAAGAAACCCGCGGTTATCGTCCTCAAAATGAATGATTCACCTCTTGCTGCTCTTGCCCGGCTTGCGTTGGGATCTTCAGGGCTTCTGAGTGTGCTGTGCTGTGTCAAATTAACTGGTCCGAGGCTGCAGTCGGTGTCTCAAGCCAAGGGAGCAGCCTTGGTTTACTGGTTGTTCCTCGTTAACTGCTTTTCCTAGGGGAATAGCTCCCGGAGCATCTTCCAAGTTAAAGCAGCTTCCTCCTAACTGGGTGCTCCGATGTGCTTCGGCTTAAACGAAAGAGCAAATGGCCTCGTGGTGTTGCCATAATGATGCTGTATGCCCAAGGAATGGTCGTGAGGGGTTTCCTCCTAAGTTTCATTAGGAGGGTCTAAAAGCCAGGCTGGATCTCCGTAGTGGATGCCACACCTTCAGTAAAGCCCCTGCATTGGGAATTTCTGTTGAAATTGCATCTTGGTGTCTGCAGTAAATGGGTTTGCAAGAACTCACCTCGCTGCTTCACTGACCTCTGTTGGCACTAAAGACCGAAGAGATTAACACTTTAAACTTGTTTAGCCAGATCATTTGGATATACACAGGGAGCACAAAGGTTCTTGTTCTATTGTTTAATTTGAAACCCGAAATCAATGCCTCATCTCTTTCCCACCTCTGAAAAAAGCCCAATCTGACCAGTCTTATTACAGCATGCTAAAACCAGAGTTGGAAATGACCTGAAAGACCTTCGTAGTTTAGATATCTTGATGTTAGTTGCAATATCTGTAAAATACGGTAAATAATTCTATACTGATCAGCCTATTACTAAAGATTTAGATTTTATTTTCCTTAAAAAAAAATAAATATAAAAATGTTGGGCAGTTACAAAGTTATGTTGGGGAAACATGGCTTGGTTTTGTCCAAGGGGTAGTCAAACTGTGTGAATTGCTTTCAGCCCAGTACTGAATACACAATAGGTGTTGCTTACATCTTATGACAGGACTTCATATCTTTATAATGTGTACTGCCATCAACACCGAGAGTGTGGATGAGAAAAATCATACAGTTTTCTCTGAAAAAGTAGCAACCAGCTAGAAATCAGTTAGATACCCATAATAGGATGTTATGAAGTCTTAGGCAAGGATGAAAAATTAGAGAATTCTGGTATCTACAGCTTTCTCATTCTGTTTCTCTCCGTCCAGATTTGTAGCATTTTTCTTTCTCCGTTTAGCTTTGTGAGCTACAGACTAGAAATGAATTCTTGCTTTAATAACATGAAGTTCTATTTTAATTGTATGCTGTTGAGATACTTTTTAAAACCGTAATTGTGTAGAATGAACTTTTTTTCCCAGTACTGTAGCTGGCGGACTTGAAGTTATTCTGCTTTTCTCCTGTAGTTTGTTGAGTAAATAAGGTTTGTTTGTTTCTTTTTTTTTTCCTCTTTTCCCTTCTCTATACAACTGTACAGAGAACAAAGTAAGGCTTACGCCTTTCCTCGTAAGTTCCTTGACTAGTTTGCACAATGACTTTTACTGACAGTGCAATGAGTTATGAAACTTTCGCGTATGAAGTTAAACCTTATTGTCATGTAATTATTTAATATCCCTGGCTTTTAATGTTACCCTTTCAAGGGAGTTTCCATAAATGTGATTTTTTTTCTTGCATGTATTTAGGAATGTATAAGAAGCTCTTTCATATACTGTTTCCCTCTGTTTTATCTATATCATTGGAGTGAGCTGTCTTCCTATGACCTTGTTGGTTCTGGTAAGATAAATAGCATCACGCAGCAGCAGGCATTCTGGGAAGAAATTCCTAAAACATGCAAAGAAAATAGTCCAAGGCCCTCCAGGCTCAGCTCAGTAGCTGAGCTTCAGTGTGGTGTCTCACAAGACCCGAGATGCTATGCCTGGCCTTTCTTATGTTGCGTGCCAGTAGCATTTGACCTATCTGTAGCTATTCAGGAAAGTTTAAGAACTGCAGTGTTTAATCTCAGATGCGATTCCGTTTCCGTCACAAAAAGATGTTTTCCTATCTGTACTTTGCATGTTATTTGGAATCTTAATGAACGTCTTTGAGGTTTTTGAGTGGAAACTTACTGACCATGAGCCAATTTTTATTTTTGTCAAAGGGCTAGGTGATCTGAGGAGGGAACAAGGTCTTTCCTTCTTTCCATATGTGCATATGCTGAGTAAAGGGCAGTAGTGACTTTATTTCTTGTGTTCAGGGAAAAGTAAAGCCAGTTTTACTCTTGGGGTTAGGGAGTTCTTTCTGAAGGCAGCTCTTTGCAAAACAGGTTGAATCCAGAAAACGAGCAGATGAGGGACAATGTGAAGGTTTAAAGAAATTAAGAGGCAGGGGGCAGTAGGTATAGAATAGGATCCTTAGCACTCTGACTGTGGTAACATGCATTTGCATAGAGTTGCCTTTCCATGGTACCAGTGATCCCTAAAGCATGTAAAATGTAATGCAGTAATGCAAGGGACAAGAGACGAATCTGTTGGCTGTGAATCTTCAGGGTTGTGTGGAGTGGTGATACCTCCTTATAGAGCTATGGTGCTGGATATGTACATACTTGCACAAAATCATGCCAATCCGCTAAGTAGTACTCACTCTTTTACCCTTAAAGCATTTCCATCTCTAAGAGCAGCGGCTTCGTTCTGTAAATTGTTGCCAGCTAACAATTAGATTTATTTTTTTTCTTCTAGATCATATTCCTACTTCTGTCAATTACCTACTGCTTAATAACTTGTGTCACCTCTTTCATGCAAGTGTAAGAGCGCTAAAGATAGCGTAGAGGGAAAGACTTCCCGACTTACGAAGCCATGTCACAGGAAACTATGTAGATAAACAATACAAAATTACATTTGTATGGAAACAGCCTTTTGTGAAGCATACAAATAGGAGGAGACCATCGTACTATAAACAGTAATAGTACCTTCTCAAAGAAATTAGTTCCTACTAATAAAAAGCAAATACAGTGTAGCTGTCCTTATTGTGTATGTTCCTAGTTTAAATGGCAGTCGTCCATCAGGGAAGGGTGGAAAGGTCTGTGCTTTCTTATTTGTTATTGTCTGATGCAAATACATTTCCTGTTGACGTTGTCATG
The DNA here is from genome assembly GCF_047663525.1 of Anas platyrhynchos. Classification (NCBI taxonomy): domain Eukaryota; kingdom Metazoa; phylum Chordata; class Aves; order Anseriformes; family Anatidae; genus Anas; species Anas platyrhynchos. The sequence goes on along the minus strand of NC_092588.1, from coordinate 40,283,368 downwards.
ATATGGTATAATTTCTAAAGATGAATCTGTCATGGTAGGGTTTGGCATCTTTCCTGAAAACGTGGGCTGATGGGACAAAATGTAAAGGCAGAATTTCATCTTGTGTTGGAAGCGTCTTCTCCAAATACTTATGAAATGGTTGCGTTTGTAGTGTATCCTAAAGAACTGTTCCTGAAGGTGAACAGATTGGTTATTTCTGCCAACTGGACATCGGGAGAGGGATGGTATTCTGACAGTAGCGGTTATCTGAGGGAGGGGGAGGAGGACATGAAGGAAAGGTGAAGGGTGTATGGGTAGATCCCATTTCTGTGGGGGAAAAATGGAAAATTGGCACTACTCAGGCCAATGTTTGCTGTACCCTGGGGGAGCAGTGTCTATCTTTCTCCAAATGCTGGCATCTTAAGTATCTCCAATTGGTTCCTGTGTTTGCACAGCTTACTATCTTACCCACTCAGTTCAAAGTACTAAAATGATAAACAGTCTGAACATTTTTGCATGTAGCATGAGGCTAGTTCTTCCTGTCTAAATTGTGGTTGGTATGTCAAAAAATTTGTTACTTAATTTGCAAGGGCCTGCATTTTACTTTGCACGTTCTTCTGACCAAGCCCTTTCTTTAAACTGCCTGTAATAGCAAACCATGAGGTCTTAAAACTAAAAAATTCAGTAGCTTACCATAGGGTAAAGTAGCTTACCATAGGGTAAGCTACTGAAGGTGAAGTGTGGGATACAGCTACTCTTCTGGAATGGTGGGTTTTGGAGTTTTCTCTGTTTTAGCAGGCTACTGAAAGTCTGTACGTGATGAAAGCTTGGAAGGAATGGGCCCTCTCTGAGATGTGTTTTCAACTGCTCCTTTGTTGGTGTAACAGAAAGCCATTTCGGGAAGTTCGTCAACAAAAATGTAGCCTGTTAAGTGGGTTTACTGATGTGGTTTCCCTAACATACTGCCTTATTTTACATTTGCTTTTTTAGTTTGTACAGATAAGTGCACACAAACTACTTTTTTTTTTTTTTTAATGATGATGATATCTTACATTAAAGCTTTTTTTTGGGCATAGCCTGTTTCAGACTATGCCCAAGAGGTAGTGCAGAAGTATATTTGGCTGATAAACAGTTTTGTTCTTTCTGTATATGACTCTATTAGGGTATTATAACAGAATTAATATTAAAAGGTAAGAGTATGCTTGAGTGAATTCCTACATAATGCTAACATATCTATAAGTTAGTAGGTCTGACCTATGACTAAGTTTTACTCTCTCCAGATAAAAAATTATAAATAAGAAAAAAATTCCAAGTAGTATCACCACAGTGGGAAAAGTTCTGAGAAGTAGTGCATCTATTGCACTTACTGAAACTGCTTATTCAGGTATCCTTTAGCAGCATCCTGAGGCTTTTATTCATTATATCCAGTGGACAGAAACTGGTTTCCTCCAGGGCAACCCCAACCCTACGTTGTGTTTTGATGTGATTTCAGAACCTCTTCAGTTAGTGCTGAATGATACCCATGATTTAGGTGTAGCAGATGGCTGGAGGACACAGTTAAAATGATTGCCAGCACTACTGTCAGCTCCCCTGAGGAAGTGAAATTTTTTGGTAAACACACAGGAAGGGGATGGGCAGGAGAAAGAGGATATCCTATGTTGGATGTCCTGGGTTCAGTTTGTTCAAAATACATTGCGAGAGTCATTTCAGTGTGTAGCTGAGGGGTAGCGAAGTGTGCAAATGGCATTTGAAGTACATTTCTACAACTACAGACCCACCAGTGCCAGAGATCTACTAGCTTATGCAAAGGCTGGATAGAAGCATTATAGCCTGGCAGGGTTGTAGGAGAACTTGCCTTTTAAGCAACTGTCCCACTTTATTGCTAGCGTGGCACTTTGTCTTCCTTTTTCTGTCCTGCAAGGTCTTTGTGCTGTCTCCGCTTTCTAGCTGTGCTTGCAGTAGCTGGGAGAGATACTGAAGCAGCTCTCCTGACATTGGTGAAGGAGCTCTGGGCCATGATAAGGTGGATACTAAGCCCATTTCTCTTGGCATGTAGACAACCTGATGGATAGCTCCTACAAAGCAGGCAGCAGACAGCAGTACTCCAACTAGGCCTGATCAGGGGCTTGCCTCCTTTAGAAATCTCTCTCTTAATTTGCTTGGTAACAATTCCAGTCACTCTGCTGTGACATTTACCTGTGTGTCTGAAGTCTTAGAGTCACACTGCTTTGAATGTTTCCATTAGTAATAATGTGCTGTCTTCCTTTTTCTTTTTTGCCCCTATTTCCTGGGAAAAGCAACATTTCAATCTTTTTTCCTGCTGCAGTACTACTGTCTTTCTACTGCAGCTTCCTTTTTTCTTCTTTTATTCCAACATTATTCTGTTGTTGCTCTCCAGCTTTGCCATCAGGACTGTCAGTGGTTTAAGTCATTTATTTCACCGCTTGATTTAGATCTCTCTGCAGCAACTTTTTCTTTTTCCCTTTCCACAAAACAGGCATTTGGAGCATAAGCTTTTGTAATCTGTCTATGCTACCTTATCAGGGAATGTGTGCCCAGAAATATGTACCTCCAGCCTCTTGGAGAGGTGTAAAGTCCCATAGCGTACCAGCCCGGCATTACTCAGGTTGTTTTAATAAGCCTCCTTAAAGTGCAGCTCTGTACTTTTCTAGTTGGCCAGCAAGACTCTTCTATCTAGAATGTGTATTATGTGTAGATACAATCTATCTTGAGAGCCAGCTGTCACTGCTAACTGCCTTTGGTTTAAAACAGTGTCCTCAACCTTACTTGAAGAAAGGTTAGTTTCTATCTTGAAAATAATCAGTGTGAATTGTCTCCTACCTCATTGTCTGCTATCATCTATCTGTGATGTTGCTTCTGTCTCTCCTGGGTCAAGTTTTTTTTTCTTTTGTACACAGGAGGCTTTTCTGTGGTGTACAGTGTCACATTTGAAGGGTTTTTGAGCCAACGTTGACCCTTGTTGAATATCCAATTGGTGTAGTGCAGCTGAATGTGGATTTATCAGCATATGATGAAGAAACCAAGGCTTCGTATTGTGTGCCTGTGGTGCTAAGGCAACCACTCTAGTTCCAGGATTTCTATGCTGAACTCCTTGGTGTCGACATGCCCTGTATGTTCTGTCCCTTCAGAAAGTGAAACTTGAGCGGTGAGAAGGCAGTACGAGTTTTGAAGAACCAACTTATGTGGTGCAGGCATCAACAGAAAATTGATTTGGCTGGTGGAGTGGACAACTGGGAAAAAGGCCCTCCAAGTGAGATATTTCTGCTCTAGATGGAGCACTTAAGCAAGTCTGAGAGCATTGGATACATGTGTTAGAAAATTAAAAAATCATCATTTGAATAGCTTGTTTGACTCGGAGATCTGAACGTTATTCTTTCATGTAATGTATTTGACTATTTACAGCTGAAGTCTTTTCCTGCTACGTTTTCCTCACTCCTGTGGTAAAAGCAAAAAATATCAAAATGTTTGGTACAGTAAGACACAGAAAAGTGTTTGAGCACTCATTTGAGCGCAGAGTACAGGTTTAGTGGCGTGACTGTTGTGTTGATTACGTGCTCTGTGTCTTGTCACACTCATTAAGAAAATGTGCTTTTCTAGGGACTGTAATTCTCTCTACCCCATTAGTTATCCTGTGCATTCTTATTTGATATTTCATTCTCCTTTTATCTCTTTGTTGCTCTGGTCTTCCCTCTTCATTCATTTCCCAGCATCAACCCCATTTCTGACCTCTCAGAGATTTCAACGTCCTTCCCTACACCTTTTCTCATATGGTTTGTGTTGTCCTGAGAACTTCCTGTGCACTCTCAACAATGAAGCATTCTTACTATTTATTAAAGTGTCTTCATTGCACAGCACTTAATTCTATGGGATTCAAATGTAAGTTCACTGTGGAGTCATTACAGTTTTCCTCAACAGGACTTACATGTAGGTAGCAATTGTGAACACTGATTTATTCTTAGTTCTTGCTCGAGAAGTTTACTGCGTGCTAAAGTCACCGTGAGTGCTAAAATTACATATAAGCCATGGGGATCATGCACTGTCTGTTGTGTTTTTGCTTGGTAAGGTATAATAATGTGGCTTACTTATGAGCTCCGTACTTCATATTTGCAATTACAAAAGTTATGAATTCTAATGAGCAGCCGGCGTGGTCATAATTAAGAGAGCAATAAAATACTTGCAGTCTGCAGTATGAATGTGAAAATATCTTTTGTCTTGGACCTAGAGTTTGCTGTGAGTCTAAATCTGCTAAAATTATCACACATGATTCCATGCTCTTTAAGGTGCACGTCCTGCACTTTGTTTAGAACAGCCTGGCCTGGGTCTCTGACCGTCTGTAAAGCTCCTGCAAGAGGCATGCAGTCAATTACGGGATCACAGCCTGATTCAGTGGAGCTGGCTGTGGTCACAATAGCTAGGTCTGCATCTGCAATCAATTGCTAGTCTCTTGAGCATTAAGCAACAGAAGATACTAAATGCTGTGCAATCAACTCATGACACTTTGTGAAAGCAGCAATGTTGTTTAGTTTTAGATAGAGAAAGCAAAAAGTGTCCAGGCATAGCCAAAACAGTAGCAGTGGTCAAAGTATTAATGAGATTCTGAAAATGAAAGAAATTGACGTTTTAAGCAAATGTGACATGGTTTTTCAGGCCTGACTCAAAAGTGTTGTCCTCCACTCAGGACTTCTACTTGGTGTAACTCATCTCAAATATAAAAGAACTTGAATCAATTCTTGCATAACTGCTGCTACAATGATTTGCAGAACTTTTTTTTTTTTTTTTTCATATTCTTGCTCTTGAGAAAGGTCATCTGCAAAGACATACATGTGTTTAAAATCCAAGGTCTGTAGCTATTTCTTAGAACACTTGAACTAGGAACAATCAAGTGAACTGACATACCAGTGATTCACAAAGAGTTTCCAGATTCCCATTCTCACTGCCCTCTGAAAATTGAAAGAATGTCAAATATTTAATTTTGGTTAACTTTCGAGAAACTTCTTGTTCATGTGTGAAACAAATGTGAAAAGAATGCTTAGAAACTTGCGTGTCAATTCTTACTCCATGTTCATTCAGTGATGTATTTCCTTTCATGGTCTTACTGTCACCACAGCTTGAGCATGTAGTTTCACCACATTTTTACTGAAGTGTGATTCTGCCTTTACAAGCCAGGCTTTCAGACCCTAACTGCAGTAATTTGCAACCCTTCAAGTCTGATTGGTAGGATTATGTGTAGTCATATCTATTCACAAAGCCCTAAACTCAAGAATTTCATCTAAAATACTCCAAAAATTGCTTGTGATATATAGCTCTTTTAGTTGTGTTTTTCATATTTGTAGCAAATATCCTTCTAGTACCTCTGCACGCACCCCAGATTACAGCAGTTGTTTGGAACAGTTTACTAAACTGGGCAAGAAGGCATCTTGCACGTTTTAGATTCATGCTCTCGAAGGAATATAATTAACACAGAGTTTATAACTCATTTATTTTTCCCAATTTTAAATAGACCTCTGTGAAGTGCAAGAACATAGAGTACAATCTTGCACCTTTGAAGCTGAGAAAGGTTCTACTGTTGTATCTGTGAGAATAAGGTTGGGTGGTTCCTAACAGAAATACTTACACAGCTGGGGCTAAATGTTCTCCTAATATTACTGTAAAGATTAAAAAGCGTGAGACTTCATTTCTGCTAGTGCGATTTACTGACACCAGATTCATCACTGTTTGATTTTTACAGAACTATTGCAACTTCCTCTTGCAACCAAAGAAAATTTGTCCAAGGTTTGCAAAGTTCCAGGAGGAACTGCAATTTGAGTAAGAGTGTCAGTATACATCAGCGTGAATGATTTAACCCCAAGTGAGTTAAACCCTCATCTGAGTTTAGAATTCACCTTTAAATCTTAATTATATACCCCACTATACGGACCTGTGTTTCGGAAGGGTTATATTTGTGTATATCAAATGATGAGGGTAGTATAGCTAATGAAACACAAACTAGTCTAATGGAGAAGTAGCTCTTTTTTTTGCAACTGAATCATTTGGCTTGCAAGAGGGTGAAAAAAAAACATCTGTTTTTCTTTTGTGAGTTATTTGTGACAACAAGTGCTTCGGGCAGCTTTAGACAGGTACCCAAGACATTGTATGAGAATATAACAAAAATACTGTGTTTAAATGGCAAGTTTCGTCATGAGTGTGTGTGTCAGCGTTTAAACATGGAGGTGGCAGCAGATTAAGAAGGCCTCTGGCCAATGGAGGAGGATGGTAAATGCAGCATGGTGCAAAGTAAAACGGGTTAAAAAATGACCAGGCTGGTAAAGAGATAAGATTCATTGGCATAGCAGTCACTCTGCACTAGTTTAAATACAACTATCTTAATCCATGTTAAAAGTGGATTGTAGAATGTATAAAGCCAGGTAAGATTGATAATAATTTGATTTATTCCATGGAGCTAAAGTTGCCTGAATTTGAGAGAATAAAAGCTAAGATGCACTAATGATCTTCCCCCTCTTCCCTCCCTTTTTTTAACACTCTAAAAACAGAAGGTAAACCCAAAAGAGAAGTAGTGACTTTCTATGAGGCCACCCTTAAAACCTTCATCGTGGGATTTTTGACTGTGAATTTGCTGTTCTTCACCATAGTTTCACATGCATGTTGAGAAAATGTCATCATCTTTAGTCATCTGTTTACAGTATAGCAGTGGGTTTGAATTTCAGGTACATCTCAATGTAAGATAATGTGTCTGAAAGGGAATCTTTAGTGCCAGCAACATCCTTAACTAGTTGAAGGCCACGTTCATAAATAACCACTATTCTCCCTTAGCCACAGCAGCTATTAATGTTAGCTAAATATTAGCAAGCTGCTCGCTTTGTCCCATGTGTTCTTCTGAAGCTCGAAGCTAATTTCTCCTTCATACATCACATAGTAAATGCAAACATTTGGTACTGCAAAGTGGCTCGTGCAGGTTATTCAGTGTGAGTTGTGTGGCTATGCCTTTGTTTGCAAGTAAATTGACCAGAATGTTGAAATCCACAAGATCAGAGTCAAACCACTGTGTATATAAACTAGACATTTTAGAGGGATGCAGCACTGCTTGCTGCACACCTCATCCACTTGTGTGTGAGGCAAAGTGTGTATGTGGGAGGCAGACGGAGGGAGCAAGGAGCTCAGGCAGTCTTACTGGGAGAGGAGGATGGTTTGTGTGCTTCTGGCCTGGCAAAGACCACCACGCTGAAGGGGAGCCCACAGAGGCATATGCTGTGCTGCAACTGCTCCAAACATGTTGTTGAGAGAAGTTGCCCGAAATTTCTCCCTCTGTCCTTCTGGTGTGTCCCTTGGTATCCACAGATTTCTAGACCTTGCCCCCAGATCTGACAATTTTTGTGAGTTTCTCATTTTCCCTACGCGCAGTGATTGCACTAGTCATTTGCAGGAGAGGGGAGAAGGATTCTCCTCCTACTTGTAAACATTGACGTCTCTCAAGCTCAGGGCAAATACTGGACTACTGAACCTTTAGCATGCCACCATTATTGGCCCGAGTGGTAAATTTAAAGCTGAAAAAATTGTATGTGATTCACAGATATGCTCTGATTGGAATGCAGACATAGTCCTTTGAGTTTGTTCAAAGGAGTGGAACACTTCCGGACACTTAGGAAAAATTTTAATTCTCTTCAGTGTAGTGGTTTGGCCAAACTTTCATCTGGAAACAGAGATTTGGTTATATGGAGTTGCTGGTTTTCATTACTAAGGTTCTTTACTAGTAAAGAAAATGATACTTTTTACATACAGTTTGTCAACACTTAAGTCCATAAAGTATTTGGAAACCTTCTCTTTAAGTTGGTTAACATGTTGGCAAATTTTTATTCTTTTCCATTTCATTTGATCCTTTTGAAGAATTTGATAAAAGTATTTACTCTGTTGTGGCAAATTACAATGTTATTTGACCTTTTCCTCTATCTTTAAAAGATAAAGTACCATAGAAAAGAAGTTGAGGAAACAGAAGATGCAGTTGCCTGAGGGCTGGCAAAATGAATTAATTCATTGTTGATATTGATTCAAAATTCTCAGGGATGCAGTTGAGGCAAATGATTGTAATAAAATGAAGTGAGTGTTAGAAGGTCAGGAACCAGATGTTAGCTTAATGTAGGACTTGGTTCAAAATCAGTGCCAAAAGGACTGACTACATGAATCTGGAACATTTTCATAATACATAAAGTCTATTATGCAATGTTAACAAAATTACAGTCTTGTGTGGATTAACTTTCTTGTGTTTTGGTATTTTTATTCAACTGAATAAACAAGGAAAAGAATCAGTAGTCTGTATAAATTATATTCTGCATCATTTCAAAGTAATGTTTAGTTTCAGTATTTTATTTTCATCTTTTTATAAGCATAATAACCTTATTGCACTACCACGATGACATTACTTATTTTCAGTGTTTCTTCTTGAATTTTATTTATTTATTTATTTATTTATTTATTTTTACCACAGCCAAATTTCCCATGTGAAACCAAGCTTCTAGGAAATTTATTTATTAAAAAAAAAAAAAAAAAAAAAAAGGAATTATAGAAATAGAAAACCATCTTTCTTGGTCTTCTCTTGGTCCCCACCTCTTCACCCTCTCCTCCTATTCATGTTATAGGAACAGAACCTTTTGGGTTATCATTTACACTGATACTTATTATATGTGTTACCCTGTCATTTTGAGTTCCAATAAAGGTAAAGGAGCTGAACACTGATGAGCTGAGCTGATAAGTTTATCCTAACCACGGAGGCTTAATGGCTACGAATGTTGGACTGTGGATTTGAATATAGGAAACTACCTGAACTAACACAGTTAGTTTTACCAAAGCACTCTATAAAGGCTGTTGTGGAGAGAAATACATAATCCTCAAAGCTGTTCTAACCACACATAATTTCTACATTCAGCTGTATTTGACCATTTCCTACTTGGAAGTTTGAGGTGTGATAATTTAAGTCACTGATTTTCCATTTAACATAGCAATGTGTTAATTAGTATTAGTTATTACATAACTAGAATGCCTGGATTTGTAAGTTAAAAATAAAACAAATTAAAATAAAAAAAAAAAAAAAAGAAGAAGAAGGGGGAGCGGGACAGGACAAGTTTCTCCTGTGTCTGCAGTGAAACACATCAATAGAGCAGCTGCAGGTATTTTATCATGCCAAGGTTTCCTGTTCTTGTATCAGCTGTCTGGGGGATTTTTTTTTCTGTGTGTTGTAATACACAGTACACTTCCACTACAGTCAGATAACAGCACGCTTTTTTTTTTTTTTTTCTCCATTCTAACTTGAATTTTGATTTTTAAAAATCTTTGAATTAGGAAGTAGACTTACACTATAAATTTTACCTAGCCTTTCACCTGATTTCACTTTGCAGGTAAATATGGGAAAGAAAAAAGGACACCAAAGGGTAGAAGAATCAGTGTCAAAAATGCTAACGAGATCAAGAAAGGATTCTGTCAGTCCAGATTGGTGTGGAAAGGCAAATATTTGTGTGCTAATGTTGGGAATCTGGGCTCTGAAGAGGAGGAGCAGAAATACTGGTGCAGGACTGAAAAAACAAACATTGCAGAGGAAATAGAAACATGACCTGTAATGGGAATGTAATTGTTGAAGAGTATGAAGGTGATAGAGTGTGGGGTGATATTTTCTGTAACTGATACTGGAAAATGGTAAAAAAAATAGTATGAGATGGCGCGGGCAAAGTAGAATTTGTCTTGCTCACGTAATTGGTTTGAAAGGAATTGAGAAAGAAGCTGACTGGGGTAGTGGTGTCTGTCTGCTGCACTTCCCGAAACTCTTGGTAATACCAGTCTCTCTTGCCTAATGATACCTCAGTGTTACACTGACACTTTTTAAAAAACACTTTTATTAGCGATGAGAAAGTCAGAGTACCCTTGTGGCATTCGGAGGCATTAGAAGCACACAGGCAGCTGAGAATACTGTGCAGAAAGAATGGTCTGGCAAAATAATGTGGAAAAATTTAATACCAAGGTGCAAGGTTGTGTCGCTGAAGAGATGACAGTCTGCTATGATGAGAGTTTGTCATGATGAAAAATGAGACAAACCTGGATGTCTTGACTGATCACAAGATGATTATAAAGAGCCAGCGTAATGAAAGTTTGAAAACAATAAATTCATTGCTGAAATTTATTGGGGATCGTATTTCTGTCTTTGGAAGAAATAGCAGTGCTATTTGTTGTAAGGCATTGCTGAAAGTCATCTTGGAGCGCGTGACCAAGTCCAGCCTCCTATCCTTAAGAGGGATGAGATCAAACTGAAACAGATGTAGGGAAGGGCTGCTGGGATGACCACTGCACATGGAGAAGACAGAGAGGGCTTGGTCTTTAAAACCTAGAAAAGAGGCTGAAAGATGTGACTTCTTCTTAATTGCCTGAGAAGATGAAGGCTAAATGCCATTATTGGCCCCCAAAACTGTTTAATACTGGGAATTATGAGACAAGTTCAAAACCAGCTGTAGTGAGGATCTGAATCCTTTCAGCAGTAATATTTTGCTCCACCCCCCAAAGCTCTGTATAACCAGAGCTCAATAGACTTGTTACTGAGCTTATATGATGTGATCGTGCTGCTCAGAACAGATCTGCCTTTCCCACAGAGTAATTCTTGGTCCTGTGTTCTGGTCATGGTGATAAACTAGATAGCTGTGTTGTCGTGCTCTTATAAAAGTGCACCCTTGGAAAATTTGAGGGTTTGACTTAAATGTTTGATGAGTTCTCACAGTGTGTTACAAACACTGTAGTAATATTTGTTTTTTGAAGGTTACATTGGAGATTAAATTGTTTGTTGTCTTTGCTTGTTTATATATATATGGATGTCAAAATATTATTTTGTCCTTGTCTCACCTTTTGCCAGAAAAAGGTTGAAGTAGGTTAAGAACTGCCAAAATTTTCTCCTGTTCTAGAAATTCTGCCAGCTGGACTATAGTGTCTCACAGGAACAAAAAGTCTACCGGGTAAGGCTGTCATAGTTAAACACCGGGTAGCTTGAGGCTATTTGTGCTCCTTCTTTATAAGCATTTCAGAGAGCATATGGTGGATTTTTGTCCCTGTATCATCTACGGGATTGATTCAATCTGGGAGGCATGCAGATGATGTAACCTGGTCCAATAGAAATAAGCTGAATTAAAAACAGTTTAAAATACATGAGTTGAGGAGCAACTGAGACATACATAACTATTTCAGCAGAAGGGTGAGGGAAGAACAAACTGCTTAAGTCTCTGTAGTTGGTCCCTAATGCAAAAACAAGGCGTAGGAAGTGAAACAAGCCCAAGATGAAAGCTGACCCAGGATTTCTGTACATGCAAGTCTGCTTTAATGAAAGTTACCAGGCAGTCAGGACTTACAGTAAGATTTAAATGTATATGTATATGTGAAATGATGAATTGCAGGTATAAAAACGAAGCTGAACCAAAACTGATCATTTTTGAGACAGCACATAGGGTCAGGAAAGGAATAAGGAATCCACTTCAGTTCAGTTGCTCTGCAGTTCAATTCTTTATCACCCCTGACCACAGCTAATTTATTTTTGTCGCTGTTATTCTCACTCTAGCCTAGTAACACATCTTAAGTGGCACTATGGAAATGTGTACAGGCCAGTACACCTTTGCTGAGCTCTACCACCTCAAAATAAACTCCTCTGCATGCCTTGGAGGTTGCTTTGCCACTCTGCACCGTGTGACAATGGGTCAGAAATGCATGTGGTTTTCCCAGGTCCCTCAGAGATGTTCCTCCCCATAGTCCCAGTAACAGAGGTAAAGAAGATCATTGCAGCACAGGTACCACAACTGATGTGGTAGCAGGTCAACACAGAAAGGAAGTCAGCAACAAAGTTTAAGATAAATGAATTCCTTAAATTTGAAGATTCCTTCCCCGCCACACTTTTCTTTTTCTTTTCTTTTCTTTTTTTTTTTTTTTCACTTAGAATGTGAAAATGAAGCTGTCAAATGAAGTTATGGATAAAGTTGGGTGAGGGTACTGAGAAAGCAGGTGTTTGTGTCCTTGGACAGGGTCAGTTTACAATTCTTCCTCCCCAGCAGTTTTACATCCAAGTTTGTTTGTTTTTCAAACTCTGTTTTTGTATGTTTGTTTTTCAAGACTCTTCTGCCTTAACCTTGGAGGTAATGCAAAGAAGTCTCACAATCTTTATTATTTGGGAGATCTAATGAAGGCATCAGTCTTTCCTTCAGGCCTCATAACTTGTAGCAAAATAGCAGACATTAAAGGCCACACTAAGACAAAATAGTATTAAGCTACAGAAGAAGAGAGGAGGGAAAATAAATTATTTTCAATTTTTGAAAGAAGTGTTAAAAACTGAAATGATTACCTCTCTGTTCTCCAAGCTGCTTTAAAGCTTCAGCTTTAAAAGCAGTGTTGTATATACATGAAAATAATTGCTTCCTGTTATTTGACTTGGGAACTTAAATATAGAAAGCAGTGCTAAAGAATTCGAATAACTTGGGGGTCTTGATTTTTTTTTCTCCTCCTTAATGTACTTCTGTCTTATTTGTACTGTGTAGGAACACTTGTCTCTATGCACACGTATACACATATATGCATGCTCTATATATGTGTAATACAGTTGAGTGACTTGAATGAAGAGTTGACTGCTGATAAACCTTATAATGGAATATAAATTCATTTCATCTTTGTATCTGTTAAAATACAAATGTATATATCTGTTAAAGGACTAAGCCACCCACAGAATTGGTGTTTATATACATGATTACTGTTCTTTTGAAAAACAGACACCTATTGAATAAAATTGTATGGTCAATGTTGTAGATCAAATTCCTTAAAATATTTTTTTTTATTGGAAAAAAAAATCACCAAAGTATAATCTATTTTAGGTGTTTTATGAAAAACTATCTGTTAAGATTAAACTAAAGCTGCTCTAAATAATTGAAAAATCTGTGAGATTGGAAAAATCATTTACTTAACTCGAGAAACTCCAAGATGTATCAGGTTGATTTTTAGGAAATTGTTTCTAATTTGCACTGTAAATATTGTATGCAATAGAATCACAAGGATACCAATAGTTGTGATAATGAACAAAATGAAAAATAAGATCGGCTTCTTAGATGATACAGAAGATAAACACTGGGAGGAAATGAAACCTCAAATGCTAAAAATGGTGGATGGACAGGCAATGGTCACACGATCTCTGACTGCCTGAAGTAGCAGAAAGCAGATAACACAACCATGCTTCTGGGACAGGCAGCAGCTTTTAACCTTGAAGAAACGTTGTGCTAGTTTCTGATACCCTAGCAATCTATTCTGGAATAAAGACTCAAGTGCTGCTGTAGCAAGATGAAATAGGGGAAGATAATAAGGGATTCAGTGGGAAAAATTCAAGGCAAATGTCTCTCTAGACAGAGTCTGTGAAACAACCCGGCTGTGTTTGTAAGGATAGTCTTGTGGATTTTAGAAGGATGCCTGAACTTGGATTGCTATCACTGTGCTGCAGATATTAATTCAAGTATGTGTCTTTATCTTTCAGCAATGTTATATGATATGATGCTTTTTGTTAGGAGAGTACTTATTACTCTTTTTTTTTTTTTTAACATATGTATATAACATAGCTGCTAACTTTTATAAAGAGCTTTATGTCTAGAAGTAGGGACAGGACAATAAGTGAAAAGCATGAATGAGATGTAGCATTTTCTGTATTGAAAAAGTATTGGATGGGAAATGTCTGAGTGGAGACTGATAGCATTTCCTTTGGTGTCATAATTATTTTTATCTCTGAAGAACAATAACATAGTGTCATTTGTAATGATGCTGTATTGTTTTCTTACTTACCATACTCTCTTTCTTTTTATATCTGCTCAAAACACTTCCTTGATGTTCATTGCGATACAGGAAGAGAGAGCTATGCAAATAAACATTTTACACTAAGTAAAATATTTTATTCATGCATGACTGAACTTTCCCCCTTCAGATTTTCCTTATGAGTACTCTACAGACTAAGAAAGATGTATACTACATACACGTTTTATATTTCAAAGATATTTTTTTTTGAATGTGTAATGTGCTAGGATTGAATTTTTGTGATTAGCTCTGGTAATTACATAGCATTTTGTATTTTGAAATCCATTATTTAATGTGTGTTGATGGGAACTCTCCCATCCATGCCTGCTGTTTATACTAGCTCTACAAATCCTTAATACCACTCCCAAAACCCTGGGAAAGAACTTGATCAGATTTCAGTAAAAATGTGTAATATTGTGGTACTGGCATTGCATCTGGCATTGCTGATGAACAAGCTGAGTACATACCCTTCAGTGTATATACTGCAGTGACTGCTGCAGTCAGTCATTGAGCAGAAGCTTTTGAAACTAAGATAGTTAAGTTCGCTTTGGCTGTAGGACTGAGCTTGTGGAGTTTTACATGTGAAGTCTGGAGCCCAGCACATGCAGCTTTACAGAGTGCTAGCATGTGTAGAAATATAAGATCTTGTGGCCTTTGAAGAGTTCAAGAATCTTTCATTTCACAGTATCAAAAGAACATGTGCTCATTGATCCGGTTTCTAGTGCTTGAAATACTTTTTCAACTTCTTTATACGTTTTCTCCACAGTCTGCCTATCCTTGTTCAGAAATAGCATGTCAGAAAGTTATATATTATATCAATGCAGTTAAGTGTATGATATATATATATATATGTTAAGTACTAAACATTGTTTTATGCCATTGCATTTTCTTGTATGTTTCTTTTGCAAGAATGAGAGGCCTGCTTTGTAAGGAAGCTAAAAGTCTCAAGATGTATCTACATTAGCATTTTAGTTAGCCAAATTCTGTGAGGACTAAGGGTTTTCATCTCCTTGGGGAAAAAAAAAACAACAAAACCACCAGTTCTACATGATGAGGCTCAGGATCTTCTCTCTTTGGTGCATCACATGTATTATTTCACATGCTGTATTTGTGCTATTTCACTTGGCATTGAGTATACTTCTGTGGGATTATGTGGCACCTGCACGTTGGTATTACTGATCTCTTGTTGTCATTGTCACAAACAAATGCTAACCTTGAGCTTACCAGAAGAACCTCACAATGGGTTTACTGTTCATGTGCTTTAAGCTGCAGAAAAGTCAGAGTGAAAATGCTTTTCTATGAGTTTACATTGGCACTGTGTGAGCTGCAGTCCCTAAAGATATCTTCAGCTTTCTTACAGCAATAGGCAAAGGCAATTTAGATCAAATTACCTTATGTCCTCAACTTTAGCTGTTTGTTCTGTAGAAGCAGAATTATTTAAGAGCAAAAAAGGTTAGCACTTAGATGGCTATACACCTGATCTTGCAGATACAGCAAGTAATTAAACACTGGGCTTCCAGTTGTCTGGTGAGAGTATGCAAACACAAGCATGCCTATGGGTGTACAAAAATTTCCTATGAACCCTTACTATGAAACAAGTCATCCATATATCCACAACTATTAAAAATAAATGATTAAAATCCTTCCCATTTTCCTCAAAATGACTAGCACATAACCCACATAGAACTGAGCATTTGGAAAATCTCCCAATGGGCATTTTCACAATCCAATATTAAGCATTAAAGATTTTGGCTTCTAAGGGCAGCTTCTGGCTGAAGGTGCCCCGCAGGGCCTTCAAGCAAGTAGAGGAAGAATGAAGTGCTGACAGACAGGAAGAGGAAACCGTATGCTCTGCATGTGTGGGGTGGTGGTGCCTGGTCAGTGCCTATTGATTTTCTGTGTGGTTCCTTTTACTTCAAGAGAAAAGAAGGGGAGCAATGAGTTCTCATGCTTCTTGTAAACCAGTATCACAGTTCACTAGATCCCTGTTGAAATTATACGGACAGCCAAAATTTGTTGACAATAGGTAACATAATTTGCAGAATTGGGGGGGACAGCAAATGCCTTCCTCTTATTTTTAGAAGAAAACGTTCAGCCCACGCACAGGACAGTGCATCTGTCATTATGTGGTGCTTCCTCAACAGCAGGAGGGGAGAGCGAAATGAAGGTGATGTGGGAAGGTGCCATGTGGGAGTGCTGCATCTGGGCTTTGTTTTATTATAGCAATGTCAGTTAGTGTCATGACTATTGCCAGTATTGTTACAAAAGTACAAGTCTTAATATAGACCCAGACCAATACAGCTAATTCTGCCTACAGGGATAGGGTGCTTAAGGTGCCATTCTGCTGAAACAGTCTACAAGTAGGCACCTCTACTATAACTGTTAGCTGTGATAACCTTTTCTTCACAATGATGGAGGTAAAAGTGAGATGTGTAGGGCATAGCAATCTGCTTTAGCTTCTCCAGGTGTGTTTCATTTACTGCTGGTTTGCTTGAGCCTGCATATGCACTGAGCCCTTTTTTAAGTTTTACATTGTTCTTCAAAGTACTGGCTTTAAAGATTAATTAGGGCAGGGGGAGTGAGAGTGTGTGCCTGCAAGAGAAAATATGTCTGTAAACCTAGCATTAGAGCACTGACCTGAAAGGAGGGAGAGACGAAGGAAAAAGAGGTTTGTAAAGCATTCATAGTGGATTCTTTCAAGAGTAAGTATAATTACTATCCTCTGAGGGAGGAGCGTGGAGATAACATTGTATATGTGCTTGCTGAAGTACAGTGTAATTACGTCATGGGATTAGCAGTCAGGTTCCAGTCGTGTACATGCTAGCAGCTGTATCTCATCTGATTTAGCATGGATGCACAGCCTGAGAGGAGGATTATTCTTCTAAATTATATTGGAGGATAAATATTTGTGTGGTGGTTTATCATCACCGACACACCTATGGTCAATTTCAGACCTTTGTAACAGGCTCATCTGAACAAGGAAATTCACTGCTGAAAGGCACAGCAGCAGCATATCTGCCAGGGAGCTGGGACTGCACAAATCATCCGTGCTCACCTGAGATTTGAATCACACTGAGCTCCCTGTTAGACTGGCATACACAAAATAAAGTGGGGAGATACAGGAACTGCTAACTTCAGGTGTGGTTCTCATCATTTGGAGTGGATTTTTTTTATTTAATATTTTTCCTGAAGATCTGCTACACTAGAGACTCTGCAATATTTCCTACATTTTACGAAGCATCCTTCTCTCTAAAACACTGAAACAAGTTTTCACTACAGTAATTACATTTGCTCTTACATTTATTTGGAAGTTCACAGAAGAATCAGAAAAACTGAAAGGGTTTGGGGGGTGTTTGAGGAGAAAATATGATAAATTTAAAAGTGTTAGAATGGGAAATGAATATTTTGATATATTTACTTCAGCTGTGGACTGAGACAAGAAATCATTTATTTCCTTTGCATCAGAAATAAAACTTTCAGCATGTGTTCCTAACATTAAGTTGTTCTCCCAGTAAACTGTTGTGTATGGAAAGGAAGTAAATTTTTGCTACATAAACCAGGTGACTGGATGGGAAACTGCTTGGCTTATGGCATAATGTTTTTGTTTAATACATTTTTTATTCCAACAGGAAATATGGGATGTATAAAATCAAAAAGGAAAGACAATCTGCATGGAGATGGGCTAGATTTGAAGAATCAACCAGTACGTAAAACTGAACGAACTATTTATGTGAGGGATCCAACGTCCAATAAACAGCAAAGGCCAGTAAGTAGATAGTCTCAGGGGAGAATTCCAGTAGCAAGATCAAAGCATGACTGGCATAGCTTAAATTTCAATCCAAAACATATGCATGAAGAGATCCAAATTGATCATTAGTCTACAATTTGGCTTTGTGCAGTTCACCCTCAAAGAATTAACACTTTAAAAAAAATTGATTAATTACTTCGTCACATATCATAATTTCTGCATGAAAACATTAATCCTTGGAGACCTTTGATCTAGATACAGCTGTGTCTGTAGCGTAATGCTAGGTAACTTTAGAAACGTTTTTTTTTAGTTGTGTTTTATCAGTGTTGTATATTAATAGTTGTGGGATCCAGAAATTGTTTATTTCTCTACCTCTACCATTCCTAGTCAACTTTCCTTTTATTCACTGAAGGCCAGTATTTTACCTTGCACAAGCTGTGTATGTAAGAACTGAGGGGGAGCAAAATGGATGCAGTTCTAAAGTGTGCAGAACTGTGGTGTAAGAGGAACTAGCTAAAGGAAGGGTGCTGGGAAGGGGAATCCCATTGGGTGTTAAGGGGGTTTGATGTTTCTCAGATTTGCTAGTTCCTCTTTCCCCCACCCTCTCTACTGTGCTGAGGAAATGGTATTTCCTAATTGTCCTTATTCAGGGACCTAATTCTCTGTGAGTGTGACTAACACCCTTCTTGTGCATGTCACCAGCTGGCACAGTGGACTCTGGATCAATGTGCATGAATCACAATTGCCATTTGCATTTATTCTTAATTACAATTTTCGTCCTGCAGAACCTAAGAAGTGTAGATGTGCTTGTAGTTCTTTAGCATGACAGCTCCTCATACTGGCAACGTGATACTGTCCTGTTAAGTTCCCTTGCATTAAGCCTGTTTAGCAGAAGTCACAAAATGTGAACTTCCCCACAGCTTAGTTTTGCACTTTCATGAGGTCTGAGCAGTTCAATTCTGAATCTAGTTGGGACTTGCTATATTTTTCCACACTAATTTGCTTTTGAAGAATGGTCAGAAATGATTGCAAAATGCTTCCTTTTAATCTAAGACATAGAGGATAATACTAAAGTAACTGAATAATGTATGATTGTAATGTAGACTTGTCACAAAAATGTAAAACTGCTTAATTAAAGGCATATTTCATTGTAGGCACATACAGAGGCACACCTTTTACCAGGACAGATATTTGCCAATGAAGGTATGTTTTCCTACAAATGTTACTGCCTGTGTGCTATGCTTTGTCAGCCTGTGAGATAATGAGACCATTCCTTTGGCCTTCTACCTTTGTAGATACGGAAGAGCATGGAGTCATTGTTGTAGCTCTTTATCCTTATGATGGCCTTCATGAAGATGACTTGTCGTTCAAAAAAGGAGAAAAACTAAAAGTTATTGAGGAGTAAGTATGACAGTACTGGTAGTATGGTAGTTTTTCTTTGGACTTATCTAAATCCCTTTTAAATTTTTTTATATCCTGCTCATAACATGAGATTATGAATCTTAAGGAAGATCCCTTATAAGTCAAAATATAAAAGTATGTGTAGTTTTGATAGGACCTGACAGCTGTCCTTGGTGACAATGACCAAACTTTGATCTGATGGAACCAATGGCTTCTAAGAGGAGCTTGAGTATAGAGAAATGGTGATTTTGTGCTTTCTGGCACAGGCAAAGCTCTCAGCACAGTGGAACCTTAACAACCCTTTATGACTCTGCTTTCCTTTGAGTACTATCTTTTTTGTTTGTTTGTTTTCTAGGCTGGGAGAATGGTGGAAAGCTAAATCTCTCATAACAAAAAAAGAAGGTTTCATTCCCAGCAACTATGTAGCAAAAGTAAACACCTTGGAAACAGAAGAGTAAGTTCTCTGTCCTCTCAGTAGGGGCAAATTTATTTTTCACCCTGGTGTTGCATCCTTTGTGGGTGAGGGGAAAAGGTTCTAACTCTTTGACATACTTTCCAGGTGGTTCTTCAAGGACATAACCCGAAAAGATGCTGAAAGGCAACTCCTGGCTCCTGGAAATGCTCCTGGAGCATTCCTTATCAGAGAAAGTGAAACATTAAAAGGTAGGCTTTGGGATGGGTGATTTTGGAATTGATAGAAGAGTTAAAAACACGTGATCTGGCTTCACAAAAAATTGCATCAAGTGGCACTTGGTAATGAGTTACTCCAGTGTGTCTTGTTTGAATTTACTGTAGTTACTTAGGAATAAGAAGGATGAGAAAATCACCAGAGAAAGATAGGAGAGTTACAAATTACTGAGTTGAGATGGGGCATGGTGGCAGTGGTGGTTTTGTATATATATGGCTTATTACACTGAGAAAAAGCAGGAGTGAATGAAAAGATCCTTTTCCTTCCTAATGTTTGTGATTCTTTTATTAAAGGACAATTTTAGTTGTAAATATCCTAAGCTGCATTTTACAATAAAGTCTTTCATTATTGGGTCTGTATCCATTACTCCAAGTTTTAAAATATAGTTAGTGCATAATGAGACTCTTCTGCCTTGTAGTATGTTTTAAAATAAATAAGCAAAAAAACTTTTTGATAAATATTTCTATACAGCTCTTTGTACTGAAATGCTTAATAAAAGCTCCAGACTTTTCAGCTGAGACAGAGAACATAAGATGGTTCTCCTCCAATATCTTGATTCTAACAGTGTCCTAGTTGGATGCTTCAGTTGGATACTCTAACATTGGACCCTCCAGAGGAAGACATGCTAATCCCTTCAATTGATCATATGTCTTTCCTCTCCACATGGGTAGTTTTTTGGCCCTAACATTGCAGATCAAGCACTGGAATGGGCTGCCCAAGGAAGTAGAACAGTCCCCCACTCCTGGAGGTAAATAAGAGGTGTTAGGACATGGCATTAATGGACTTGGTTTAGTGATGGGACTCTGTAAGTCAGGTTAACAGCTGGACTTTATGATCTGAAAAGTCTTTTCCAACATAATTCAATAATTCTTGACTAGGTAGCTCTTTGTAATGGGCCCACATCACTCTTTCTTTAGTCTCAAATGAAGAGAGAGGTCTAAATTCAGCAGAGACTGATGGGAGTAATGCAAAGTACCCATAAAATATTTCTTTCTGGCTTCTTCTGTCACTGGATCTGCATGTGGAGAAAGAGAAGGAACTGAGGTAGTTTCTTGTCCTTTCAAAATGGATGACAAGAATTGTATAAGTGGAAGAAATCAAGAATTTTGTAGTTTAGGACAGATATTATGCTGCTCCATCTTAAATCCTAGCTGAAGTTAGGATCCCAAGTATTAAGAGGTCTTCTTTCTCTCCTCAGTGCCTCAAGCCATTTCTAAACAATCCTTTTGCTACTTGACCCATGGCCCCCAGTGTGTTCCTTTTCCAAGATGCTGATCTCCAAATTTTAGCTCCTGTCTCATTAGTGTGACAACTGTGGAGTTCCTTTCCCAGGTGGTTCCACTCAAAAAGTGGGACTTTATGCAGAAGTGTGTGTTAATCATGGAGCTGTCTGAATTATGGAACTCTAAAGTTTACTGAATAAGATTGAAAAAGAAAGTCTGACTGTAAGCGTTTTGGTAACTGGTTCAGAACCAGCTATTGGCTAACTTCCTCATGTTGATTGCAAAATGTTATTTGAGGAAATAGAAGAGTGGGAAAAAAAAAGTAGACAAGGTAACTTTGTTGAGCTCAGCTGTGCGTGCGGACAGTACAGACTTGTTATCTGTTAATATTCTTTCTTTCTTTATCCACAGGCAGCTATTCCTTGTCCATAAGAGACTATGATCCGCAACATGGTGATGTCATTAAGCACTACAAAATTAGGAGTCTAGACAATGGAGGGTTTTATATCTCTCCAAGAATAACTTTTCCCAGCATCAATGATATGATCAAACATTATCAAAGTAAGTTAAATCCATTAGTGGATTACTTAATAGAATACAGTCGTTATTTCCTGTGAAGGAAAATAAATGCTTTCTTGTTTTGTTTCAGACCTTTTCATCTTTTTTTTCTAAATAACTCAGACGTGCATGTTATTGAAGATAAAGTAAAACTTGTTGGAACCCAAGTAAGGTTGTTATATAATCAGACTTAATACTCCTTGCTGTGTTGCATACCATTGTAAAATAAAGAATAGTTTTCTGAAACATCTCACCATAGTGGTGATGATGTGAAACTATAGTAAGAATTGACTGCATTGGAAACAAATTCTGTGTTTGAGATTAAATTTGTAATCATGATTAGCAGAAATAGGTATAGACTTCTAACTGTCTTCTTATATTTGATGTTGAGAGTTGAAGGTTTTTTTCCCTACAGATTTATTTATTTATTTCATCAATGGAGTTTTGAAGGCTGTAAAAGAAAATTACACCTACAGAGAATGTACGCATTTATTATTAACAAAAGGAGGGGGATAGGAACAAGTTTCCACCTATATTTTAGCTATGAAAGTGACCTTTTGTTCTGTATAACCTCATGGTGGGTAACTCCAAAATATATATTTTTTGTCTTGTCACTGGGAAGACATAGAATAAGAAAGATGTGAGACAGGAAATCACACTCATTTTTCAAAGCCACGCCAAAGACTTGGCCATGACATTTCTCTGAGTTGTTAGATATGCGTGGTAATTCTATTGCACAGTTTATAAACCTGGGAATTATTTTATATTTGTATTAAAGTTATAGGTGGTAAGTGACTGGAGAAGAAATAATTGTGACCTACTTATGCTTGCATTCTTATGTGTGCACACATCTAAAACGACACAGCATAAGAAAACTTAAGGACAGATTCAGAATAAGGATTTCAAGCCTGACACCAATGTGCGTCTTCGTACTTTCTGTTAGCAATCAGATCTTATAGTTATTTGGTACAAACTGTATTAAAACAAAATAACCTGATGTTAACCAGATGTGTGTGGCACTTCTCTATTAAATCTGTCCCTGAATTTCAAACTGTAGAAGCACTTAAAGTTGTGTGAAAGCACTAAAAAGATTACATTTTCATAGGCACTGACTTGTTTGAAAATTATTTTGAGCTGGTTAATGCACACCTAAATCAAATGGTCTTTGACTCAATGGTTTGCATGGATTTTATATTTTGTTTTTCCTTCGAAAAAACAGAGCAATCAGATGGCTTGTGTAGAAGGTTGGAAAAAGCTTGTATTTGTCCTAAGCCACAAAAACCATGGGATAAAGATGCATGGGAAATTCCACGGGAATCAATTAAATTAGTGAAGAAACTTGGAGCTGGTCAGTTTGGAGAAGTCTGGATGGGTAAGTTTATTTTTTTGAAAATAATATTAAAATCTGTTGAAAGAAGTACAGTTTAAGAATCACTCAGAATAATTGTGGACACAAGCCTTGTCTGATATACTTGTAAAAACAGAACAGTCAGGCTCAGAATATACCTTCTCATGAGGAAAAATAATAGGAGAGAGGATCTGTGAAAGATAAGGCACCTGACACAGACATGGAACAAATTGCCTTATAGCAAATTATGTGTAAAGTTTTTAACATCTGTTGGAAAAGAAGAGACTGAAATATAATGGATGGGACTACCATAACCTGGTTAAAAAAGGAGATATTTAATACAAGATTATTGTTGGAGCTTGCTACTCAGGAAGCAGGTGGCCGATGTAGGTAGAAGATAAGGGACTGATCACCCCCAGCCTTGAACTATCATGCAGGTCCCCAATAATGAAAGCATTGTAAGACTTACAAGTAGTAAATTTTAATATATAACCAGCTAAAACTGATAGTGTTAATTATTATAATCATAATTAACCTTGCTTGTTTAAAAACATTTTTATTTTCTCAACCTCAATGGCTTCCCCTGGCTACGACCACTGTCTAATCGTGTTCTTCAAAAATGTTTTAATTCTCTTGCTTTTGAAGTGCTGCCTATTCAGGGGTCTGAGTATTCTTTTGGGAAGCATATTATGTGTTCTGTGTGTAATTCATTGGTTACACACATGTTAACAGTTACCATCTTACTTGACTTAATTGAGATAAACTATATCTTCCTTCCAAAGTCTTCACGATGATTTTTCTTCAGGTCAAATCATTGTCTAACCCTTCCCTGAGTCTCCTTTTTGGAGGTTATATTTAGATAGCAATAAAATCTTTTTAATACTATTACAACATTTTTTTATTATTGGTATTATTATGATTCTACAAGCGGGGCATTTTTAAGAAACTTAGAAGCATATCCCTAAGCTTATTAACAGATGCAAAGGGTACTCTAATGACCCATAGGAGTGCAGCAGTCTAACAGGAACACACTTGATATTTCGTTGTTTTGAAGAGATGTTTTCTAATAGGTACAATCTGCTGATACAAATTATGCAAAAATGTCAGCGACACATCTCCATGATGCAACATAAGACAAATTCAGCCTTTCATCTACCTTCACAACAAAAGGCTTAAGAAAGCCTTTGGCTGTGTTATACGTAAATGACAATTTACTTGCCAGTTGAGACAGGTGTCAGCCATTGTACAGTTTTTCTCTTCCTGATAAACCAGGCCAAGAAATAATTAACTGACATTGAAACGCTGTGGAAGACTTCATGGCAGAATGTTATCACCTGCTTGAAAATGTAGATCATTATGGGAAGTGACTACTTCTGCATACACACACAAAGGCGTAAAACTTTAAAAGGGTGTTTCTGGTTCAAGATGCTTCCTCTTATTTGTGTCGTTATTTTGACATCTAAATTGGGCCTAACCCTTTTATCTGAATTGTCGCACTGTGAGAAAAATTAATGTACTGTGAAGTGATCACTGTGTTTCCTCTTCTCTGCTTCATTTCTGAAGCGAGAGAAGCTGATTTGCTCAGTACAGATCTTTTCAAATCAGGAGCGTGGTTAATATTAAAGCCAAGGAGGTTCAGGCTGAAAAACACTTATCAGGTCACCTGTGCAGGATATAAACAAACAGTGTTGATTGTAGTGATGACTAACCAGAGGCATCAGGAGTTAAACAGAGATACTGAGAAATAAGCTACTTGTTAGACTCGACTGATTACTTACCTCATCTGGAGTAAAATTATGTTTAGGTCACAGTACGAATGAGACATACTATTCCATAGCTTCAATACCAAATACACTTCTGCTTGCTGAAGGATTTTGATTTCAGAGGGAACAGTGTTTGGTTCAGAAGAACTTTGTCCAGTTCTGGGCTTCCCAGAACAAGACAGATACGGAGAGAGACCAACAAAGGGCCCTGAAGAAGTTGAAGGGACCTGAACATCTCTTCCTCTGAGGAAGAGCCGAGAGGACTGGGACCCTTTCACCCAGAAAAGAGAAGGCACGGGTTCAGTCTTAACAGCATCTAGAAATACCTGAAGGGAAGGTAGAAAGAGAATAGAGCAAGTCTCATTTCAGTGGTGCCCAGTGCCAGGACAAGAAGCAGTGGGCACAGAATGAAATACAAGAGGTTCCATGTGAACATCAGGAAGTAATTCTTTACTATGATAGTTGACCAAGCACGGGATGTCCAGAGAGGCTGTGAAGTCTCCTCCTTGGAGATCTTCAGAAGCCACCTGGGCGTGGTGCTGGGCAGCCTGCTCTGGGTGCCCCTGCTTGAGCAGGGGGTTCGGCAGATGGTCTCCAGAGGTCCTTCCCAACCTTAACCACTCTGTAGTATATGGGAAGATAGAGACAATATTGTTATTGCAATGTGAAGATTTGCCAGAATTCTCTTATAGTCTTTTTAGTTCAACAATAAGTATTTTTTGAGCTTCCAAGCTGACATCCTGCTCCTGCACGTGTACTTTTGGGTTTTGGAGAAAGCTAGCATATGTTAGAGAAGATTGTCTTGGTTTCAGCTGGAATAGAGATAACTTTCTTCCTAGTAGCTGGTGTGGAGCTGTGTTTTGGATTTAGGATGAGAATAATGCTGATAACACATGTATGTTTTAGACCACTCAGTCTATTGCCCCCGGGGGGGATGCAGGAAAGATTCAGAAAGGTAAACGTGTGAGAACTCATGGTCTGAGATATGGGTAGTTTACAAGGTAAAGCAAAAGCTGCTGCACAAGCAAAGACAAATAAGGAATTTATTTGCCACTTCCCAATGTCAGGCGGTTGTTCAGACATCTTCACATGTGACAGTTTCTTGGGAAGACAAATGCCATCACTCAGAACATCTGCATGCCTACTCCTTTGTGCCTACTCAAGTCCTGCACACAGTTCTGGGGTCCCCAGCACGAGAAGGACATGGATCTGTTAGAGCAGGTCCATAAGAGGGCCTGCAAATGCCTGGCACACCTTTCCTGTGAAGACCGACTGAGAGAATTGGTATTGTTTAGCCTGGAGAAGGCCCAAGGAAGGCTTTATTGTGGCCTTCCAATACTTAGAGGGGGCTTATAAGAAAGATGGAGAAAGACTTCCTACCAGGGCCTGTAGTGATAGGACAAGGGGTAATAGTTTTAAACTAAAAGAGGGGAGATTTATACTAGACATAACTAATTGTTTACTCAGAGGGTGGTGAGGCACTGGCACATGCTCCCCAGAGAAGCTGTGGATGCTCCATCCGTGGAGGTGTTCAATACCAGGCTGGATGGGGCTTTGGCAACCTGGTCTGGTGGGTGGGAACCCATGGCAGGGGTTGGAACTGGGTGATCTTTAAGGGCCCTTCCAACCCAAACTGTTCTATGGTGTAGATGGTGAAGGAAGAGTGATGTGCTGATGTGCCATAGGATGCAGAGAAGCTGCCATCATTCTGACTCTTTCCAGACAGCATCCTGGAAATACTGTACCTCCTGCAGCTGCAATAGCCTGAGACATTGTCTGACTTCTAACAGTATCACACTTCATTAGCTCAGGTTGTTTCCAGTATAACCTTATAGGGAATTAGTGTGAAGGAGAAAGCTGCCTCTTGTAGACTCGTTCACAAAGCCGTCCATCTTCAGTCCTGGAGATCTGTTCAGAAATGCTTTTGGTAGGCTCAACTTATTGCCTATTATGAGTTTGTATCACAGCTTGGCCTGAATAAGCCCATGTGAAAATCTGGCAACCTGCCTGTGAAAATACCATATTTAACTCCAAAAGAAATGGGCAAAACACAATTTTTGAGGGGTTCTATTCACACATGTAAGAAGAGCATAGCTCTCTGTAAACAATTGTCAGATTCCTCAGATTTGCCTATTATTCCTCGCATCATATCTAATTTTTAACAAAAGCCTAAACTGCTGAGGGACTTGCTTCCTGCCATGGTATGAAAGGGTTTTCGTCTATGGAGTTTAGTTTATTTGGGCATCTTCTTTAGTAAACTGATGAACCAGGGTAGCACTGTAAGAGTAGGGTCTATGTTTTATGCATTTTTGTTCCTAGTGTGCATTGATATGATGTGAACCATAATGCTCTGTGACATTAATAATCCATGAATAGAATTCTCAAGTAGGGACAAGAGAAAAGTTAACAAGCCAAATGGAGCCATTACGGTGTATTTTATTAATGAGACTCATTTTGCTTGCATCTCAGGTGTAAAAGATTCTCTCATTTTGTAAACCCCAATTTAGAATATAAGTGATAAACATTTTGGGGTGTATTTTCTTATGCAGCTGTTATTAAAATCAGAGTAAACCATACCTCAGAAATACTATTATTTTCATGAAGACATCTAAAATGAACCAAGAAAACTGGTTAGTACATCTCATCAGCATCACAGATGTATTTTTACAGTACATACAGGAGCTGAATATTAGTTGCAAAGAATCTGAATTTTATGTCAGATGACCTAGATGTAAGCAAGAATTTCATTGCTTATCTATCTGTCCTTTTGAGTTCATGTTTAGGTGGCAAAGTGAGCATCAGTTCATTCATATCATATGCCAAGGAATACCATGACAAACCAAGTGTGGGGTCCTCTTAGTAATCATAAGTGACGTGACCTGAGGACTAAGACATTAAGCTTTGGTAGTACAGATGCATACTGAAAAGATGTTGCCTGCTCCGTGTCTGTCTAGCTCGATATTCTAACATAATGCTCCTCTTCATGTGTTATTTGTACTCTGACACTTCTGGCTCACAGATGATGGGAGTTTTCTTTCAGGTGGCTAGGTGACACCGGCTTAGCTGAAGAGGTAGGGCCTCATGATCTGTGAAGGCTTTACGTGTAATGGTTGGGGGAAAGAGGTAAAACAAATTCCAGTTTTTCTGAGCTGTCAAGGGTCCATTTTTTATAGACATCATAACATTTGCTGAAGAACCCCTAGAGTTCACAACCACCTTTCCTCACTGGTGGTATATTGTTGTTCCCGCCACCTCCCCCAAAACCTGATGAAATAAATGAGTGAGAGACAGATCAGGATCAAATGTCTTTAATGCTCTCATGCTACTTTGTTTTGTATGTTACCACCAGAGGATGAGGATAGACTGTTTTCCTGCAGAAAACATCAGTATTGGGTGAGGTTTTTGTTGTTCGTAATGCAAATTTTCTGTAAGCAGAAACCTAGTCTGATGAATCTCTAGTGAATGTAAGATACTGTTATATAGTCAATGTTAAGAGTGTAGATAGAATTGTCCCACAGAAGTTAAGGTATTAATTAGTATGTTTAACAGAGTATTCAACAAATGGGGAGTGGAACTGGTGCTCTCATTCAGGGTATGGTGTAGAATATTACAAACTACAGATATGAGCCTTCTTCTTAAAAAGAAAGATGTATTTAATACATGTTTTTTTTCATGGATAGAAATTGTATACCTGAGTTTTAATAGTAGAATTTGACTTGTTATTGTCATTTCTTCTTATTAGACCATCTAGAGGCATATCTGTGTTATGCTCTGATCATACTGTGCTTGGAAAAAATATATTTAGTAATCATGCAATTGAATATTTGCTCACAGTTATTGTGGCTTTTCTCAGATTATGATCTTTCTTTTAATAAAGGTGATAAAATGTGCAATGATTAGAGCAATTACTTAGGACCTGGAAATTATTTCCCTGCTTTGCCACTGAACTTCTGTATTAAGGCAATAAGTAATATACAGAAATTGCAGGCTCCAATTTAGAGGTACATCCATTGTGGTAATACTGTCTGGATTGTTGCTGAATGTGTAACCGAGGTTATTTCTCTTGAATCACAAAAGCTTTACCTCTCCAAGAAGTGTTTTTGCAGTGTTGAAATGTATAGTAAGGGGGACAAAAGGCTGCAGTTTGATATCACTGGAGCTATCTGTAAATCTGGAGTGAAGATGTTGCATTTATATCCCTCTTTTTTTCTATTTATTTTCTATTTCTTTTCTTTCCTATTTCATTTCCTTTTCAAATTAAAAAAACAAACAAACAACAAAAAAAAACTTTACAAGATAAACTTTAGGATCAGTTCTTGCTATTCTCTTGATTTTATCTAATGCCATCTTAACCTTTATATACTGATAATTGCATTTTATATAGTCAGAGTATTACATTACAAGGTTTGATAAACAGAGAAATGAAACAGCCATGATTCGTTCTACTCTTGGCATGTGCTATGTGGAAAGGAATTAATGTGTTTTAAATCTTGCTCTGAACACTGCAGGATTGCAGTCCTGCCAGCATATCTCTGATGGTCACGAGAATGCTCATTTGGTTGCACTTTTCTGAAGAGTTCCATTTTGAGTACTGAGGATTAAAGAAAAGATTATAAGCATGAGACTGGCATGCATAAAATGGTTCTAACCATTGCATTTAAAGATGTTCTGCAATCCATTGGCTCTCTTAGATTTTGAGACAGTTTATGTGGATGTTTGTTAAAACATCTCTTGACTGTTTTAGTATTTTCTCATGGCCTACTTATAAATGAAAGCTTGCTTTCTTTATTTTTTCAGATAAACCATTCATAAAAAGTAGAAAATTGATTATAATTGACTGCAGTGTATCACTGGCAAAATATATAAAGGAATTTTAGCGTAAATATTTGTGCTACATGTGATTGCTTGTTGTCAGGGTCCTAGCTGTTAATGGAATCTAACCTCACCGGCTTTATGGGTTCCTGCTAGTCAGGGTGCTGTGTGGTGCAGGGTGACTGCAAGTGCACTGAACGTATTTCCTCCTTTTAGGTTATTATCATAACAGTACAAAAGTGGCCGTGAAGACTCTGAAGCCGGGAACAATGTCTGTGCAAGCCTTTCTGGAGGAAGCCAACCTCATGAAAACACTTCAGCATGACAAGCTAGTTAGGCTTTATGCTGTAGTGACCAAAGAAGAACCTATTTATATTATAACAGAATTCATGGCAAAAGGTGAGAATGACAGAGGATCTGCAAGCAGAGTTTTAATAAACACTTCTGTTTATTAATCATTCATTAGTCAGTACCCATCCTTTAAAAAGGAAGCAACAGAAAAGGAAAACTAGGGATTTTAACATTTTTCTTTTGTATGCTCTTATATAATGTGAGGGAGCTTAGAGGAGGCATAAGGGTTTGATTTTCTGATTCATTATTGCATTTTTGAAATAACCTTTTCTTTTTTTTTTTTTTTAAACAGATTTCTTAAATGTAACTTTTAAAAATTATTCAAGTTGCAGAGCACAACACTCAAAATAGCTCTGGTTCCTTTGGGTTCTAATACTTAACTTTGGTGTCATAATAAGACAATAATTAAAACCTTAGAAATTGTCTTATATAGCTATTGAATTGATAAATACTTGTTTAATAAGGGGAGTGATGAGTGTTCCTGAAAAGATTGCTGCACTACTAGAAAGGAACAAACTGTATTAGATTATCACTACACAAAATAAGTGAGGTTTCCTTCTCAGATTGTCTTAGTAGGGTTTTTGTTTGTTTTGTTCTGTTTTCAAGCAGTTCTGCTGATGACTTCATAAATGCTAGCTACCATTCAGCAATTTATTCTTTACCACCTTGAAAGAATTAATGAGTGAGATTCTCCTAGAGAACTTTCCCACTAGCCTGTAGATTAGGGTAATTATCCAATTCAGCACCACTGAACTAAGGTATGCTCTGATGTGAGTTTTCTACACCCAGGGAAATTTCAAAACTTGGATACCTGCCATGCTGACTCAAATGTTACTCTTATTAGGTCGTGTAAAGAGATGGGCTTACTGTAGTTGGCTTGAAAATACATGAAAACCATTCACTGCAAAACTTCCGTGACTCAGAAAATCGGGGACCTATTGGGAACTTTATTCTGAAAATAAGCTACACTGACTTAATCTTTCTCTGTTGTAACAGGAAGTTTGCTGGATTTTCTGAAGAGTGATGAAGGAAGTAAATTGTTGCTTCCAAAGCTAATTGACTTCTCTGCTCAGGTAAGTTATAAGAAATATGCTCAAAATTAAGGGGTTCTATTTCTCTCCAGGTCTGAAACTCAGAATGGGAAACTATCCTAAACTTTGTCACATTAAAGGAGAATTTAGTTTTCAGATGTTTTTGTCTGAGTAAATATGGTTACTTGAAAGGAAGGAATAGAGGAACAAAGTGTTTCAAAGGGAACTTGTGAAGTTAGGCCTCCCTCTTCGATACTGCTGGTGATCTACTTAGATGGCAGTGGTACACAGCCACTTTCCTTTGTGGAAAGGCTGTTTTCATTTCCAACAGAAGTGAAGTGTACAAGTTCTGTAGAGTGAGTGCTTATGAGATGCCTCCAAGTATCATTCATTGGTGGTATCGTCTTAATTTCCTAGGTTAGATCAATTAGTCAAACTTCTATGTTAACTTCCACAGAGTAATGTTAGTTTCAAATTCATATGTAAATTCCTGTGAAGTAAATAAAATCTAATCAATATTTCTTGTGAAATATCATTTGGTATTTATTACAAAATATCATTGGTTGTGAAACCATGGAGATAGTCTCAAAATATACAAGTTATTCCACATCATAAGAAAAAATTTAGAGAGAAACCCCAAACGGATTTGCGTGTCAAGGTCTGTATCAAAGGTGCCTATAGTGCGGTGTTCTGCCTCTGACAGTTATACACTATAAATGTCCAGGGAGAAAACTCACGGTGAACTAAAATAAGATCAGGAATATTTTTTTTGGCCTTGGTTGATGCACTGTTGAGCTCTGCATTTCTCTTTAATCACACTGTTCTGGTAAGGCAGTTTACCTGCCTATCCAAGCTTCTCAGGAAGACTGAAAATGCAACGAGTGGTAGCTGAGGATTGTCTTCTTTTTTCCCCTTGTATGCCTGTGATGTTTCCCAAGGCTGAGCTGCTCACAGCCACGCTGCACAGCTGGCATGCCTGCACGCATGTGTCCACACAATAATTATGTTGCAACAAAAAGTTCTGAAACTTTACCCATTGCGGAACAATACATTAGCAATGGACTTGTGATTCAGCGTCATTAAAGTGGTCAGGAAGTGTTTCCACTTAATACATTGCCTTTTTATGTAGAGAAATGGCCTTTGTCACCTTTGGCCTTGTCTGATAGGGAAGGACTGGGAGTGAGAGAAAGGGAGGGGAGGCTGTGGCTGTGTGACTAACAGATAGCTGAAAAATGTAATGCCCTTAAACATGAACCCGCTTATGGAGTTGATTTTTTCACTATTAAAGACTGCTGTGAGCTGGCGTTTGCATTGCCAGATGGCTACTCTGTGCTTCACTCTCTGAATTCATGAAGTCTTTGCCTTGAACAGTCTTGAAAGAAATCTGTATTTACAATGGATAAAATATTCTGCTTTTGGAAAAAAAAAAGTTAGGAGTGCTCCCATGGGTGAAATAAACATCTTGTAAAAAGATAGCATTTTTTAGCAAGTAATTGAATATACTACTACTCTGCTGTACTGATTCTGCTGTTTTGTTGTCTGAGCATCTGCACGCATCAATTGCTGTTGTTAACAGCAATGGAGGAGGATTTAGGTGGACCTAAGTCTGCTGGTGACTTCAGTGTATAGCTGTGGACTCTGTTTTTTTTTTTTTTTTTTTTTTTGTTTGTTTGTTTGTTTGTTTTTTGTTTTGTTTTGTTTTGTTTTGTTTTGTTTTTGTTGTTGTTTGTTTGTTTTGTTTTGTTTTGTTTTGTTTTTAATTTCTGTATTTTGCTGTACTAGCAGTCCCAATTTGTGAAATTAGGTCTTTGGAAAACATGGTAAGAAAATGCTTGCTAGGAAGGCAATCCAGCTCTGTTTCTCAAACAATCTGCCCTCTGGAAGAGCTGAGGTTTCTCTTTTGTGTTTTAATTAGTGTGTATGAGTAGGGGCTAGGGAAATCTAGGGTTGGTTATGCCCTGGCAAAGATAATTTTGGCCACTAGAGATGAATGCTAGCAGTCTCTGTAATGAGAGTGTTTTAAAAGAAGCTGAGTTTTGCAAACATATCTTCAGCACGTACTGCCTGCTTTAATACAAAATAGACTGGAGGCATCCCCTGTAGAATTCAGCAGAATTGTGAATTTTTAATATATGCCAGGAACAAAGTCAGGTATACGGAGCAACCAACATCTGAGCCTGTTTCCCTGTACGTAGAGCCTATGAGACCACTGCTTGGTAAGTGTTAAGTAGCCCAGCACCCTCACCGTCTGGTCCTGTAACTTCCTTGGTCTGGCAGTCACGAGCTGACACAACTTACGAGCAGTTCCTGGTACTTCTGCTTCTCGGCTCAGCAAGCAGGCTGAGGAAATGCAAAGGTGCTGTTGGCTGTCGGTTCCCAATTACAGGCTTGGGCGTGAGCGAATTTCATTGCTTTGTCCACAACCTCTGCTGCCAGATCTTGCTAAGGCAGCAGACCAAAACACTCAGCATGCAGGCTGCTCGTATTCCCCTCTGTCATTTACAGGCAGTAGCCTGGCTGTTGCATCACCAGGGTGACTGGCAAACTGGATCTTAGTAGTTGTTTCCTGTCTTGCCCCACAGCTAATTTACCCAAAGAGCTTCCAATTCTTTGTTTCCAGTTATTAAACTCAGGCTTTTATGAGGTCAGCTAAGAATGTATGATGCAAATTCAGTGAACTTTTTGCATGTATAAACTCTTCCTACTTCTTCTGCGAATCTGTTATCTGCTGCTTAGCATACACGTGCATAATGGCTGTGTTTAGGAAAATTATATCGATTATTAATGAACATACTCATGTCATACTTTTCAAACTGGTCAGTTGTATCACAAAAACAGTCTTTTCCATGCAGCACTGATACTTCCATTAATCCTTCCATGACCTACAACTTTGTTAGCAACTCTTATCCTCTTCTTTCTGCCTTTTAAGGCTACAATGCCATTAGACTAATAACAATATTGAAATAATAATAATTATTCCCTCTAGTATTCCAGTACATAATTACTCTTTTTTTTTCCACGTGGGTCTGCTTTACCTACTTAGCTGTTTGACTGGAGAAAGTGGAGTACATTTTTGCAGCCTTTCCTGACCCACCTTTAGGATAAATTCTGCTGCAAATGAAAAATAGGTATTACATTAATTATCATTTGAAGAATTAAAATGTTTCTGTTTCTCAACAGTTTTCAGATTCAGAGGGTCTATACCCTCTTCATAGGCACGTACCCTAATGATGTGAGGATGAATTCTTTTTTCAAATTCTTCAAGTGTGTTGTATTTTATTACATGTCTGGCTATCATTGAAAGGAATCTGGTTTTGGTTAACCCTAGACCAAATAAAGTCTTATCCAGGTCAATAGCATGTGTTTGCTTAAACCTTCCAAAACCGCAGGCTGTTTTTTCTGACACTCTTCCCTAAGAACTGGGAATTACCAAATTTAAAGCAGTGTGAACCTCAGCAGATGCTACATTACTTCCTCTTCTTAAACCTCATCAGGATAGTCCCTCATATTGTAGCTGCTTTTCACTGATTTCCTATGTACCCTGGCTTACATAGGCTGCTTCACCTGCTTTAGCAGGAGCTTCCCACAGGGCCACGGGCCTAGGCTGGGTTGCAGTGAGAGCAGCTTTGCGGCCACCCTCCGCCCAGCCCAGCAAAGGAAAAGGGATGTGGCCAGGATGTCCTGCTCACTGCCGAGCCCTCAGATGCAGCCTCAGTGGTAGAGCAGCTCCGGGGAGTGAGAATCACTTGTGTAGCAGGTGGCAACAGCAATTCAGAGGGATCATTGAAGCCGCCTTTATTCACAAATCCCTGGTGTCTATGGGGTGCATTTTCACCTGTAGCTTTCACATGTACAGACCCTGAACGCACAAAAAAAGCCCCATCTGTCCATGCAAAGGAAAGCCTTTTAAAAGAACCTAAATGATCCCCAAAGTAACTGTTTCTAGATGATTTTGGTTTAAAAATTATAGATGAAATAGGTCTGGAGAGCGGGGATGATTTAGCATGGTGTTTCTTAGTCCTTTGGACATCATAACATCATAGAGCATATCTATTTTTTTTTTCCTTCTTCTTCTTTTTCTTTTTCCCCCCAGAATTGATTTAATTTGTAACCAAATACAAACTAGGTGCAAACTTGAATACTGATTCATCACTTCAATTTATTTATTCTTTTTCCGTATTTTACTTCCCTGTTTTACAGCTGAGTAGAGGCTCTGTGACTTTGGATTTACTGACAGTGTTCAGGTGTTTCATAAACACTCATATCCTTCAAAACTGTTCTAGCCCAGTTTCCTTTTTACACCCTGAGTTCTTACCCCTTTGTTATTCATGTCAGCCATGCGTGCATCCTTGATGCTTTTAGTGAAGACTGAAGCAAAAGCAGGCATTTAAAAACTTCTCTGTGTCATTTGCATGTAGCCTTCCCCATCTGTTTAATGTAAATATTTTTGTTGCACATCTTGTTACAAATGCACCTCTAGAATGTTTCCCTGCTTACACTTTCTATTTGCAGAATGTTTTGTGGGTGAGTTCTTCTGATTTTTGTCACATTTGGGTATTCTTTTACAATTTATAATTTGACTGTATCATTTTCAGGGGTTTCAGGCCATGTAAAACTCGGCCAACCTTTTCTTGTTGAGCACTTCCTTTACAATGTGTGGTTTGCCCTTGCACTTGTAATTGTTGTTTCCTTGCTGGCATGGTTGTTCCTGAGACTGTTTTCCCATAAGGTTGCACCTGTCAACTCTCCAAGTTGTTTAAAGTTTGCTTTCCTAGGATAAACAGAAGTCTTCATATTGCCATTCTTTCATTATGTTTCATTTTCATTCCCATCTGTTTCATGATCCCCATCACCCAGTTTTCGTTCTCAACTTGATATCATATATTCTCAGCATGATATAAAAACATCCTATCAGGTTAACCCCGAACAAGCCCATCTGGCCTTTTTAGTATTCCACATTTTTACACACGGCTTACAAATGCACAAGTGGAATCTGTTACAGATGTTACTGCAATCCTCTCTCTGCATTAATAAACAGCATTGCAAACAATATGTAAAACATGTCTCATTTGAAATAACTCTTGCAAAAATGAATCACAGGCCTTGGAATGAAAGTTGAAATGAAACATGTCTTTCAATTGAAAAGCTGAGCTGTGAAGCAATCCAGAAGTTCTTCAGTTTTGTAGGGAAAAAATTAAAATAAAATAATTGGCAGAGCTTCACACTTTGGGAAAAAAAAAAAAAAAAGAGAGAACATAACTGCCCATCTCTGTATGTGCTGTTTAGCTTCAGCTGTGGCACTTCATCAATGCGGCCTCGGAGTTGTGACCAAGTGGTTTTCATTTTCAGAAAGTGTAGCTTTGCTGTGAGAGCAGAGTCTCCTCTCCTGAGATGGTGGTTTATTAGGTTCTCCCCTCTCCCTTCAGAAGATGTGAAGGACTGGGCAGAACACATGTAATGCTTCTTTTAGCATCATTGTTTGCTCCCTGCTTTTCCTACCATTTTCTTCAAATATTTTGAAAGAGTTTTAGTGTTGTTTGTGAGATGACCCACAAGCATTCTGGAAAGACAAGTAATCACCATGCTTTACAGGCAGAAAGAACAGAAACTGAGAGAGAAAAGCACAGCTAGCTGAAATCACCACGTCAGTGACAGAGCCATATGCAAAACGTTGGCTCCGAGTCATTTATTTATCGTCTGACTTTCAGCTAAAGATTTACAGTCTGGAGGCTGTCTCACGGGCTGATTTATTCCTTCCAGGAGTTAGTTGGTTACTTGTCATTCTTACATTGTGTACATAATTCCTACTATTTAGTGATTGCTTTCTATTATTGTTATTGTTAAATAATTTAGCTTAGGTAATTCTAGAAACATGCCAGTAGTTCATTACAGGTTATGAGAAAACCGGTTTCTTTTTGAGTAGCAGCAGTGCAGTGTAGGCAGGATCCTCTCTTAAAGGCCATGAAAACTATCCTGTGAGCCCAAATAATCTTTCCTTTCCTGCTCCTCACTAGCATTTCACCGAACAGCCTTGACAGGTACAAATGATCATTAAAAGAGAGGGAAAGAGTGCTTTCTTTTGCTTTTGTTCCCGTGGATTTCTCTACATCTAACATACTATTTGGCAATGAAAACCCAACAATTATCAGAAAGAGTTATCGCATGGGCTCTGGCACACATTTCCTTCATCAAAAAATCCTTTTGTGTGGGTTGTTTTGTTGTGGGTTTTTTTGGGGTGTGTTTTTTTTTTTTTTCTTTCCTTTTTTTTTTTTTTTTGTTTGTTTGTTTGTTGATCACAAGGGCTTAACATGAACTGGATATATGAATTCGGTTGTTGATTTTCTGTGTTTCCCCTCCTGTTAATCAGAATTCCTTGCCCACTCATTTTTGGGATTTTTTTTTGCATGCCCAAACGTTTGTACATACATGGCTTCTTTGAATTTCTCTGATTCAATTCGGTCAAAACCATTGCCCTGGAATTGCATGGAAACGTAATTTGTATTTGCTGAAAACACAGTGAATTGTTTGCTGTCACATTCTTAGTTTGTGACTAACAGATGATAAGTTCAGTGGATCTGGCACAAAGAACAGGAAATAGAAAGGTCTTTCCAATGGCTTTGCTTGGCTGGGCTTGGAAACTGAGAATCACAGCCACAAACTTCTCTTCCATGAAATGGTTTGTCATTCACCAGCCAGCAGTTAGTCCAAATGTTGGATCTGTGCAGGGAAGTAAGAGGAAAGTTGATTCCTTCTTGATTGTTGCTGCGTTTTCACAGTGGCATTAGTGCACCTGTCTGCGTTTCAGTCGCATCTGCCAAGCTGGCCGGTCCCATTTCAGCACTGATCTTAGAGCAAAGCTTTCGCTTTCAGTTCTCCTTCTTCCCCAAACCCAAATCATCACATGTGGAGGAGAGATTTAAATGCTACCCTTCTATTTTGTGAGTAGCCTTTAAGCCTCTAGTAAGACTCTCTGTGGTGACTATTCACTAGTAGCTGCTTCCTTCATTATTTAAAATACCTTTTACTTATTTCTAGAAAATATGAAATGCAGAAGTTCTTCACTTTCTTCATCATCACAGATTTTCTTTCTCATTTAGTGTGAGAACCCCCTCATGTTGTGTAAGTGAAATTTAAGACTGCCCTGAAGAAGTGGCAATATATTGGTTTGTAAGAAGAGTTTTTTAGTGGCAGGAGGTGGGAGGGAAAGTGGCTGTGTGTTCCACTGCCTGAACAACAAAAGAGGAACGAAGGTAACGGGGTTTCACTGCTGTAAGGGGCAGTGCTGCGTGCGTGTGGTGTATCCCTCAGGGACTTTTTGAAAACGGATAAGCAGAAGTGGTGTGAATGTTTTCTTAAAGTTTTGTCAGGTGCTCGTGTCTGCTTTACTGCACAGCTGAAATGTGCAGCTCTGGCATGGGGAAGGTGTCTGTGTGCTCGTCTTCTCCTGAGACGTAGGGGAAAGAGCTTGTGTATGAGCGTGGTAGGAACTGGGGTGAAAAGGGCCCTTATGTTTCACTGCTGCTTCATTGACAAATCTGGGAGCTTGTGTTCCCCAAATAATGTGCATGGCAAAGACATGTCACCTGCAGAAATTCTGGAGTAGTGTCTCTGGCACAGTTATCCTGTGGGACTTAAATGGGAATGGCACCAGCAATCTCACAGGGAAAAGAAATACTGACAGCTCCCAAGCACTGGTCTGGTGTTATTTTTTTCCTAGCTCCTATTAAACTTCTGGATAGCATACTAATGACACAAAATTTTTACTGCTCTGAGTTGAGAAACTTTTTTTTTTTTTTTTTTGAAAAGTAGTATGTTTTTCTTTGGGTGGGAAATAGGGCAGTCTGGACAAATGCTGAGGTAATCATCCCCAGTGTGTATTTTGAGAGCATTAATCACCTTCAATTTGATTTGGAAATTAATTTTGGTTGCTGAAATGCGAGTTAAATTTACTTGTGATAGTATCTGACTACTTGCTGTTGCCAAATGCTCCTCATGTATGAGCAGGTAGATGTTGTCGGAGGTGAAAACGTACATAAAGTTATTTGACCTGTCTTAGTAATTTCCCAGGCAATTTCAGGTAATTAGAAAGCTGGTGGGTTTTTTGTTTGTTTGCTTGTTTGCTTCTGTTTTGTCTCCTTTTCTTTTAAAAAACTTTCTTCATTGTTGCTTAATGAAACTTAAAAGAACATGTCTCTCATTTAACTTACTAATTTCTTCCATTTTCTTATTATTTTAAAAATAAACTGGTTAGTAAATTAGGAAAGAGAATATTGTAGTAGAAATCTTATGAACATTTCATTTAAATTTTTGATTTGGGTATCTTATCCTACCGGCTGTTATTCATCCAAACCATTCTTTTGAAGCTGCCACTGTAAGTACCGTTTTGCAGGACTGGATCTACACGTACGTTTTGCATGGCAGTCAACCTCTCCTAATTTCCACGTACAAAATGCTCCAAAGTTGCTGTTAATGAATCAGTGAACATGACTTTGCTGGTACACTGAAAGAACAGGGAGGCCTGGCCTGCCGATGGCATTGTATTGTGCTGAAATACCAAAACAGTTGTTTCATTTGTTACAGATTGCAGAAGGAATGGCATACATAGAAAGGAAAAATTACATCCATCGAGACTTGAGAGCAGCTAATGTTCTGGTTTCGGACTTACTGATGTGCAAAATTGCTGATTTTGGTCTAGCTAGAGTTATTGAAGACAATGAATATACAGCAAGAGAAGGTATGTTCTTTTGTTGTTTTGTTTTGTTTTGTCTTTAAAAATTCGGTCTCTGGGAGGCATTGAGGCTGTATTTAAAATTAATATGATCACCAAGGACAGAAAATGACATAAAAACTAACTAGAGACAGTGTTCTAATGCCAACAACTTTTAAAATGACCCACAGCTTCCATCCCACTGAATTAAATGCTGAGAAATTATGAAAATTATTTTCTGTTCACATCCTAAGTGCCACGTGCACCTTCCTTCCCTTACAGAAAGGAAGCAGCCCTGGTAGTTGTAGTTGTTGGGGGAAACTTTTGCAAAACTGGTTATCTTTTGAAGCTGCTTTAGGAGCTTCAGCATTGATTTGTGTGTTCAGTAGCATCACTCCTGTGCAATAGGGATGCTCAAAGGCTGCCTCCTTTTTTGCCCCCTGTTCAGCACACAGCCAGGAGGTAATGCTGCAGCAGGGGCAGGACTGGTGAGAGAGGAAAGCATGCTATTAAAGATTTGTCTGTATTTTGCCATATGTGTTTTGCTAATATTGTCACAGATTGTTTTAAGAAGGGCGTAGTCTATTAGCTGTAGTGAAAAGTTGCGTGGTTTTTTTTAATATTCCCATGCACAAACTGCATTAGAGTAAATGCCCTAAAGCTTCTCTGAGCATACCTGTTGGCTGGCTGTCCTGCTCTCGTTTTAAGGACACTACCTCATGTTTTCACACTGGCTGGGTGGAAACTGTGGTAATGTAGGATGAGAGTTTAAGAACCAAGGTATGCGGAAGAAAGAGAACAATGCATTACAGTTGAGATTAAAGGGAGACGATTAAAGGGCTACTCAGAAGTCACTAGGTAACCAGTGACTAATTCAATGGGAGCTCAGAGGGAAGGACATGATTAAGCAGCTTTCAGAGGAACAGAACCCATACCTGTGTTTTTTTAGCCAGCTCTGGACATTGTATATTGATTAAACGATCCTTTCATGTTATAAATTCCTTTTGCTGGGTTTCTTTGATCAGTTTCCTGGCATTCAGTAGTTATCTAGCTTACCTGGTATTTTGTGCCAGCATGACAGAGCAGGGTAGAAAGGGCATAACCAGGATCTGTTTGCATTACTCTTCTTTGCCTGAAGAGCTAAAGTAATATTCCCCAGCAATGGCTGCTTAAGGGTTTCTTTTCTAACTAGATTGAGTCTGCATTTATATGGGATTTTTTGGAATCAGTTATTTAGACACAAAAGACATATATTAATATATGACTTGCTACTCGTTTTGCATCTATGGCTGTTTAGAAATAACTGAGTGTGGCGTATGTTAAAGTGCATGTTGAAGTTAGATGGACTTTCTTTAAAATGGTAGAAGTTAGCTAAGTCTTGTGAAGTTCCAGCTGATGGCTTCCTGGTTTCAGCTGGAATAGAGATAATTTTCTTCCTGGTAGCTGGCGTGGTGCTGTGTTTTGGATTTAGGATGAGAATAATGCTGATAACACACTGATGTCTTAGCTGTTTCTGAGCGGTGCTTACACAGAACCAAGGTCTTTCCTGCTCCTGGTGCTGCCCTGCCAGCAAGGAGGCTGGGGGTGCACCATGAGCTGGGAGGGAACACAGCCAGGGCAGCTGGCCTAGGCTGGCAAAAGGGATGTCCCATTCCATGTGGCATCATAAGGAATGATAAAAAGGGGGGAGTTGTGCTGCTCATGGTCTGGCTGGGAATTTTTTTTTAATTTCACCCCGATTCTCTCCCCCATCCTGCTCGGGGTTGGGGGGAGTGAATGTGGTGCTGAGCTCCTGCCAGGTTAAAGCCCAACAAACAGGATTTGTAGGATTTTTCCCTGACCACTGGTAGAAGGTAAAATGTTTACTGCCATTTTAGCAAAAGTTCACAATACCGAGAGGCTATGGTGCTATGTAACTTTCGGCATTTCATTTGCACCTTTAATGCAGGACGTGCAGCATGGCAACATGTGTCTT
The DNA here is from genome assembly GCF_047663525.1 of Anas platyrhynchos. NCBI lineage: Eukaryota > Metazoa > Chordata > Aves > Anseriformes > Anatidae > Anas > Anas platyrhynchos. Next base: position 40,241,927 of record NC_092588.1, on the reverse strand, counting down.
CCAGCACTTCTCTTCTGGTAATTCCTGGATAGAAGGAGTTGCTGGTAACTTTGCTGTTCTAGGAGTACCATAGACAAGTCTCTTAAATCCTTCTAGTGGCCTGATATAGTGTTTAAATTTGCCTATGACTGATTGAGACTGTTTTGTCTTTTAGGTGCAAAATTCCCTATTAAATGGACAGCACCGGAGGCAATTAACTATGGATCTTTTACTATTAAGTCTGACGTGTGGTCATTTGGGATTCTCCTGTATGAAATCGTCACATATGGAAAGATTCCTTATCCAGGTATGGACACATGATTATACCATTGCTCTGTATTTATGCTGCAGTGTTAAAAGGCAAAGAAATTACCCAGGGAAAGAGCTGGCATCTGACAGTAGCAACACCGGTGATTTGGGAAAGGTCTTGCAGGTAATGGTAGTGTTTGGAAAGCTACCATCACCATATGTGTAAGCCATGTGCCTTGTGGGGATAAATTTTAGTAAATGGACTAACAGCACCATGAATGAGGACTCATTTTTATATGTTTAAAAGAATTTACAGCTGAATAGTGGTAATTGCCAGAGATCTCCACTTCACAGGCTAAAGCACTGTCATGGGGAGGACACAGTACAAGTTTTAATGGTACTGTGTAAGCTACTGGCTTCTTTTTTTAATACCATCATATGTGAAAGTACTAAAGTGTGTTTTCACAAGCAAGCAGGCACTAATACTTTGTCATCATGAGCTAATCTGAACAAACAAGAAACAGAGCCTAAAGCAGTGCTGCTGTACCACTTGGCATAGTTTCTCTTTGTTCCCATGGTTCAGATCTGAGACCGCAGGGGAGTACATCAATAGTGGCTATAAAGGTAGCTGTGAAATGGTGATGTGCTTCATGTTTCCTTTTTCTTTTGTTAGACAAAATACATAGTGATGTTTTCAATGCATAGAAATAGCTCGTATAAAAGATATTTGTGTGTATGAAACTGTCACATCTCGGGCATAGCTGATTAACTCAGGGCAGCAGGGTGCATTCACGTAAGCGTGCTGAGGTTGTGAAAAATTAACCTAAATTCTCTTATCTTGTGGGTGAATGGAGAAAGTGCAGCTGTATTCACCTGGCCTGCTCACCTCCATTTAACAGACGGAGTAACTCCTGAGATAAAGCCTTCGGATCCGGCAGTTTACAGGCAGGAAAGGGAGAGCAGATGTTATATATTCAAGCAATGCTTTCCCAGCACTTCCAGTGCAGCAGCTCTTGCTGTTTAAATGGTGAAACCATTTTCACCACCACTTCACGAGCGGCTGAAACTGCATCCTGAAACACCGGGGATGTCGAAGCGACAGAACTGGGTGACCTGAGTCCCAAACCCTGCCGTGACAATAGGCTTAACACCTGTGGGAACAGGAGACTGGACTTCCAATGGGGCTCAAGCAGCCGGGGAAAGGTTGATGGCAGCCAGCTTGATGTTATATGAGGGAAGAACACATCACCTTTCTGTGCAGGAGGCAGAGCCAAAGCAGACGTTCTTATCTCTCCTCAAGGCTCCAGTCCAGGGAAGCACTTAAGCTCAAGAGCAGCCCCCTTAAACTTCAGGAGGTGATAGGGCTGCTTGCATAGCTAAATGTTTAAACATTTTTTAGGTAAGGGCTATAAAATATGTGACTGAGTAGCTGGTCCTCCCAGTCTTAGTCTAAAAAAGCTGCTCAGGTCCCCAAGGAAAGATCAGATGGAAGCTGTCAGCAGCAGGGTAATTCATGGCTCTTCCCACAGTTGCAAGACTTTATTTCCCATTAGCACATGCCCGTGCATCCAGACACTAGCCCATGCTGAAGTGGCCCCACAAGGTTATTTCTGGATGCCTCAAAAATTGTTGTTCCCCAAGCAGACCTACAAGCTCACCTGGAAACCAGCACTACAAAAATACAAAACCCAAACCAATACTTAATTCTGCAGCTAAGTCTGCTGTCTCTTTACCTCCATAAAACACATCATATTTTTATTTTAAGAACAAAATCACTCGGCGCAGCAAACACTGTACTACTGTGGGAAAACATCTCTTCTAGGGGAAGCCTGGGCAATAGTATTTTTTTTTAATGTGGAAGCGTTTTTTTTATGAGTATCATAAGTAAGCCATACACCGTGAATTAATTTGTCTGCCAACGATTAGAAGGGGAAGCCTCTTCACTGCATACTGCTTCTAATAGTTTGCATTCAACTGCAAGAGGGATGTATGTCTATTTTAAATAAAAGTCTAAACAAGTAGCCTAATAGGCAGAAAGTTGATACTGGAGAACCAGCAGGACAGCAAAATAAGTGGATGACCAATTTACTTCACATGAAGAAATGTGACAGGTTTGGGCAAATTACCCCAGCATGGCAAGAATAGCCCGGTGATAGGTTGTGAGTAGCAGCCGCTGGAGTAGAAACAGTGAATTGATTTTTCGGTTCTAATGGGAACACTTCAAAATATTATTTTCAGGTATTAACCAGCTTCAGCATCTAGTAAGCTTTCAGCATAAAGCTGCATACAAAATGGTTTGAGTTGTAGCTGACAAGTAGTTAAAGCTAGCAAAGAAAATCTAGGCAGGCAGCTTGGTAGGAAGCATTTCCAGCCAAGAAACTTGGAACTTCTGTGATCTTTGTTCCTAAATTCCAACAGCTGTTTCTCTTCCTGAGAAATTCAAAGCAATTAGTGGGACTACAGTTTCAGGAACTACCTCTGAAATACGAAACAAGTGTCTGATTCTGTAGGCAAGTAGGTCGAATCGGTTGTAAAAACCTCATTTCCAGGTGATTACACAATATGTAATTTATTGGAACGAGCCAGGTTTGCATTCCAGTTATATCAGCTGTTCTTCACAACATGTGTCACTTTCGGTACACTGGGATTTTTCCTTCACGTTGCTGTGCTTACATCATTTCCCGGGCTGTAACATAAGGAAATCTTTTATCTGTGAACCTTAACAGGTACCACAGTGTAAGTTAACACACGTGTACCAAATCTTTAGAGTTAGCCCTTTGCTAGCATATAAGGTGTAACAAATATGTATGCAGGATGTCTTTTACTGATTAGGACATAGTTTTGGTGAAACAGGTGACTCTCTAGCTGAAAGAAAAAAAATAATGTGGAGAAGTTAAACAAGTAGCTATTCTGAGGGTACTACATCATGTGTTGGGTAGACAGATAAACCTCTCTGTTTGTTTTTTTTAAATACATAAGGATGTTCATGATACTGTACCTAGTATGCAATACTGATAAAAGGCTCTTCATTTTGGTCTTATGAACTTAAATGGTTATTTAACAGATATTTTTTCTGCAAGTTAGCTGAAACACAGTGCACAGAATTCAGAGTACAGTAATAATCCTAAAGACACTAGATCTAAGCACAAGCCTATAAAGTACTTAAACCCAAGCAGTCAGATCATTGTTCCTTGTAAAAATACTTCATTGGCTTTCTTTCTATATTTATTTTGGCTTTACTTTATATAGCAGTAATTCCTTATTCTGTGAAAACATCCTATTCCACTGCTACCTTCAAAATACTCTTTTGCTATAGCATGTGCAGTGCTAGGAAAACTTCACTCCTCCTTCCAAAGCAAAACTTTGAAAATACAAAAGATGGACCCAAAGTAACCACTCTGATTCAGACCCAGATTTCATGGCTGATGGTTTTTCTAGAGGTTAAAGCCAAAAGGCTTGAATTGAAGGAACTCCAGCCTTTGGGAATTTGGAGCAGTGTCCTGTAGTTAATGTCAAATTATTTGGGGAAATTAATCCTACCCTGCACAGATCTCTTGAAATGAAGGGAAAGAGTATCCAAGGATCCACTATGTTCTGTTGTAGTGGTGCCTGCTCTTCTAAATGAGGAAAAATTGGCTTGGTCTTACGGTGTGCATATTGTGATTGGCAGAACTTCCATGTGTATTAAGGAAAATCCCCTTAATTCAAGTCATCCTGAATAATCAAAGGAGTTATACTGAATTAATTTGTCATTTGGTTGTGATTCAAATGTGTCCTTAGCCGCCAAGTGGCTTAAATCATAGCCTCGGTGCTCCGGCAACGCGTGTGGTGCTCTGCAGCGGTGAAGCTGCACGGTCACTGCGTGCCCAGGGCAGCAGCACACCTGCACCTCTGCTGCAAGCCTCGGCATCGGTCGGAGCACTGCATGTCACACATTCACCTAACCAGAGGTTAAAAAAAAAACACACCACATGATAGTCTTAGGCAGAGCTGCACCATGTGGGGAATTATTCAGAGGAGCAGCCAGCAGCTGTGGGGTCAGGATACCCTTCTGGGTAGAGATAAAGTCCTCACTGATGGCAAGTGTCCAGGCTGAAACGCAGGTGCTTCCTGCATGCCCTGTCTGAGGTACAAAAAGCTTAAAGGCTGGCTTGGGAGAAGGTAAAGCTGGCATAGTTAGCCCATGGAGTTGTGTAAGATATGCAGAGGAAGGGGCGAGCTGAAAGGCAGGCTTTGGGGTAGGAAGTGGTTTTCTTGTCGGCCCTGGCATAGCCGACCTCGCATGCAGGGCTGCCTTCTGAGAGCAGGTGTTGCAATCCTTCTGTGAACCCAGCTCTCAAGGACATAAAGGAGGAAAAGAAGAAGATCAAAAAACGAGGAGGGTGCAATCTGGGGCTGGTCTGTGAGAGAGGCACGTGAGGCTCGGGATACACTGCTGGTTGTTACTGTTCTTTTTCTCAGAAAGAGAGCAACAACGGGGAAACAAAGCAAAGCTCATCTCAGCTGATGAGATGGTTTTGCACAACAGGAATAGCATGAGCAAGAGGGAGAGGAAATTGCCTGTTGCATGTAACGGTCTCAGTGATGTCCACTATCTTGCAATCAGCAGCAGATGCGCAATAGTTGATGTAGGAGAAAAATCTGAGTGTGTAACTACGCTGAAGGGTGCATGGGCGTGGGGCACCGGCAGTGTGGTGAAGCAGGCGTGCTGCTCTCCATCGGTGTGGAACAAGCAGGTTTGAAGCTCTGCAGCCAGAGACAAAGAGGGAAGAGTTGGCCAGGGTGGGATTTTGGCTGTGGATCTTACCGCCTCTGAAAGCAGGAAAAACAGGAGGGATCCGGGGAATAGAATCAAGTCAAATAGTTTCTTAAGGAGTTAAGAGATATATTCATTGAAACCTTTATTATTATTATTATTATTATTAAAGGTATGAGCAATTCAGATGTGATGGTTGCTCTCCAGCGTGGGTACCGGATGCCACGTATGGAAACCTGTCCAGCTGAGCTTTACGACATCATGAAAACGTGTTGGAAAGACAAGGCAGAAGAGAGACCGACGTTTGATTACCTACAGAGCGTGCTCGATGACTTCTACACAGCAACAGAAGGGCAGTACCAACAGCAGCCATAGAACAAAGAACACTTTTCCTGCTGACATGGAGCATTGTCACAGACTTACCTGGACAGACTGCTGTAACCAATTACTCTGTGAGCTTGGATGTCTTAACCAAGTGTGGAAGCTGAGATGCTGACGGAAAGACAAATTCTGCAGCGAAATAATCACGCTTTTCTTTGGTTAAAAGAATTCCTCTAGAGGTTGAAGTTCTCTTAAGTGCTCTGTGTTTTGCAGCTGCAGAAACATACCAAACCGAGTCAGCTTTTTGGGGTGGGAAGGGAGGCAAAAGGAAAGCGACCATGCACCTGTACAGTCTGACAAATCCTTCTCAGGATCAGTCATGGAATACATTACAAGGAGGCCTTTATAAAAGGGATGCATGAACAGCTGTCTTCGAAAGAAAAAGGCACGAAGGAGACCTTACAGATTTAAGACATGGTGTTGCTCTTAAATCACCTTTTTTGAAATGCAGCAGTGTGAAAATTATTTTTGTATCCTTGTTATTTCGCAGTCACAGTGGGAGTACTGGCACCTCTTGTAAGACTTTCTAAATGTTGTCATGATTTCCTTTAAGGAAGGGTTATGTATGTAATTCTTTACATTGAAGATGATTCTGTTTTACTGCTCTGTCACTCGTATTAAGTTTAAAATAATTTTCAAAGCAACGCAACAGCCCTCTCAGATGCAGAAGCGCGTACATGACAGCAGAAGCAGCAGCATATCCAGCTCTGTGTCCAACCTTCGGTTTCCCACAAGGCCAAAGTCATCATCAAGGGGAAAGCACAGGAATTTGAAGAAGTTCATACTTTTATTGCAGTCACTGAGAATGTTACCCGTGAAAATATTTTAATCGTAATTTCTAATGGTCTGTGATTATTCGAGTATTCCTTGTATTTTTGCTGCTTTAATCGACTAACCTAAAAGCTGTTTTAAAGCTAAAACTAGCTCTAGCGCAGTCAAAACCAATTTGTGGAAATATGCAGTAGGATATTCAGTTATATGGCAGTAACACTATAACATCGTTGCTCAGTATCTAAATCTGTAATTCATAAAAATGAAACGCAGTTTGCTAAGCTCTCTATATCAAATTGTTCTACCCGAATGAGTTACCAAAACAGCTGAGCTAGTGCAATTACAATGCAACTACAGTATAAGTGGGCTTTTTTCCTTGGTGACACTGTTCCTACCACTGAAACCCAGCACATCTTTGCCACCTCTCACCCCAATTATTTAGGCAAGTGGTACTTTGCTTCGGTGTGCCTGCAGCTAATGTTCAGCAGCATAAACAATCATTGCTTTTGTTTTCCATTGGCCTCCTTCAGCCAAACTACGCTGGTTAAGCAGACTATCCGATAAATATGTAAATATTGTTTCTATTGTATGGTGATTTTTAATTTTAATAAACGCTTAGTCTGAAATGAGTTGTACAGCAGTAATTTGGGGGAAAAATGCCTCATACTCTGTCCATAGCAGTAGCTGCACATGGAAGATAAGAGCCTCTGCTTATTACCACTCAGAAGGGTAAGTTAGAATGATAAATACTGATGGACTCTGCATGCCTTATATCTATTCAGTCTTGGGAAGCTGAAGCAGGTTGAACCACCCATTTCTGCAGCCCTTTTTGGGTTTCTTTTGAGCAGGCAGGAAGAAAAGGTTTAGTTCTAAAATGCCCTTTAAAACAGCTTCTCAAAATTCTTTAACGTACCAGTCCATTGCAACCCTTTGAAAAAGATTACAGCTAAAGCTCAGTAAGTGTTTCACTACAGGTTGTGTTTTAGCTTAAGGAAAAAAGCTTAAGCGATACTAGAACTTTGTTTTTCAAACCATTTCCTGAAGCCAATAACCTGAAGCCAACAGAATTGATCCAGGAAGCAGGAAGGTGCATGGAAATGCCATTTGCTCAGAGAATAAGAGATTACAGATAGCGTGCTGCAAACGTGCTAGTATACAATCTCAGACAAGCGACGGAGCATCAAAGCACAGCATGAAATCATTTGAAGTGATATTACAGTAAGTTTCTAGTGTTAGCCTATTGTTTGACCATTGCTGGTCCAGAGCAATTTGTACTCAGCAGCCTTCTTGTTCAAGGGATCAGCACTCAGTGTTTTGTAGCACTACACCAAAATATTTTTTAATAGTTGGAATAGTTTGTGTGGGAATAGAATAATATTTTAGAAATTCTACCCTGGAGATAACCCATATTTAAGGGAAACAGTTCAAAAACACAAGACCTGCACTGGCTCAAGTCCTACCTCTTCAGACGGGTTAAGGGCATACCAGAGTGATTACTTATCACTGCATTCAAGCAGACCAACTCAAGCAACTGGTTGGTAAGAGCACTCACATGCAAAGGCCTGTTGCAGTATCACACAGGAAGGCTGCACCACCTAGCGACTCCACATGAGGGGAAGACTCTCTCCAAACTGGGTTCTCTTCTACCAATAAGCATCAGAAACTGATGAATTTGATTTATTTACAGGTTCTGCTTTGTCCTAAAAGGATTCTCAAACTCTTAAAGACATAGTATTTTCACTGTAGTTAATGAAAACCTCACACTCACTGACTGAAATTGCCATGAGGAAGCTACTTCAAGTTTTATCATGCCCCAGTCGTGCTCTTACATCGAGTTTGTAGTTACAGGTAGGTAACAAGCAGAGCTGTGATTCTTTCAGCTCATCATCACCACTTGTCAATCGCTATGACAGCTCTGCCTCAAAGTTCATGATTTTACCTTTTCTTCGGTTTCATTGATTTTCTCACCTTTATAAAATGAACAGTCAGAGCTTAATCTAATAATTGAAAGTTTTATTATAAATAGATTTTTCAGAGTTTAATACATGTCCTTAGTGGGAAGTCAAACAATATTAAAACAAGTTCCTTTACAAAGTCAAGTTAGCCACAAAATAGCAAGAAGCCAGATAAGACCTCATTTTATCTCTTATGAGGTCAAATGTTAAACAATCTGGTCAGTTTAGTCCCAGGAGGGTAGTTCTCAGGTCAAAGCCACAGTATTTTCTGAAGAATCAAGCTAATTTATAAAAATACAAGCCATCTGATTTGTAGGAATCAGCAACAAAAACAAAATATCTAATTTTAAAAGGTAATAATCAGAGGAGGACCATCCCACTTCGCATCAATCACATTTGTACGTACAGAAGGCCTCAGTAGCAGTTACTCAAGAATTAAAGTTATATATACACTTTTATATATTGATATACATCTCAAATCCCATCCCCATATCAACAGTAAAAGCAGAAGTTTAGGTCTACAGTTACATAGCTCTAAATTTGACCCAACATGATTTAAAAAGGCTTGCATTAAACATTTGTCAGTTAACATGACTGTAAGGATGGCATCTCAGGGTAGAAAAAAGCAGCTAACAACAGTTTGGATTAACAACCGGTTAAAGACTGATGAAGCAGCCCAGTAATCGCATGTTTCATTAATCAAGTATTATTCTTTTGGTTTATGAGCAAACAGTACGTGTTTTCTTGAAGGGGTTGAAACGTCTTCACCCTTGCCCCAGCCTTTACCAAGAGGTGTACTAGCAGCGCCTGCTACCGTGGATTTCAGGTTAGCCAACAAACCTCTCCGGGGTTTTTGTTGTTTTGGTTCCTCAGCAGAGAAATGCTTTTTGCGTTCGAGTTCTTTTTGCAGGGAAGACACTGTTTCTTCAAGCTCAAGAACACGTTTAGCCCAGTTCTGAAGATTATTCATTTCTTGATCCTATGAGCATACAGCTGTGTTAGGTGCATGAACACTCCAAAGTCTTTCATATAACTTCATTCTCTATTTTTTTCTATATTTCTATTTTACTATTTTCAAACACCCATGTGATTACTATGCTAAGTGGCTATTCCATAGCCATTTCTTCTGAATTACTTTTATGTAATTAAGAGAACAGCAAACTATTGGACCATCAGATCTAGAGACTAAGCCTGACTGATGAAGCTTACAGTAAAATGCTTAGCCACACCATGCAAAGAATTTCAGTTGTTCAAGGAACCAAAAATAAAGAAGGCTTTCCAGTCTTAAGCCACAAAATAATTACTAAAGCAAAACCAGTCAGATCAAAACTCAGTTATAAGTCTGCTAACCAGGACTGAATAAATCCATTGAGTGGGCAGAGCACAGTCTTCAAGATGCTCTCTAGTCCTTGTGGCTAGAAAGACACACCTTTCTAAGCCTTAGAACCAATCGAGAAAAATGAAATTCAATATGAACTATTTTCAGGCTCAGACTTGGGACTATGCAGAAAGTAATTTAATGTTCAAATAAACACTCAGTCTGATACCTGTCTTATTTCATTTGGAAGTTATATGAGGCATTGGTGCAAAATGTCAAAAGGTCAAGTTTTTCATTTTTTATTTAGGAGTCTAGTTGGTGCCTGAGGTGAGATGCTGTCAGCTTTATGAAGCTTTTGAAATATTAAGCATTTTACCTGCCCACAGCTCTTATCCAGCTTGGGCACTTCTGCAGGAGTGCCAGTACAGCTTTCAAGCCAAAAATTTTTAGGTTTTGTTGTGCTAACATTAGTGTACTAGCTTGCTTGCCCTCCCTCAGGAGAACATTTCATGACTAGACAGGAGAGAAGATTCCACAAGTGTTCCAAGCAGTAGTTTCTGTGCTTGACAACAAATTGGGGCATCTTTAGATTAGTAAGAAGTGTCAGCACTGTTTCCCTATCAGCTGAGCCTATTACTTAAATTGAAAAAGGAGTCTTAGGAGTCTTGTGTTACAAGATACAAAGCCAAGAAGTGAAACTTGAGGGTTGTAAGTTCAGGAATTTCAGAATGGAACAACGGAAAACAAAGAAATAAGCAAAAACATTATGCTAACATCAAAAGCAGTTAGTGAGACTGAATAGTGTTTTTACATGTACAAAGATGCAGAAACATTGAATTTAACTGCAGAAACAAGCCACGGTAAAGTTGTTTTTAAATGGTTGTCAAACCTTGAGCATGATTGTATGCCTCAGTCTGCTGTTCTCTTCTGCCATTTTTCTGTAGCCTTCATTAGCTTCTAGCAGAGTTTCATTTAATTTCTGTATTTTCAGCTTCAGAGACTTTATAAGCTGAAAATAAAACCCATACACACTGCAGTTCAACACCACATTTTATTAGCATTTGGTTTCTGACTAGAACTCATACAGACACTGTAAGCATTTCTGATTAATACTGAGCAGTGCAAACTGTGAGATCAAAGCAGCAAAGATGAAGACTGCTACTTCCAACCTGTCATGTCCCAACCCATCATTTCTAGTAAAAATATAGCTGGAGTATTCAAGGGCCATTGTGATGAAATTGCACATTGATTGCACAGACCTGGCAATCAAAGAACAGCAGCACAGAATTCTGGAACTGTCTGCTCCTTTTCCTTAAGGGTAGTTGTTATAATGCTTTCATCTCATTAATATTATTTGTGCTCTGACCTGGAGTACAGTTACACCAGAAGGCTTCACCTTTCTGCTAAGAAGATGGATTCTTATATTGGTAGATGAAGTCTTGAGAGGGAAAAGAGTCAGAACCAGCAATATTATATCAATGATTTAATTCTACGTGGTTGTAGGGGAAACATCTACATTGCTAAATCAGAAAACCTTTGCCCTGTATTTAACAGCTGAGTGGGAGGGAAAACGAGTAGTCACTAACACATGCACAGATACTGTGAAGCAAAGCAGTGGAAGGGCATTGATGAAAGCAGTTGCATTAAACTATGCTCACTTCAGTTACTGCCAGGCAGCAATCCCATGACTGACATTTTCCAGCCTCGCAAAAGAATCAATATTGAATCCTCAAATCAAGCATAGAAGACGAACTTGCTTTCTAGCATCACAATTTGAAATTGACATAGGAAATGGAAAATGTTGCAGAGCTTTTGAGGACAGGAGTGGAAAACAAATGCCAGGGCCATAAAACGAGACATTAAACTTGGTAAGGAAAAAGTTATTTTTGGATTATACTTTTTCAATAGAAAGGGATTTAAGTTCACTTTCCATTTACACGCCTTATTAGAACCAGCTGGAACTGTTTCTGCAACCCCTACTCTTATTTGCTATTAGTGAAAGGAGCAAGGCTCATCTCTTCCCTCCTCCCCCATCTTCTTTAAACACAGGCCTTACAATAAGTTTGTTTGAGGTGTGGACTAAAAATGCCTACCTAAAAATGATTAGTATTTTGTTTTCCATAACACAGCCTGAAGCTCATATTTCCACCTCTACAGGCCATTCAGAGCCGAGGAATCTTGTTTGTTTAAAGAACTGAGACCTCACCCCTTATTCAGGTAGATGGTAGAATTCAGTACTCACAGCAAGGATGGGTTTAAGGCACTATTTTGGCTCTAGATCTAAACATCTACCAGATTCTTTTAAACTGTTCCCCTGTGTATGAGCAGGCACCTTTTCCAGAAGGAAAGCACCAAGGCCACAGTAGCAATGTTTACAACACATTACAGTACAAGCCCATATATTCCCCTACTTCCACTTCATATTATGTTTGCCACATGACTTGCCAGAGTAGCAGACACCTCTACAAGCCACAGTAATGCCAGAACATAGCCAACCTTTGACAAGAGGCATCCACAACTGGGTAAGAACTCTTTTCTAAACTTGACACTCATTTGCAGGATTCTCAAGGGTCTTAAAGCATTGAAGCCATGCCAGAATTTAGGACTGTTATTCCCAGATGTGTTAAGTATTAAGCAAGAACTACCTCATCTTTCTCTGTGCATTGTTTCTGCAGTCCTTCATTGGCTCTCTTCATCATCTTGTTTGCAAGATCTATAGACAAAAATAAGTTTGATTTTATACACAAAACCAAAAATAGCTAGAACAACAAATATCCAGATTAGGTTCCTACCGAGTTCCGTGCCATTTTCAGTAGTCAGTATATCTGAATTCGGACTTCCCAAAGCCAACAATTTCTGTGACTGTTCATCAAGTTGTCTTTCCAATTGCAATATTTTACTCTCTCTATCCTGAAAAAAGAAAGGGACATGGTAGAATTTGTCTAAACTTCCACTTAACCTTACCTAATTTTCTACCAAGACCACCTTGGGCTTTGTATCTTCCTTTATACTGGCCACGCAGCTGCATAAGAGGCAGATATAACTACAGAGAACACTATTAAAAACTTCTCCCCCCAAAATGGTGTATAGCTATGGCTTAAGCAGACATATAAACAGTCTCAGTAGACAAAAAGTGTTCTGGTAACTGAGTCATCATGTCCACCCTCAATTCCAGTCTGAACTGGAGGTAAGAGTCAGTTATTTTGCTTGCCCATTTTTTAATTATCTGCCAGCCTGAATTAAGCATGTAAGGGTAAACTACATCTTATCTTTTAGCAGCAGCATGACTTATCTCCATTTATTTTACAAAAGCCAAACATCAACAAAAACACAAACGGAAACAGCAACAAAAAGAAACAAACACATTTAATCCACTATTGTTTTAGAACAAAAGAAATCAGAAGTCACACAGGACTGATCTAGAGAATTATTGACAATTGTTTCCAAGGAGACCTACACAGAGTTTGATCTGGTAATGTTTTGGTAGGAAAATTAGGTATGCAACCATCTGAGGAGAATAGCCATTACATGCAAAAATATCACTTGCATACCAGATAAGTATGAAAGATTTTACAAAGAAGTATCACTCAGGTAGCGTACTCATGCAGTTCTGAGAAGCTGCACACTCTTTACATTGTGCAAAGGAACAGTAACTTCCTGACACCAACTACTGAGCAGCCCTAGTTGGGAGCACATTCAGAGTAAGCTCTCTCCTGTGTAAAGTTTTGTTTCTCATCACTGCTTCGTTTTCCATAATCCTCCCTTACAGACCTTCAGAGCAGAAAATCCATTATCTTTGAAATAGCAATCCTATACTAAATTGCCCATCTGCCCTTTCAGACCAACTTTTTACTCTACACTCTGCAATTCCAAGGATATTCACACAGCCGGACTGCTGCATACACTACCCCTCTAGGTGTTGCAGTCAGTGCATTACAGAGAAAGATTTAAGCAAACTGGGCTTTCATAGAGTAGGAAGTTTAGGTATACACTATCAGTAAATTTAGACGAAACATCTCTATCCCCATGGACAGTTTTAGGCATCAGAATAGCTAGGCTGAACTGCTACAGTTATTTTGAATGTTCAGTGTTGCATTTAGAACTCCTGAATGAGTCTGAAAAACACTATTTACAGTTACGAGGCTAGCTTATCAGCACACAGTTGTTAGCAGCCATCAAGTCATACCTCAACTTTCTCTTGTTCAGCTATAAATTCTTCTATGGGAACATAATGGTCTTCAATTTGTTCCATTGCGCACATGTACGCGTGTTTCTTGATGGCCTCTTTATACATTTCAAATTTGCTCTCCAGTGCTTCTTCATAACTGTCTTTCAGATCTTCCAAGCGGTTGCTGAGAAGGATATGTTTGTTTATTTAGCATATTCGAATTATACAGCTATTACAGTTTGGATAAACATGTTCAACTTGCAACACCAAAGTTATTTATTTAATAATAAATAGTAAACATAGAAGACAGAAGTACTCTCCTTCCTTGTCTCCTTTTTATTCTCAATAATCTTACAGACCTGCATCAAGGCATAACTTCTAGTTAATACCAAAGAGAATGCTATAGAAGAGCATGTATTCAACCCTTGATCTCAGCCTTGCTGTGGTTATTCTGATCTTTTTCTCTCTTCCATGAGAACTATTAAACACAGCTACAGATCTCAGCACAAACTACATCACTCTTGTTTAAAAGCTGAAGTTCATAATAGTAGTGGCTAATAGTAAAAATATCTGTGTGGTACTTCATTGGTCTACCACATTATACTACGTAAGCACTTCACAGCTCAAGTGCCTGAATCTCCGGTGACACTGAACTTGGTATTTTACAGCTGCAGAAGTGGTAAGCCCGTGTCAAGCTTACTTCAGTGGGACATAAGCACTCAAACGAGTGGAAATCGATGCGTAGGAGGAATTAAAATACTCTATCACCATGACACACCTGTGTCAACTAACTCACCAAGCCCGTTCTCATCACACAGACACCGCTCAGCAGGCACCCAGGAACTACAACCAGATAGAATCCCAAATGCTCAAGTTTTTTTAACCTTGTTAAAAAAAAGCTCAACCTGAAATCTAATTCTGAGTGCAAGCACAGTCCTTGCTTCAGTTTCAGTTGAGGCATTGAAAACCTCCTGACATATCTTAAATTCTGTTGGTATACCAGTGATCAGTGCTTGTGGCTACATCACTTTCAGAAGACTGCTGTTAGCATGACTATTAAAAAGCCAGATGTCTGCATAATATTTTCAAGTATGGGGTTTAGACCGTCTTGAAAGACCTGTGAAGCAGAAGTTTTAATAAAAAAATCCACCAACATGTAATGGTAGCTATGATTACACTCAGACTTGATATTTGAAGCCTATTTCTGGGGATGTGGGCAGGTTTGTTTTTTTATGTTTAATGAAAAAGCAAAAAAAAAATAAATGCTTTGTTTTATTATTTCAAGTTATAGAAAATACATGTTAGCCTTGTCACAATTTAAAATCTGTCCCAGCAGAGACTGAACATCAACCCAACAGATAAGTATCACTAATAGCTTCATGTGTTTGGCCAAAGGCACCCAAGCAATCTTGAAGGCAGTACAGGTGTTAAAGCATAGTGTTCATCTGGCAACTTAACTCTGGGCTAGTGTTTGTTAGCAACTCAAACAGCAAAAAAACATTTTCAGGAAGAGATGAGTTAAGAGGAAGTAAATTCAGCTTGAACAATCTGGATACACTTGAAGAAATCCCCAAGTTAGTAACATTAATGCAGACAGCACAGTAACTTATAAGACAGTAAGATAAGTTCAAAAGTCATCAAGAAGGCAGAAGGAGAGTTCAAAGAGATACAATTCAAACCACCTGAAGCACACGCATGTATATTAACATGTGGTGACCAAGTGCTTGCCTTAGAGCAATCACAAGCCTCAGTCTGGTACCTACAGTCTTCTGTATTTACCAAATATTAATAACAAGGCAGGACAGCCTGCAGTAATTGCAAGTTACAAAGTTCATCAGAAAGCAGCGTTACTTTCTCCTTGTACATAGGAAGAGGCGGATCCGTAAAAGTTCATTTTAATGTTCCTCTTCTCTTTTCATCTGAATCTTTGAAACTAGTCAGCCTTAACTTCTCTAAACAGTATGAGCATACATGTCTTGCATGTATGTAAGTGTATGCCTTTATGTATGTGGAATTCAGTTTTGAATAGGATTGTAGCATGACTTGCCTCCAGGCTTCCTCCGTTTCCAGCAGTTGTCGGAACATTTCTTCTGCCATCTCTTTACGTATCTTCACCTCCAGAAGGAGTTTACTTTGCCTTTCTGCAACTAGCTTCTCTTTTAGGCTCTCTGTAGTTTTCAACAGATCCTAAATTTAACATATTTCAGTTCGGAAAAACTAGAAGTCCATATCAATATGCACATCAAATAAAAAGATGTGTTAATACAGATGAACATTCACAACGGGCATTTCTGTAAGCCTCTTTTCAAGGGGGCTGCACCAAGGATTAAATATTTTCAAATTTTATTTTCTTCTGTTGCAAAGCCAGTCTCCCTCCATCTTGACGGTTTATGATATCAATAATATTTTTGGTTTGGTACATTTTGCATTTAAATATTAATCAGTAATTTGAATCAGTAATTTAAATATTTATCAGTAAATATTAATCAGTTAATTACCACTTGATTGTACAACTTTGTTTTTTAAAATGCCACATCTTAACTTGCTCCTGCCATTTCCAAAAGAGCACAAGCAACTAAACAACACTGTTTTAAACAGATGTACCGCTTCCTTACCTGTCTCATTGTGACATCAGTTAAATTTTAGCACTTGGCTTCTCTGCAAAGCCACAGAAGACCTCCCACAACATTTGTTTCCTCAGAGCTAGACCACTTTAGGTCTAGGTTTACTCAACACTGAGCAGTTCTCATTTGATACAGCTGCCAGCACACCTTTTACAGCAAGTTTCTAATATCAGAGCTAATAGCAACGGCTTTCCTAGGTTCAGTTTTGAGTAGATGTTTATCTACCTCGTGACTCAGAATGGTGATGTCCACTTCCTCTTCTGAGGAGGCTTCAGTACAGTCAGGAAGGTCATCTAAAGATGCGTTCACATCAAAGCGTACAATAGGTTTGCCATCGCCTCCGACTAACTTTGGTGGGAAGTAACCTAAACTTTTGGGCAGGATTGTCTGGATTACCTGAAAAATCCAGAGTTGAACACAACATCGGCGCTCTCAACATTGCAGAAATCAGAATGCTAGGAAGTAGCATGAACATGTTGTACTTACAATAATGATTGCAAGCACACTAACAACATTTTACATGGCTTTTAGCAGACAATCATTTATAGAAACATAAAACTTCAGTCCTGTAGCAAAGTGAAAATGGGAAAGATTATCTACTAGCAAGCTTGGTGTGGTTGTCTAGAAAGGTGTTCCCTTTCCCCCTGAAGTAGAGAGAGCTTAGCATAGTTTCCCGGAAAGCTGATGAAAAATTGAAAGCAAATCCCTAATGCATTTGCTGCTTTCCTGAAATTCTACAACCAGGATCCAGCAATTCATCCTAGTTAGGGAAATATGATAAGTAATTATCTCATAGGACAGCATATTAAAGAAGCTTGTCTCCTCAGTGCATCCTCATATCTTATGATAAGAGTTGTAGCCAAAGATAATTAGAAAAATCTGAGATACTAGACATGCTATTACAGACTTGAGAGGTATAACTAGTCCATGGACTAGAGATGGACTTTTTTCCATGAAACAGAATCACCCACCATCCTACAACCTATAAGAAGCCGCTTCTATGGAAACTGAGTGAACTTAAGGCCAGACACTAGCTCCAAGTCCTGAATTGAATGGGAGCAGAGCTAGCAGAAAGCATGGAAGTATGCAAATTCAAAGGAAGTTCTGTTGTTGTTGTTGTTGTTAAAAGGCCTGCAGAAGGAGCAGAACACACTACCTTCAAGACTTAACTTACAAAAAAAAAAATGCCTTCCCTCTTTGTTATTACTTGCATTTAGTCAAACAGAAGCAACACAGGCACAAGAGACCTTGACTAGACTGGACTGCAAAATGTGAAGCTACACTTCTTTTACTACCACCACTAGTCATCTAGAAAGTTTCTGAACAATTGTCAGCTTGTGCAAACAGATGCTTAAGTGCACACAGATTAAACAATTCATCAAAAACTTTAAATTTAATCTTGCACTTCCTCAGATGCACAGCATAACCAGTCATATCTGAAACTGCCCAGACTACTTTCCACAGTGTCTGTGGTGGAGTCCTCAACAAGCCACAGACAGCTGCAGCTATCTTGTCTTGCTACCACAAACAGGTTGCAGGACAGGCCAGACTACTGGAAGCCTTCTAGAGAGAAATTGTATGGACAAGAACTAATACGACACACCTGCAATCCTAATCACACTGAAGTCCATACTATGTGATCATTCCACAAAATGCTAGCAGTGCAGACTGCAGAATAGCAAAGAAATTAGATGCACCCTTACCTGTTTGGCTATAGCTGAAAATTTCATTACATGCAGTGTTTCATCATATGTGGAAGCATGCTGATTGATGTTTACAATCATACAGGCTTTGCCTTTTCCACAAAAGAACGGCTGAAACAGACGAGTCAATTTGCTCTCTCTGAATGGAATATAGCTTGGCTTCATCCTCACAGAAAAAAAGAATAATGAAAATGTGAAAAAAAATGTGAAAAGGCTTGTGCAATACTGTAATTTGGCTTAATTCCGTTTTTCTTTCAGGAAAGAGATCAAGTAAGATGCTCATATTTGAATGTAAACCACTTTGTCTCAAAGATCAAGGTCTTTCCTTTCTCATAAGCTCTCCAACAAATTACAGTATTTAAAGCTGAGAAGTAAAGTGTCTGCACTGCATCACTGTTCCCTCATGTTAGAAAACCACTTTGGCTGGTACCAGTATCTAAGTACAGAACATCTGTACAATTGTCTGATGAGTCCACCTGTATGATTTGTTTTGTCTTATTCCCTTCCACCTCGAAAAAATTACAGGAAGTATACTGCTTATATGAAAACACTAAGAAAAAGCTTGGTAGTCTTGCTACTACTAATCCTCCCCTCTTTTTTTTTTTGTTCTCCACAGTTTTAAAGAAAATGTTAAATTCAGGTATTCCAGTGACATCTGAAATAAAGAAGGCTCGACAAGATTTTACAGATTGGCGTTTTCCTCTTACCACATGAATCCCTCATAGAAGCATAAAGGGATGCTTAGGGTTTCAACCTAACCCTCAGCATGCTGTTTACAACTCTTTACCTACTTTGGATTTTGATTCTGCTTCAGTGCTGCAATGCATTTTCCAAGGATATGAAGAGAATTATTAATATTTCCTGCTTCTTTTAGTCTGTCTCCAAAGGCTTGTGTTTTATTACACCTCTCTGATCCAGCCAAGTCACAGAAAGACAACCTGCATGCAAGAATTATCCAGAACACACAAACATGTTTCTAAACAGTATAAAAATAGAATTTTGGTCTTTTATTTCTTTATACATCTAAGTTATAAATGTAACTCATGTCAGCCTACCTAGATCATGGAATAAGTTGTACTTATTAATATGTACCTTGTCCAGAAGGCACTACGCGAGGTATTCAGGGTGACAGCACTGAACTATTTTCCCATTGTATATAAAGATACTTGAATAAAATTGCTGCTCCTGAGAAGGTCTATTCAGCATCCTTAAGGAAGGCTGCTTGTAAACTTCATTTAAAACTTTGTAGGCATTCTTACATTACAAAAAAAAAAAAAATCACTTTAGGAGCTTAAATTTTGTGGCAATAACAACGTAAGTTCTTCCAGAGAAGATGAGAGAAATGCAGCAGTTTTGCACTTCGGCCATCTTCCACAGTTCAAGCAACACAAGGACAGAAGATACTAGTATGCTTCAAAAAACTGCAGTCTGCCTCTTTTGGATGCAGAACAAGTGGTTTTCAGCAAATAAGCTGCCAGAAGCCTTTCCCAGAATACCTCAGAGCTGTTTGCTTGGCTATAGCAATTACGTGCTTCTAAAGTCAGGCCACTGAATCGTCCCTTGTGACACAGCAGGCTACAATCAGAAAGTTAGCCTGGATAATGAAGGAATTTCACTTTTACTTACTACAGAGAGAGCTCCTTTAATTCAGGAAGATCTGGAACTTCGATAATTTACATAAATGTATAAGTGAGCACTAGTTGGGTTATTTTTATAACAACTTCATAAGATAGTAGCCTTTGACACATTTGAAGTGCACATTAGTACTACACATACTAGTAAAGCCACATTGTAGCCTTTCACACAGTTCAAGTATCTTATGATCTCTATCCTTTTCAGTACAAGATTAACAGCTTTTAGAAAAAAAGCAACATACAAACTGTCATTCATTTAACAGCTGCTACAAGCTTTGACAGCAGAATAGGCCAGACAGGAAGTGGTAAGGAATGCAGTAGCAGTCATTTCCTCAGGTGATTTTAAGAGTTTTTAATCACGGCAACATCTGATACTAAAAGGTGTTGCATGGTGAGGTGTATTTGTTACTATCTCTGCTCAGCAGAGACAGATCAGTAGGAGCTATGAATGAACTAATACATTCCGTTGCAGGACTGCCCTCATTCCTCCATGTCAAACTAAATGGATAATTAATCAGGGAAAAAAAATGAACATCCATTTAAGCAGCCAAAATATTAGGCCACATTCTCTAAATCAGAAGTGTAAGGACTTAGTAATTGCTCTCACCAGGTGCACCTACAGTAGCATTCTAGATGAGAACAGTTTCAAAGCAAATCACTTGATCTCCTCCTACTGCAGTCTACACCACAGAGCAGACCCAGAGCATGTCACCCACATTCATTTGAATAAAAATGGACTTGAATTTGTGTTCCAGGTGTACACCAAATGAGCAGCCACAATTATTCAACCCATAAACCGGTACGGCTTGCACCTTGGGTCTTCAGTGTTAGTTGCTGCTCCCTGACTTGAGAGGTTGGCTTCTATCTGCCAAACATCTGAATTTTGCTGACCTGAGTATTTTCGTGTGGTATTACGGAGTAGTGCTTTGTCCCCCCCCCCTCCCCCCACACACACATTACATAAGATATTTCCCTAAATATATGTATTACTGACAGTTTTAACAGGTTCCCTCAGCCAAGCCTTCACAGAATAAGAGGGCCAGGAGTAGAAGTGTTGCCCTATCGTGTCCAGTCTGTTTTATGCAGCCAGTGCAATTCTGATTTCCTTCTCAGCAATCATATTAATCATTTTTTGTATTAACACAGTTCACCAGTTTAGAAAATCTGATAAGGTATAAGCATGCTGAAACATTTATGTTCTGGTAATCAACTGAAGCATTAACTTACTCTGAAACTCCAAGAACATGTGGTTGATGTTCATCAGTTAGCTTTAGTAGCCGGATTGAGAATATACTGTGACTGGAATGGAAAGAAGCTCTTTTTAGTAACTAGAATTATGACAATTAAGCAGCCACTGAAGCAAAGTAAAATGTGTATACTACAGAAAATTCAGTGCAAAAGAACAAGAATTCACTGATTTACAGTAGTTACTTTTGCAACGCATTCATCCAGCAGCAAAAAGCAGAAATAAGTTTTAACTTATTAAGTTAATAAGTTTCGGAACTTTTCATTTCTTTCTATACAGGGGAAGGAAAAATATTGCATGAAACCTGGAAGCTGTCTTGAAAAAAAAAAAAAAAGCCAGTTCCCTGAAGTCTACTGATCAGAAAGTGAGTACTCAGGTAGCCACTCGGTATACAAAATTTAGATGGTATCTTAACTCAGTGAATCTGAAGCATTAACTTCTTAAAAATGAATAGGTCAGGGAATAAGTTAAGATTTGACAATCCTGTAATTCTTTGTAGTACTCAACATACACAATTATTTGTTTGGTTTCAAAATTAAGAATAATTTTCCAGAAAGGTTGAATTTTTAATACTTGAAATGCCATAGTTACTCTGTTTCAGACAGAGAGGTACAAAGGCAAGACAATGGACATATGCTGAGTGAAACCAAAAGAAAAATCCAGTAAATCAGGAAGCACGTACGATAAGAAAAAAAATGATCGAGTAAAGATTTAAAGTGGTATTTTAGCCCTCAACACCAACCCACAATTAAAGAGTGAAGTTTCTTTAAAAAAAAAAAAAAAAAAAGACACAGCACAGTTTGGAAACAAGCTAAGCCGAAGTCTGTGTATTCCCTTGAGCAAATAAATACTATATGCTAAGCTCAAAACTCTGCCAGAAAAGCACACAATTCTTTTCTGCACTATAATCTTTAGTGAAATTCATGTGGAAGTATGGCTTGAAATTTGATGGAAGCTGTCGTTAACTAACACAAAATGTATAACTATTGCTTTTAGAGAAAAAGCAGCCTTAGTAACACTGTCGTTGCATTTGTTGAATATGCAGCAAGCCCCTCCACATTTAAATTAGTAAGAGAACTTCTAAAAGCCATTAGGAAGGCAGTTTCAACATAAAGTATACCACTTTATTTTATTAATTTCTTCCCATTTGATCAAACGAGGCTCTCCCTAACTCCCCACCCAAAGCTGGCTAAGAGCTAGGGTCTTAAATCTTAAGATCCCAAGAAAACTCAGCTACAGAACAGCAATCTAGCAGCACCAAAAGGCACTGCAAGACTCTCCTTCCTACATTCCCTACTGACAGGCTCCAGATTTCATGCTGGCAGTATAATTCTTGGCAGAATTATCTAGCTTTTCCTTTAAAGTCCTTGTGTATCCCTCCCCAATCAGTCATTAACACTTGTTAAAATCTATAGCCCTGATAGTACTCAAAAATAGATGAGATTTGATCTTTTTGGTTGTCCAAAGCCACGAATGGCAACCCAAGTCCAGATATTGTTGAAGTCATAGGGCTTCTCTACACTTGTCCAAGCTTTCTTCCAGAAAGAATTTCATAATAAAACCAGAATCAATGAAAGTCTTAAGCTAATGTTGAATAGTGGTTAATTTCACAGATACTCTGAAGTTTTCTCCTCCTTTCCCCTCCTCCTGCCCTTGAAAGAAAAAAAAAGAGAATACTCTTATAAAGAGAGGAACAAACCTCCTACTTGATTGCTCATTCATTCTAGTACAAGCAAAGCTTCGGTTCTTGTTTCCTATTTTTAGTATCTTGCAGGCTTCTTCAGTGCTCTGAGTGTTAATCCACTTTAGGTCTGTGAAGAGAGAGACATTTTACACTTCTGATCTCCAAAGACATTCTGTGAAATTGCTGAGGTCATAAGCAGTACTGTTACCTTTAATATAAGAATTGCCTCCTTGATCCTCACAAATCCTTAAGACTCTACGCTTCTGGTTTTTAGATGTAGATAATACACTCAACAGATCATACACATATTCATTATAAATCTCACAAAAGGAAATCCACACAGATGCTTGTGTTCTTTGCTCTGTATTGGTCCTACGTGTGTCAAGTGGAACAAAGTTCTTCTCTGCTGGCCAAAAAAGAAAACTAGTTTAGTGGTCAAGTGACATATTAATAAGTCTTAAGAGTTTCACTAGTTTCTCATGTTGAGGCAATATATAGAACCTTCTAAAATGAGGTTTGTATATATGCATTTTACAATGAGATACAAGTACTGGATAACTGAGTTTACCCAAAAACCTTCATACTTCACAGCATGTACCCAGAACATGCACAAGTTCTAAGCTATTCGCCTTCTACTGCAAGCTCTCAGCATATTATCCTTTAGCTTTGCAGAATGGGATCTCCCTCTCCCCCCAGAAAAAGGAGCAAAGCTATCACAACACATTTTACATTGTTACTCTTTCTCCTGAATTCAGCTATTTAAGTTTGGTAAAGGGATACCTTTATTTAATTTGTAGCGCAGCACAGATTTTTAAATCCACCAATAGTTACCCACTTATATTCCTAAATTCCAGGGTTTCTATTCATTTTTTTCCCCGAAAAAAACATTTTCCGCTTTACCTAGTGGATCAGAAGGCTGATTTTTTGAAGTATAGTTGGAAGGAGTCAGCTCCACATGACACATATTTGTAACAGCACCTGAGACATTTTCCGTCTCCTGGAGGAAACAAGAGACTGTTACATCCAAATGAACAGGTTACTAGACCAGCAGAAGTGAAACAGGACAGTCATTCTAGTATTTAAGATTTAAATATTGAACTAGCATAAACTGTTAAGCCACCCTTACTCCAGCTGTGATAGAAATGTTTCTAACAATACTGAACTCACATCAGCAAACATTCTTTCCCTCCTCACAAGAATTATCGCCCTCTGCTGCTCAAAGCAACGTGTCTTGGAGGCCACTTGCCGCTATTATAGGAGACACGTTATAGTTTAGGGAGAAACAAGGACATCTGTCAGATTGTGGCTGCCCAGAGCACCTTTATGAACTAGTGGAGAAGTCTGAACAGTATTTTGGGTCAACCAAATTGGAGAAATAAACCTCTTCCAGGGATAGATGGCTGGGTAGGGAGCAAAGGACAGGCAAAAGCAGCATGTCACAAATAAAAGTCACAGGCTTGTGCCAAGCCTGTGAGCATGTGTCAAGCTTACTTTAAGACCTCACACCAAATGGAAGTGATGGATTCCTAAAGGACTCAAAGATCTGATAAACCAACAGCCTATGACTAAACAAAAAGGTCTAAAGAATTCCATGTAGATAACAGCACATTTTAGGTGGTGTATACCTTTGCTAAGTTTCTTCACATCAAGAAAATTATTAAAAAAAAGACCTGCCAAGACTTGTCAAAGCATAGGCTTCAAATTATCTCTAGGACAACAAGTATAACAGAAATAGCATCTGCTACTATTTAGAGATTCCTGCATCTCCAGGTAGCACTTCCCTCCCTGCCACCCCATATTTTATACACCTGTGTAAGTTCTTGTTAGGGCATTCACATGCATTTCCCCAAACCCACAGCTAAATGGAGGTTATCCAACAGCAGAAGAGAGGAACAGATTCAAAAAAGCAGTAAAAAAAAAAAAAAGACACACCATGGTCTAACTATTAGAGCGCAGGGATATGTTTATTAGGAATTGCCTACTGATGCCTATGGTACCCACTTGGTATATCTAAAATCTTAAGTACAAATCCAGATCTTGCCTTTTAAAAAAGGCAACTAGCATGCAATTTCATCGCCATTGATTTAGAAGCGTTCATTTTACAAAGACTGCACTGTCAGGATGTTTATGTTGCTTGAGTAGCTACAAGTACAACCACAAGCAGGGACTCTATTCATTCCCTTTGTAAAGTACAAAGAGAAATTCTACAGCAGGGAGAGACATGTATGGCACGTGTATACCCATGAAAAACTGAATGTAAAAATTATTTGTGCACGTGATAACAACAAAGTTTTTGTAATGAGATTTTAAACCTGAGTGAATTAGCCATGATTCTGTGCTATTCTTCAAACCATAAGATTACAGGGAAGAATACTACAACTGACTGAAAACAAGTGGGAACAGGAACTGACTTTGTTTGCCAGTGACAGAGGCTGACATTTAATAGCAAGTACGAGGACAGGTGGGAATAGGAGTGTCAGTAAAGCAGCTTTTAATACCGCAAAAAAGCGATATTTAACCCAGTGAAAAGGACAAGTAAAAGGGAAAGAAACAGGGTGCAAAGTACACCAAGCAAGTTTTTGCAGCAGTACTGTATAGCAAACAAACAGCAGAACATTAAATACAAGGGTATTACGGTAATTCAGAGCAGTTTAAACAGAACGAAAGGAACAGCAGATTCTTTCTGCATGACTTGTAAACTGAGCCTGGGAAAAGGGCCTACAGAAATCCCTGTAAACCAAAACCAAGCCCACCAAACCATATCTGCTCTCAGATTACAAGCCTGAGCGAGCATCCGAACAGTGATGCTATTCACAAGCTATCACGAAGCACGCCTTCAGGATGGGAGACAGCTGAGTTATCAGTATGGAAGCACTGTAACATGTAAGCAAGTTTTTGGTACGCGTTATTTTCCAGGTGCATTTTTACCTTTTTTTCCTGATGGTGGAGTCCTGCTTGCTTTTCACTGTAGCACATCAGCATCTAGATCACCTACTGTAACTAAACTATTAGCAAAGTCAGAGAGTGATTTAACAGAAAGGAATGTTTGTGAAGTATGGTGTTATCTTCAAAATACAGCATGCGACCTCCTGTTCTAGATCCTGAGTTCCTGCTTCTTCCTTCTTGTAAACTGGTAGGTTGCATAAAGATTTAAAAAAAATAATAATCTTTACCCACTATTTCACCTAGTCATCTCAATTTTTCTTTAAGACCCTCAACAAGACAACTCACCTCCTGCAGAGGCACACACACAAAGTACCAGTGAGCTTTTAAGACTCACAGAATAAATACGCAATTTTCAGACCCTCTACATTTTTCATCTGAGGTCTTCCCTCAAGAGTTAATCAGCCTGACCCAGTTCAGTTTGCAGAATTTAAATTAACCAATAGAATTTAGAGTGGAACTTTATATATGAATTAGAGTCAAAGAGGGATATTCTTTCAGAGCTAACCGAGTGCTTGAATAAGAATGTTGGTATTACAGACTATAGGAAAGAGAAAACCCAGGCAATTGTTACTTCTATACTTCCCAGAATTCATTCAGATTTGCTGAATCATAATCAGCTGAACCTACTAGATTTTGGCATTAAATACATGGAATCCTACTTCTGATTTACCCGAAGTAAATGATCAGTGAATAAGGGAAAAAAAGCCAGACATCCTGTGCAAATTTGCAGACTTCCAAGTATAGAACAGTCAAGCATACAAGGGTGACCATTTTTGGGTGAGAGCCGTTTCTTACCCTGCAAATAACAGAACTCACTAGGTATAGACAGGTCTCTGCTATTGGAGCTGTTATACCTACAGTCTTGGTGTTGAACTAGATGATCCTTAAGGGTCCTTTCCAACCCAAGCCATCCTCTGATTGACTCAGAGATCAGTAAGATACTGAAAATCCCCTAAAGCAGACTGCAATCCTTTTTAGGAAAATCATTTTGATAACAGCAAGTAAAATGAAATGCCACAGAGAACTTTCTATATGAAACTGCATATTTAAACCACAGGTTTACAAGTTTTTAATCTGCCTTAATATCATATTCCACCAGAAAAGACTCCTCCTCTTTGCTGCTCCTGCCGAAGAGTTGCCATCACCTCCTCTGAACTAGCACTGGAATTTGAGCAACTGCCCAGAGAAGCTGTCTGAGGACCTGACCCCAAAGAAGATTCAGTTAGCAACAACAAGAAGCAGGTTTTAAGGTCAGTTCTTCCAGAGACTTTTCAAGGGCTTTGTGCCACCACTTGGAGAGCTGCCCCTCTGTGGAAGTCCAGGCTCTGGCTTTGCAACAGATTTTGTTTTGAACTGTGTGCTGCTGCAGAAAGTTCTTGCAGTTTACCCTAAGTCCCAAAACCACCAGCTGGCTTATTATTCCAAAGTTCATGAAGAATCCATACTACAGATTAAGAGAAATCTAAAGAATCAATAGTGAAACGGATCAGTGAAGACTTTCCTGATCTCAAGTATTTAAGAAGCTTCATACAGTGATAAGGAAGTATTTGGTCACTGACCTCTTTCAGCGATGCAAGAAGAGCAGCTTTAATGGCTTCCTCTTGTTTAACTTGTGCATCTTCTAGTTTCTTAACATCATTGCTCAAATATGGCTTAAAGTTCATCTTCAGATACTGTCTTCCCCTTATGTGGTTAAAAATCATGTCAAGTGAGCGAGGCAAAATACCCAAATCTTTTGAAGTTCCTTAAAATAAGGAAAGATCAAAGTTTAGATATTTGTACAAGCTTCTCATTGAATTTTGACTGGATTGATACAGGTGCTTTTTGGCAAACACATTATACCTTGGATAGTGAATGTCTTGCCTGCATTTGTAACCCCATAAGTAAACACCAGTCCATTCACTCCATTAACACACGCTCTTACTATCTCTTTTGTTGAGCCTTCAAAAAATTCACTTTGGGTAGTTTCTGGTCCAAACACCTTGGGGAAGGGAGAAGAAGAGAATGGAAAAAATGAGTGCTAAGTGCACAAAGAAGTTTAACATATCAGATCATTGAACACTGAATAGCAGTGACTAGTTTTTCAGAGCAAGCTGAGTAGGAGATAACAGCTAGGTTTTCTGCAGAATGCCTGCTAAATTCTTAGAGATACTCAGATTCTTTAAAAATATTTTCCTAATTCTAAAATAAACTGCTCAGAATACTGCTCAGCACATACTGTTTAATGGATACCTTCAACAGCTCTGCTAGTGATGCACAGCTCCCTCCTCCTCTGCAACAGCCACCAACAATTGATGAGAAGAAGATTATTAGTTAGGGTGGTCTAAATGACTCAAAACCTGGAATTGTTTCTCTACTGATATGGTAGGAGCAGAAGTTTTTGAAGTAGGTAACAGAATTAAGAAATTTATCACCATTATAGAAGGTTTAAGCTGTTAGGCTGCTGTTCTTTCAGAAGTAAGTCCCTAAACCCAAGCTTACAGAAGTCCCTTTAAACATGTAATTTCCTGTAACACTTCCCAGATGAGGACATCTGCAGGAACAGCAGAAACACAGTAAGTTTGTGCCTGTAAGAAGCGCCTGTGGCATCTAATCAAAGAAAACAACAGAGCTGCCAAAGAAGCTTCCTTGTCTCATCTAATAAGAAACTTCATTGTAATACAGCTCTCTTGACAGCCTGTAAGCAAATAATAAGCAGTCTGCTGGGTTTTTAATGCCACAGTACCAAAGACAAAAAATCAAATTGCACGATGTAGGAGAAAGGCTCCAATTTTTATCATTGGAGTAGATAACTAACTCAAACTAAAGTAAAACCAAGAAAAGCTCACTTACATGAGAAAAGGTGAACCTGTGCACAGACTGACCAATCCCTCTTTCGCTGTTTTTCATTGCAGCAGACTCTTTGGGTGCATGAAGAATTACTGTCTGGGGATCTTCAATACTCACACAACCCTTAAAAATCAAGACAAGATAAACCAAAACATCACAAAATTATTTAGGTAAAAACCTATGTAAATAAAGCTAGTGTTTTCATCCATTTACCACAGTAATGAACACTTGCAAAGTTTATAGATAATCTTTTGAGGTGGAGATAGTCATTTCACATGAAAACCAGGGTGCAGATAAAGTGAAGGCAATCATTTGGAGCCTTCTAAGAGCTTTAATCTTTTTCTTGGATTCCCTTCCACCAACTTTTCCTCACTTTCCCTTTCTATCTCCCTCCTTTCCTTCTCCCACTCTTCCTTTTCTCCCTCCCTTTTCTCTCTTCTCTTGTGCCCCTCTCCTTTTTCCCTTCCTCTCCCTCCTCCCTACCCACCTCCCACCCCAACCAGCCCTTTCCAAACCCTACTATTTTGTAACTGGGGCTGGCAGTATAAAAGCTATGAAAACAAAGCTACAGGGAACCTTAAAATGATTGAAGTGGGAAAATGGCAACGTGAAACAAGTTATGAATAGCATAAATGAAGTATAGGAAATTTGAAGCATACCCTTTGATTGATAGATGGTGCTATCAGTAGTGAAGGAACCTGAATTAGTTTCAAGTCTAGTTTGATTGCTTTTTCCCAACTAAGTAAAAGGCAGGATACAGTTACCTGGCACTCACATAAGTAGATAAATGTGGAATACAATATGACAGGAAAATGGATTTTACACCAGCCAGGCTACCAAAACCACAAACTGAACTGTCAATATAGCTTGACGGTGTTTTGAAGCAGCAGCAGCAATGATCATCAATTGTAGCTAAATCTGACATCTGCGTGCAGAGTTGGCCACACTAATAATCCACGTGCAGCACGGAGTACAGGGGGGACTGCTTTGCCTAGCAGTCTCCATAACAAGTCAGTCTGACAACTCGTTTAGCAGCTCTGAGAGGCTGGGTACTGAATTTAGACCACTCATTTACTCACTGCACCAGGCTCTAAGCCCCTGTGCTCTCTAGCATCCCCTCCACATTGCAGGATGAGGAACGCAGGTTAGCTGTGCTAAATCCTAACGAGCTACCGAAGGATCCCACCTCAGCAGCACGTGCCATCAGCTTCACAGAAGTAGGGAGTAGAGGCCCTGAAGCAGTCAGAACTGCAGAGCTGAAATCCAGCTGGTAACATGCCCTGTTTTTGTCTACCCCAGCTAACCCCATAGCTACGTTGGCATGAGTTGGACCGTTTCTGGCAGTGTACATACCAACTGCATCATAAAATGGTTTGGGTTGGAAGTGACCTTAAGGATCCCCTGATTCCAACCCCCTGCCATGGCAGGGACACCTCCCACCAGACCAGGCTGCCCAAAGCCCCATCCAGCCTGGCCTTGAGCACCCCCAGGGATGGGGCACCCACAGCTTCTTTGTGCCAGCGCCTCACCACCCTCGCAGTAAATAATTTCTTCCTACCATCTGATCTATGTCCGTATCTGCAGCACAACTTTCTCCAGAGTCACCGATAGGAGAGTAGGATCACCGCCAGTTGTACCAAGAACAGAATTTCATCCTGTGCTCTTATGCCTTGCTTGCATATATTGTTATCTCTATAAGCAACAGGTGATCAGTTAACCTGAGATTTTGCAAACATTCGTAGTTTTGGGGGGCTGAGAAAGCCTTCATACCATTCAGAATGGACTGTACAGCTAATATCATGGAAGATGAACAATTTCGTTATCTACATGAAGACAAAAGCTCTAAAATAATAATTTTCAGCACTTACTTTTCTCCTCCCTCACTGCTTTTAAAAGCATATAAGTAGTTTCACTGATGGTCAGGCATTCAGAAGTTTCCCATTCCAAAGAAGGATAACAGATCACTTGTAAAACAGTTTGATTTTGTAAATCAACTTATCCTTACAGCCAGCTCAGATGGCTGAATGACACCAAATAGGAAATACTGCGGCACTACATATTAGTCAATGAGAACTGACTAGGGAAAACTACATTGAAATTGGGGAAAAAATCCTACTGGAAAAAAATTGAAAGGTTTCACCTCTGGCAGATTAAACGCTAGAGCATGCAGGAAAAAAGGAAACAGCAAATCTCAAGAAGCAAATCAGAGCAAATATTAAAACCTCCTTCAGACAGGTCAGGTACAAATTATAAAGCCCATGGGGCCTTGCAAAGATCAGGGCTGAAAGACACACTGCAGAGACCTCATCCTCCCAGGGCAGCTGTGTGCAGCAGCGTCTGCAAGGGGGGAGTGTGGAAGGAGGAGAATTCCTGTTTGCATGTGTGCGTGTAAAACACCAAAGCATCTAAAAATGACAGAATAAACTGTAAAATCTGTAACTGTAAAAGTCACAGGAAAAAACTGACAGGAAGAATACTGGGAAATCAACCAAGACCAGGCATTTTGGGCATTCCCAAGGAACTCAAGGGTCAAACGCGTGTATTATTCTTAGAAGTACGATATCTTGCATGAAAACTTTCGTTTCTTGAGCCACATACAGAGCTAAGAGTGACCACAACTTTTAAATAATATACTAATGGGGTTTCACAAGAGATAGACGTATGGTTAATTAATTAATTAATAAAAATTGTGATAGTCATATTTATGCAGGTGTCCACTAATTCTATTCAGAAGAAGTACATGGCTTAAAAAAAAAAAGTCACAGCTAACAATATCAGATCTATTTGGGGGAGAAGAAAAAAAAAATATTTCTTAGCTCTGCAACCAACCTGAGATTCGTGGTTTTCCAGTTCTGCTACAGAAAAGGGCCTCACCCTCAAGAAAACTTTCAAAGGTTGGTATGCCTATTCATAAAAAAAAAACAAGATGCATTGTTATAACGGCCTCTTTTTAAATAAAACAGCCCCAAACCATACCAGCACACATCTCTGGTGCACTGTTTCCTATTTTATCTTGTTGCCTCCCTTTCTCCTTCCTTGTGAGGTTCACACCCTGAGCTGTCACTTGCTTCTTGACCTCCTAATGCCCTGAAGTTACCCCTTTCCTCCACGTCAGCCCACAACTCTGTGTTCTTTTCTATGATGAAGCAGATATTTTGATTTTTTTTTTTTTTAAAAAAAAGGAAACTATGGGAGGTGCAAAATGCACTGTCTCCACCTTCTGGCCTCCCTCAGTATTGAATTCAAGCTGCAGTTTTTAATTGCTGCTCCGTATTTCTGCACTTCCATGTTGCATGGAGTGTGTTCAGGTAACAGACTGCCACACTCTCAGCTTCCAGAAACCACCTCTTTGCCACCACCTTCCTCACAGTAATAACATTCACTTGCTAATACAGTCTTTTCCACACTGCTCCTCATACAAAGGTCCCCCACCCAAGTGAAGCGACAGTGACAGGAAGATTTTGAGGGACCCCAACACTCTCTCCTTTCCCACTGATATTCAGAGGCCCTGCTTTTTTTTGGCTATGTGATTCACCAAAGTCTCACCAGTTCCCCACAGCCTTCCCATGACCAGCACACCACTCAGTGCACCAGGTTAAGCCACCTGAGCGCAGTCAATTAGGGAACCTGCTACCCTAAAAGCAGCTATGGTTATATCATCTTCAAAGATGAGCTACAGCAGAGCACTGAAACTTCTTATTTCCAAGCACCTAAGAAACTTTCAACAAGGATCTGTATCCTTTTTTAGGTTATTAATAGGAACAGCAGGGTCACATTACATTCAGTGCAATTACTGAAGTCCTTTACTTCTTCCTCAAAAACTTAGCATGCACCACTGAGTACTGACCACCTGCACTTGCTACAGGTTATAACCTATTTGTAAGCGATGAGGAGCAAGCAGAATAATCAAACACATCTTGGGGACAGAGCACTTCTTACTGCAGAAATATTTGCCTGAACTAAAGCCTGAAAAATGAATTAGAGAGGGTAGGAGGGCACATTACAAAACCAACCCACACCTCCTGCTCCTCTGGGTTGCACAGTACTGTTGACTCCATAGGTGAGGGTTTACCCACCAGGTCCAGAAAAGAAACTGATTCCAACATATCAGATAATTCTGCAGGGATGCAGCTT
This sequence comes from Anas platyrhynchos, assembly GCF_047663525.1. NCBI lineage: Eukaryota > Metazoa > Chordata > Aves > Anseriformes > Anatidae > Anas > Anas platyrhynchos. The sequence continues at coordinate 40,209,550 of NC_092588.1, read as the reverse complement.
TTCCCCTCATCATCCATGGCTCTGTACAAAGGAACTTGCAAGAAAGATATATAATATATTATATATATTTTTTTCTCCACATAACAAGCCAAAATACATAAGAATAAAAAAAGGGAGCAGGGTAGCGTGCATATAATCAACAAAAAATATCATTTTTTTTCACAGAACAAGCCAAAATACGCAGGAAAAAGACCAGGGAGCAGGGCAGTAGGCGTAAAACCAGCCCCTTCTGAGGAAAACCAGGTGCCCAGAGCAAGGCTGGGGGGAGCCCTGCACACATCGGGGCTGTACCGGGGAACCCAGGGGCTGTGGCACACAGACGGCCCCGGCCCTGGCCCCTTTCCCCTCAGGCTCGCCCCACACCGTGAGGGGCTCAGCCCCGAGCCCCCCCCGCCCGCCATGACAGGGGGCGCGCGCAGGGCGGGAAGCCGCGAGGGCGGGAAGCTGCAGCACCGCGCGCGCCCAACGGGCGCCAACCGCCACTACCTCGCCGCGCGCGCGCCAGAAGCACCCCCCCCGAACGCGCGCGGGGAGCGTTTTGGGCGGGGGGGAGGCGGGCGCTGATTGGTTGGCGGAGAGGGGGCGGGGCCAGCGCTGCGGGCGGCAGGGGGCGCCCGCCGCGCGGCGTGAGGCGTTGGGGGGGCGGGAAGGGGGGGGGGGGGGCAGCGCGTGACGCGATCGTGAGGCGGCTCCAGCCGCTGTGGGGCTGAGGCACCCGGTGAGGTGCCCGGGTGAGCCCTCTGCATCCCTCCCGGTGCGTTAGGACTGCAGGGTACTGGGTTAGGCAGAGTGAGGAAGAGTTGGGTGCAATATAGTTATAATCACACACAGAAGTCATCCCGTAATGCTCTCCGCCTGTTAGTCCGCTGCCTGCCTGCTTGTCCCCTCTAAACCTGACCCAAGTCATGACGTCCTAACCGCGCTCTTCGGAGCACCCCGTGAGGCACAATTGACTTTAAAAATGAGACTAAAAATATTTGTCAGGCAGCTCATTTGTGAAACATTACCAGAGATGGACCTTCAGGAAGACACTGGGTTTTTTTGCCCTCTCTTGACACATTTCTTTGAACAGCTCTTCCCAAGGAAGCAGGCTAGCAACACATAAACGTGACAAGATTTCTCACCTCCTCAGTTCACCACAGCTCTTGAGCCTGCTAAAACAGAGCCCTTCTAAGGAAGGCTTTACATTTAATGAAATTAAGACAAGTGGTCTCCTGCATCCCTTGGCAAAGAAAGCTGAAGCTTTGGCCTCCGTTTTGGTCTTGGTGAATGTAAATGAAACATGAGGCTCTCCACACAAACTTGTGTCCTCATTGCTGTTTGTTTAATTAAAGTTCTCCCATGTGCTCAGGGCAGAAGCCAGAATGGCAGCCTCATCTTCAATGCATGAAGGGCATTACCTGACTCAGGGCTTTCCCTCTTGTACATTGAAGAATCACAATTTAGTTTGCAGAATAAACCCGAGCTCACACAACCACACACCTGAGAGCCCCAAGTAGCAACAAATAGGTATTTTGTTGCTTTACGTAAAAGCAATGTAAAATGTAAACTGTACTTTGTTAATATTCAATCTATGAAAAATCTAAACCTCAAAAAAAATCAAGAGTTCCACGGCTTCATCTTGACTGTGGTTCTATGAGCAAGTCGAGAAAGAACTTGCTAAATTCAACATAATCACCACAAATGATTTTTTTTTTTTAACAGCCCCAACTATTGAACTGTGAAGTGTGGGGGAAAAAGTGCTGCTTTAGTTCAGCCTTTCATAGCAAAAAAAAATAAAATTAAAAAATCAAAACTCTGTAGTTTACCTAGGCATCAGTTTTAATGCTATTGCTTGTCTGTGATTTCAGCCAAAATTAAATTACTGAAAAATGTTTTTTTTTTTTTCCATAAAGGATTCAAGTGCTGTGCGTGTCCACATAGTCACCAAACTCTAAAGAAACCGTGATGCCCCAGTTTCATCTTCCTCATGTTGCAACTGATGTGTTCATCAAGGACCAACAAAATGCAGTCCTCCTCCAAAGCACACTGATTATGATTCCTGCTGCCTTTCTTCACGAAAATCAGAGGACTACCAAAGACTCTGGGCACAAGCATAAAAACGCACCGCCAATAAAATTTGTAAGTCGGCTTTATTCAAAGTAGATGACCATCTTTTAGGCATCAGCAATAGTGACTTCGACTTCTACACCCGGTTCGATGCTGATGGAAGTGATCTGCTTCACGATCTCGGAAGGGCTGTGCAAGTCGATGAGCCGCTTGTGGATGCGCATCTGGAAACGGTCCCAGGTCTTCGAACCCTCCCCACAAGGTGTCTTCCTGGTGGTGATGCGCAGAGTCTGCAGCGAGACCACAAACACAGGGTATCAGGCTGAGGCACACAGAAGCCCCTTTCCCTTTTCAACATTTATGGCACTACTACATAGCTGTCCCCAGTGTCAAAGCACCTTGTCAAGTCATTATCTGTTCACACTATATCGCCCTCAGTTTAGCAGTACTGCTTTTCATCATAACTTTGTCTCTAAAAAGTTGTTCTCAGTGCTCATTTGCAAAAAAAAAGTGATTTTCCCCATCTTGGAAGTTTCCTCACCTTGGTGGGCATGCGAACAGGTCCTTTCACCTTGAGGTTTTTCTCCTTAGCACCTCTGATCAAGTCGGCACAGACTAAAAAATACAAAAAAAGAGTTTCAGGCTTGGGTGTTTTTTTTTTTGTTTGTTTGTTTTAAGTGAAGGTTTAGAAAAGCTACGTTGGCTCGGAATAGCGTATAGAGTGATCACTGTGATTCACGTCTAGGAGTTCTCTTCATAGCCAACTGCATGGAAGTGGGAGGCTGACCCCAGGTTCACAGAACCACACCGGAACAGCAGCCAGCAGCTCTCACTGCACACATCCAGCTAGATTTAAGCTGTTAGCAGCCCAAAGACCCGGCAACAAACACTGATTCTGCAATATTTACAGCATACTGGCAAAGTCAGTTCCTAAACAAGACAAAATAATTCCTGGTTGAATGTTAAACTTGGAACTGACCGCTTAATAACGAGAATGACAGAATATCAGCCAGGAAACCCGTGCCTTTTGGCTCTTACACCTTCCACCAGTAAGATCTGAAATCCCCAGAAGAACTGCGGGACATTACATTATAACTACAGGTGCTCTTACACTAACGCCGAGGACGTGCATTTTCAGTACAATGCAAAAACCCTAAAACTAATTTCACTTAAAAAATAGATTAGATCCTTACAACTAACCTCGTTAGCTGCAGTCATGTACAAACATGCGGATGCTAAGATCCAATTCCAACTAGTTTCGACACACTCCATTTTGCGATATATCGTGTATATCAGGTGTTACTTAAAAAGCTAGCCCAGTTAAATCAGAAGAAGGCCTCGCTCACCCTTCTCGAGTGACTTCACGTTGCGACTCGTCAGCGTGATCCTGATGCGATGGATGGCCACCTCCTGCTCCACGGGTGCCTTGCCGGTGTCCTTAAACGCCTAAAAGGTCAAAGGGTGGAAGCATCAAACCCTACGGCCAGCACCACCCAACGCCCAGGCACTGAACCCCCTTGGGCTCAAAATAAAACACCTTTAGGATTTCATAACCCTAGCAACTAAGGAGACCGAGTTGAAGGAAAAAAAAGAGGCTGAAAATCAGGCGCTGGCACCGCGGCGCCCTCCCAGCCCAGCCCCGGCCACGCGGTGCGGGGAGGGCAGCGCCGTGCCCCCCGCAGCCCGGCCCCGCCGGGCTCCGTCCCCCTCCCCGCCTCACCATGGCGGCAGCGGGGCCTTCCTGGCCGACTTATTCCCGGGCGGGGCGGTGCGGGGCCCAGCGAACAGCGGTGAGCCAGGAGGAGGCAGCGGAGCGGCGGCGAGAGGAAGGCCCGGCCGCGGGGCTGCGCTTATATAGCGGGCGGGGCGCCGGCGTGCAGGGCTGCACCGCCTCCATCCGGGAGCTGCGGGACCTTTCACCCCGCTGCAGCGCCCGGAACCGGCGGGGAGCTCGGTGGTGCTGGTGCTGTGGGATAGGGATGGGTCCTGGGGTGCTCAATGGGGTGTCAGCGCCACCCCCCCGCCTCTGCTGCTCCCCGGGAGGAGAGGCAGATGAAGCTTTGAGGGGGGTTAAGCGAAAATATTGCTTTCATTCCTCCCCCCCCCCCCGGGTCCAGGAGCTTTAGTTAATTTTGTTTGTTGAACTCCCTTCCTTCAGGTTCTGCTCCAGAGGGATGTTTTCCTGATGGGAGGACTCGTTGGTGTGGCCTGGACGTCGATAAGCGCCAGCTGCAAAGCTGCTTGCTCAAAGTATACCCATCCTGCATGTGTTGCTACTTACCTGATGGAGAAACGGCTATCATAACTTAGGAAACAATGGGTGATAGTAAGATCATAGCAATCAGCTCTTAAAAACAGCATATCAATCCTATTTGTGGGCATTTTGTCCAGTAATCGCAGACGTGCGTAACGTTAGCAAAACTACCGCCACCTTTGGAAGCTGTGTAATTACTGCATCTGTTCAAAAAAAGCCTGCTTGGTGTTTTAATCCAAATTTCATTTCACCTATCACACTGCTATTAATACATACATATATATATATATATATATATATCTTTTTTTCCCTGATCAAATACTTCATGGTTCTTCAAATGGTCCTTAAATTTCCCATGAGATGCATAACTTTTATATGCCACTTACCACATTGCTCAGTTCTGGATTTGTTTTGCAGTGGGGTCGCTTGTACTAGCTCTTTGTAGTCCCTCATTTGCTAATGCATTGTTTCTGAATTTGATGGCGTGTTCTGATAAAGCAGCTTCAATAAACATGAATACAGAAGTAGTCATCCTGTTACAACTTCCCTTGCCAATCCGTACTTGGAAAATCTGTTTGGTGATAGTCCTGCTTCTCTGGCCTCTTCCTCCCTGCAGTGAAAGCAGCTTTTGTTTCTGGTAGTTTGTTTTCTGATCTGATTAACAATTACATTAACAACTTTGAACTCAATTATCCATAAGGAATCCATGTTTACGCTGTTATCAGCTGTTCCAACTACTTCCTGAGGAAGTCTTCCATTCTAGAAGTGTTTTATATTCATCATTCTTAAATACATAACCTCACATCGATCACGCTAAAGCACTTGATTTTTCCAGTAGTCCAGATGATTCCAAATCAAATGTCTTGCTACGCTATTTACTTAGAGCTTTTTAAATATTATTAGTAAACTTTATTTCCAATAAAATGTTAAGTAGCTTGGTTGTCAAGAACTAATTCCAGTGGGATTCAATTAGAAAGACACCTGAGCAATTCCTCACTGATGACACACACCTGTAACCTTAAATTTTATTTACTTACATTGAATTACATGTGCACAACTAAGCCAGTTTCTAGGTGCTATACTGAATAAGCCCATGTACAAATTTGTTAGATCAACACTGTTCCTACTGTCTACCAAACATATGCCCTAATGGTAAGAGAAATAAAGTCAAAAAGTGTGTTTCATGTATTTGATGTGTTATTTAAGTGTTGTCATTTATTTTTTGTTCCTCTACCAAGGATTCAGTTGTTCTTTTGTTTTATTTTTTTCCCCTGGGGATTAATGCAGGGTTGCCAGTAAACTTCTGATTTTGTTCCTTTCTTATGTTTTTCTAATATTGGCGCCACCTCAGCCTTCTGTGAGATTTTTTTTTTTTTTCTGAGCTTCCCCAGATTTCTCAAAGCTTATGGAAAATCCACATTAACAGCACACAAGTCTCCTTTGCCAGCTCTTAAAATTCTTGGATGCAAGCTATCTGGAGCTGCTGATTTAAAAAATGCCTTACTTCAATTCCTATGTTTAAGGCTTTCTTTAGTTATTGTTAGAATTTTCTGATACTAATACATTGTTTTTTTTTTTGCCAGAAATCCAGAACAGAAATTTATCTAAACTTTCTGCTTTCTCTGATATATATATTTTTAATTACTCCTTCCTGCTTTTCACATGGGTAAATATCCAACATCAATGTAATTTACAGCTTACCTTCTGAATATTCTACAGCTTTTAGCATGTAATACCTGTTTTGTTTTATGCCTGTTTTCCCTTTGGTTACATATTTGTTTTAATACAGGTTTTTCTCCCAGCCAGTGCCCGCTTCAGTTTAGCTATGAAATTCTGAGTTAGTACATGTAATAAATACAGTGCTTTCCTTATATCACATAACTAAGAAGGTAAAAGATTAAGAAGCAAGCCTTCCTTTTAACATGACCAAATAGCCTGTAGCAGAAGCTATTTAATACCTAATCTCATGATTTGTCAATCAGAATATTTTCCCACGTCCATTCACGACTTTTTTTTTTTTTTTTTAATACATAGATCACTGTTCTTTCCTTTGACCAGCTTGTCCTTCAGAAATAGCCTGAGTAGTGATCTGAATATTTCGTTATCCAGCTATTTTCCACCAGATTATAGTAAAACCAATTTGATGCAATTTATGCTTCCAAATTAATTACTCACTTCATCCTGTTAATTAACTATGCATGTGTTGGGAGTTAGGTTCTTGTAATCATTTGTGGTTCTTTGCTTAATTTTAGCTTGAACATCTTTACTTTCTGATAAATGAATGCTCGTCGGATTCTTTATCTATTTATTGCCATTGAATTTAATCTTGCCAAGTTTTGCCTGGGAAGATTTTTTTCCCCCTGTGACTGAGGCTAACATCCAAGTTATCCCAAAAATATTCCGATATTCTACAAATCTAAATCCATTAAGTCTATTGTCAGTCTAACCCTCTGTCCTCCTTTGCTCATGTGACAAAACACATCTCTGAGATCTCCTAGGTTTCTCCTAGTGCTGGGGTGGTCATGAATCAAGAGCAGATTCTGCTACGAGCCTACCTATGTGGATGAAGGACTAACTGAACGAGCATGTGCCTGCTGGCACTCAGCGTCTTCTGAAGTACTACAGTAACCAGTCTCGAAGTCAAGGCTTGTGAATGGTTTGGACAGGGCTCACAGTAGCCTCCTTAAACTTGCTTCGTCGTTTTTGATAGCGATTATTCAATGCTGGCATCTCACTGGAATTGGGGCCAGGGTTACGCCAGGTTAAGCCTGTAGCTCTTTGCTTTAACATATTGCCGAAATACGTTCCTCTTTACTTTGAAAATTACTTCCTTCTCCAAGTTCTTTGAACACCGAGATTTTATTTGAACTTCTAGTCATAAAATACCTGTGAAGCAGGATCATAGTCAAGGCTTCTCAGGAAATCATCAGTAGGCAGTGGAGTATTTAAACCAGTCAGCAGCAATCCAATAAAAACTATTTTCAAGCATTTTCGGAAAGGCTTCACCGTTTGCTTGGTCTTAATAGCAAGTATCTGCAGATCCTCTTGTATTGACTTGAAGTTATTCAGATGTCTCATATCTCAGAAATCTAACAAGTTCTTTGCTCAGCACTTAGGTAGAACCTGTTAATATCCTTCTGTAGATTCTGAATATCTGTATTTACTCTGTCCTCAGCTACTGAAGCTCTTCCAGAAACCCTGCCAAAACTGAAAGCAGACCCTCTCTGAAGACTGATTTCTGTAGTTGGTGACTTAACATACTTTGCAGGTGGCAGATGGACAGAATGCATCAGCACCGGCCCATAGCTGGAATTCTAATACTGCACCTAGCCTGTCCATTTAAATTTTAAAAAAAAATCTGCCACTTCCACCATATAAAATATAAAAAAAAAAAAAATCAATGTATTAGGCTTTCTTTAATTTATTATGTAATTGAGGAGAAAGTAAACTTGATCCATGGCTCAGAAAAAAAGAGCAATTGTGCTTTGAGGGAGTCCTTTATAGTTGATAAATGTAGCCACAAATATTGATGATAAAGAGACTTTTTGAAATGGGCAGCACAATCTTCATAGTCATCACAAGCTCTTTCCTTGCATACATATACTTTAGTACAGATACAGATAATGCAGTTGGCTACTAGTATCATTGACCTGGTCAGAGCCTGTTGCCTTGTTCTTCTGACAGTTAACAGCTAATATACTACAGCATTTCTGTTGATGCTTAATCTGGTACATCACTGGGACATACCTTTGAACACTCAGGACTGAAATAAGACGGTACACGTAATTTGTCAGTAATCAGTGAACTATGTTTTGTGAAGCAGCATCAGCAGTACAACAGAAATTACAATACTAGAATCTTTCAAAGTGCTAACAAGCACCTACAAATTTCCTCAATATCCTGCTGTGCCAAATTCCCCAAATTCTAGTCCCACGTACACATTCACACACCTCCCAGCCTCTGGCCACAAGTGTGGTTTACTCCCCACTGTGGAGAGTGCGGGTCCCCCTGTTCCTAAATGCTACCTGGAGATGTGGGCACATGTTCTCATGTAGCCACCCCAAGTGCTGCCAAAAATGTACAGTCAGGTTTGGGCATTCAGCTCACATGCACCATTTACACTCACATTCCTCCTGTGGCATCTGTCGGTATCGAGGCCACGCTACCAAGGGGGGGCGTGCAATTCCTGTGCAGAAAACCCCTACGTCAGCCCTGTAAAAGCAGACCTAGTGGGAACAGAAACAAAATGGTATTTCTACAACCAGTTTCCACTTTTGAAATCACCTGGGAAGACTTCATGCGTGGAAAGGTGAACCAAGTACAAAAACATATTCCAAACTACTTCTCCAGTCCAGTTTTTGCCACTTCAGGCTGTACCACTAGGTGCTGTTTGTCACAATGGGTGATTTACCTGGGGAAAAAAAAAAATAGTTCAAGAAGATGCAATAGCTTAAAGCATGTGTTGAAAAGCTGCATCCATTTCCCAATATTCACGTGGCTGCCTGAGCACAGCAACTGGAAGCAGCTTCCAGGCCAAGTGTTGGCTGCTACACTCACCTCACTGGCTTCTCAGAGCATCGAGGGATTAGCAGCACGCACCGGTCGTACAGGCTCTCACAGTACATTTTGGGCTAACACAGGCTTTAGGAGCTGTCTTTCTCTCCAAGGTCTGGCTCCTCTGAAGGCTTTGTGGTGAGCTACCAGCAGCAGGGTGTTTGCAAGGTTGGGTGTCTGTCCTTAGGAAGAAAAGGTTGATACCACTGCAGTAGTTATGTTTAGCAATACATGCAGTATGCATATTCCGCTCATGATGCCTACTGTTTTGGAGCCCTGTTATGAAATCACTAATCACTTTTTTTTTTTCTCTTAAAGACCAGTTAATTTAATCTAATTCTTTAGTGAGACGGAGTAGGAGGGAATAGTTTCACAGAGCTTGTGCTGCCTCTGTTATGGAGCAGGGATAATTTCAGGAATGATTCGGACCTCACACTGCCTTATGACTGACGAGCTGGCCTCTTGACATAGAATGCATCACTGCATCACTTTTTTTTTTTTTTCCTGAAGTTTTTATTCATCCCTTCAAGGTGCATTTCCTCCTTGCGATATTCCTGAATCACCTGTTTTTCGGATGATGAATGCTTGCAAGCACTGGAAAAATTTTAGAAAATGCTCTCTACAGATGAAGAGGGGATATAAAGCAAGGAGGGAATGGGCATCATGATTGTCCAGGACTATTAGAGAAGGAGAGTGGTTGCATCTCATAGTTTTATTTAGATTACAACCCAGCATCAGGCTGACTTCTGCGTGGCTTGTGAAGAGCTGCCCTTCCCAACCCTACCATCTGTAAAGGAAAAACTAAAGCCAAATTCAGTAGTGTCTCCTGTTGTGACCTGACCCTGTGTGAACTAGTGAAGTATAATTACTCAAAAACCGACAGAAAGAGGAATAATGTAAAACTTAGAACCTGGAACTAAATGAGATACCTTTGGTGTTAAAGATGTGCTTTAGCAACAGGAATTAATAGCTGCTGAGGAAATCATTACACTGATGGTTCAGAACAGCTGGACAGATCCACGCCGTAACATGAAAGCGATCCAAGAGGCATCAAATATTAAGAAGTTTGGGTTTCAAAGGCCTTGCTAACTTCTTATAAAGCTAACGTGGCAAAGCGGCAGCTGCAGCCTACTACTTGGAAATTATGAGGTTGTGGTTGGGGGGCAGGAACAACAACTGTAGAGTTTCTCGTGTCGTTTCACAGCAGACTTGACCATCCTGTTTAGGGGAACTTACACGAGAGCGAGGTAAGTCTATTAAAGCTTGTCTTTGACCTAAATACACAGCCAAAGTTCCTATTTGCCTTGTAATGAAAACATGGCTTGTACGTTTCCTTTCACACCAGCCTGTAAAACATCACTGTTACAGAATATTGCTTCTTTATTATCCCAGGAAATGTATTATAAAAATGCTATATAAAGTAGAAAATACATCCCCCCCTGCATCAATCACTTAAATTGTAGCAAGAACAACTCTACCTGAGTGCACACGATCACTCTTCCATCCCAAACATCTCCACCTCCACGCACAGAGAAAACTCTAACAAGAGGTTTTCCAAGGGGAGCAGAATCACCTACTTGTTTAAAACCGAGGTAAAAATAGCATTAGGACAAAAGAAGGTGGTGGTCAAGAATATTCAATTTTTAGGCAAGTCAAGTTAATTTTTGTAATATACATTGGTGTTTTTGAATATGGTAGCAATGCCCCCTGAAAAAATAAATACCAATACCTGTAGTTTTTTTCGGCATTATGATCTCAGGTTTTTCTTTCAAGCACAAAATACTTATATTACATCATCTTTCAATAGTTTCGTTTGTTTGAAGATGTTTCTAAGACCACCCAGCCTGTACTTTGCTCTATCAGTGGCCTCCTTTCTGCAAACTTGCAGCAGGTACATTTCCTTTCTGAGAGTCCCTGATGCATTCAGAGGAAGAACTGCTTCAAACACGCTCTTGTGAAATATTCCTGGTGTGAGGTAGAGCCAGCCACTTTGTTCTGGCTGGCACAAATGTATATGCAACTACTTTTCCCATTTCCTGGAAAAAAAGAAAAAGAAAAAAACCCACCTTTGATATGGAAAAATTGAGCTTTTTACTATTTAAATCGTAGTGTATATAATGTATTATAAATTATAGAAATTTCGTTTCTTTCACTGACAGCCCAGTGAACAGGTACCTCTAGCATATGGGACAGAAATTCAAACACCATCATAAGATGATTCTTCAAAGGGGAATGTCACTGAAAAACTTGCATCAAATTGCTTTTTTTTTTTTTTTTTTTTTTTTTGGAGTTTCGGGTTTGCCTCATTGCCTCCTCCAGCCACCCCTTGTCTGCCTGCACAAATAATGGCTCTTTCATGCTATCCTTGCTATGATTTTGTCAGGTAGCGCTAATTTTTATGGTTAGGACACTTTTTCTAAGCACAGTTTGTACTTCAACATACAACTTGATAAAATAAGACATGCGATACAAAAATAATCAAGTTGAACAAAAAAAATCAAAGAAATTGTTTGCCTCTGAACATCAGCCTCTGAAATGATGGAAATATTAGAAATAAAGAACATCCCTTTTCTCCCTTTAAATCAGAAAATATCTAATAATTTAATTCCCAAGAGCTATATAAGTTTGTACAATTTTAAGTGCTTGGAGAGGTTCTGTTGCTTTATATGCAAAGAGAAATTCAGGTGACTTGTCAGCGCAGTGATACAGTCCTTTAAAAACTGCGTGTGTGGCTTTTGTGCTGTCTGCAAATCCCATTAATGAAACTGTTGGATAAGAGAAACAAGGTTGTGGCCAAAGTATATGATAGCTATCTGTCTAAACTTATTGTATTACGCAATATCTACTATTAACTACTATTAAGAAAACACAGCCTCCCCGGTGTGTGAATTCCCACGTGAACACTCAGCTTTTTTAATACCGCTGTTAAGGTGCAACTTTCCATATTGGTCTCTGGGGCCACTTTCACTGGTGGCATATGTGAATCAAAACTCTTTCACCATTTTTGAAGTGGCTGAGCAAAACACATGGCCTGAAAATAAAACTGGCTTTTCCTTCCGCCCCATTTGGGGGGGAATAACTTAAAAAGGGCTGGACATTTACATTTCCAATACGCAGCCTACTTTGCTCTTTGTAGCCTGGCACATGTGCAGTAGAATATTTATTAAGTTATGAATTACCCTATTATCCCAGGTGCCCTGCAAAGGCGAATGCAGTCACCTCCCTGCTCTGCCGAACACTCGGGCTATTGAACGCCAGGCTGGGTAGGGAGCGCAACAACTCAGCCTCGTGCGCCGACAAATCCAGGTCGGATGGTGCCTCTGCTATCAAATTGTCCCACGGCATCCTGAGCTGATGGCGTACTGGGACAGAAGCCAGTGGACTTTTGTTGCTGTTGTTCCATTTTCTGTCTTTAACTGGTTTAAAGGCTGTTCGTTTGACAGGCAGACAAATATTTGGCAGCTGGGTTAAGTGAAGCATAGAAAGAGGCTCTTTGAACGCTGTATGAGATATTTGCAGCAGATGAATGACTAAAATAAAGTACAAGTAAAATATTCAGCATATAGTTCATGTTAAAAGTAATCATTAATTTTCTACCCCTATTTATATCTTTGTTCTAGTCCTGGCATTTATAAACACAGATGCTAATAATGCAAAAAACCCACACCAATACAAATATTAAGCATCCACTTAAGCCCCCATTGATTTTACAAATATTTGTGGTATTCTGTAAAAACATTTTTTCTTTGCTTTGCTGCAGAGAATAAAACTAGATGCCTATGTTTAGATTATAATCATAAAATACATGAAGGTAAAAATAGGGAGTGTAAAAATAACTCTGGATTGTGATTGCTGAAATTATTTGCATTTGGAGTTTGTGGTAAATGATATGAAATGTGGTCCAGCTCAGAAAGGTCCAGAATTTCTTACCATTGAATACAAAAGCAAGCCAACGATCTTCATGCTTCCCATCCTGTGTTAATGATGCCCCCACCTCCTAGTTACATAGTGTTTTTATTACATGAAGATAGTGTTGTTACCTCTTGCTTTCTGGGTTGAGATACAGTATCACAGCAGAAAAAATGACACAAAACAAAAAAGGTATATGAAATAAGTGGACACAGAAGAAGCCTCTAAGGAAAGAGAAGCAAACAACAAAACATGCCAAGAGCGGGGCTACAGGGGCTTCCTGATGATGGGAAGCCAGAAGCTATGTAACAGTGAAATAGATAACCATTGCCTGCTTAATTAGCAAATTTGTCTAACAGTAATGCTCCCACACCACCCTAAAAGAGTACTATAGGAACTGCAGTTTATGCCTCTTTAAAAAAAAAAAAAGAAAAAAAAAGAAAAAAAAGTTATGAAATATCTGTAGATACATCTACTTGGAAACTAAAGGTCCTAAACCTTCAGTAATAGCTTATATGACTGTAAGATGAAAGTAATACAGAATAGTAAAGTTACATTTCCATTTTTTTTTCTCTCCTCCCTTCTCATCCTTCCCACAAATTGGTTATCACGCTGTGGAACTTAGTTGATGGTCTGACATGAGACACCTGACACTTACCCATCAGGACAACTGAGGCTTTGTTCCTTCCTAGTCACAGTCGGGATGATGTGGTCACACTCATTTGAGGAGACCTATGCTAAACCCAACAGGGCGTACCTGGCTGGCAGGAGGCTGGAGGGCACAGCCTCTGGATGCACTGCAGTGACAGTGATGCTGCACTGGCTGAATCCGTGCAATGTGGGGTCCCAGGCTTCCCAGAGGTGATCAGGATGAGAATGCTAGTTCAGCCTTTCAAGCTCATTATGCCTTTATATAGCCTGCTGAGGCATCTAGTCCACAGATAGAAAAAGCAATGTCCCTTTTTATGTTTTACGTCAGGACAAGGTGATACTGATGTCAACACTCTGCTTCCACCACAAGCAGTAATAAAAAAAATTCCTCCCTCCTTTGACCTCTGCAACCCAAACTGGAAGTGGACAAATGAGCTGTGCACTGGCTTCATGAGTATTTCATGCTCAGAAAGTACAGAAAGACGTTGGTAAACTACAATTAACTGGTTGTAGCACTTTCTCCAGGCCTTCAATAAATCCTTTGTTATGGTTGATAAGCTGCAGGTGATCAGTTTCAGGAATGAGGAGAACAAATGAGGGATGAGATATCCCTGAAGTCTGTACCCCCTTAAAGTTTACCTTGACTTGTAACCGCGACTTACTAAACATTTGGAACATCACGTGTTGCATACATACATACGGGGAAGGAAAGAAAAAGAAATCAGCTTGGAGAAAATTTCAGATGAACAGAATTCCAAGGGAGCTGTAACACAATCATCTGAAACAGCGCTCTGCTAGCATCATGTGTCCTCTGCTAGCATTTTATATGGAGGTATGCAAGTGTGAGAGAGCAAAGTGCAATGTGCAGCTCCACTCATTGGCTTTTATGCCAGGTTTAGAAACAAGAAGGCATCTTCTGGAGATCTGAAGCTTGAAATGAAGAAAACAGAGGATAAGACTCCAGTGGATTAAATATAAAAATACAAGAAGAAATGGAAAAAAGTCTTCAAGGAATTAACAAAAAGTTAATTCTCTTTTTTTTTTTTTTTTTTTTTTTTTTAATGAATTAACATTCTACAGTTAATAAGTAATAATTCATAGTTTTCAGAATATCAAGAATGAGAAATCTGCCAAAACTTTCTGGTAGGTCTACTGATATTAACACGTGAAGAAAAGAAAAAGCACAAAATTCCAACCTGACCCCCCAAGACAACAAAGCCATTGCTAAGAATCAAAGTGTGCCTTGCATTTATGATGTCCCTAGAGGAAAGAGTATAGGTTTTTGCTAGAAGTATTTTTGTAGGAGGTCTCAGGAGCTCAGCCATCTATCAGCATTATTATAATCACAGACTTATTGAGGTTGGAAGGGACCTCCGGAGATTGCCTAGCCTACCCCCCTGCTCAGTGCCATGTCCATTTGGTCTGAACATCTCCCAGGTTGATTCCCCAACCTCTCTGGGTGACCCCTTCCAGCATTCGACCATCCTCACAGGAAGAAAAGTTTTACTTAATTTTAAGTAGAATTTTCTGTACATCAGCTTGCGCCTCTGGCCCTGTCACTGGGTGCTGCTGAGAAGTGCCTGGCTGCATCTTTATTCCCTCCCAAGCCTTTACACAAGCAGGTAAATCCCTCTGAACCCTCTCATTTTTGTGCTGAGCAGCCCCAACATATCCCCGAGGCCCTTCCCCAACTCAGCGGCCCCTTGCTGCACTCCTTCCAGTCCCCCCATGCCCTCCTTGCTCCAGCGGAGTCCCGAGGTGCCAAAGCAGCCCCCCAGACCCGTCCCTGCAGGGCTGAGCAGCGGGGACACCCTTCCTGGGGATGCCCTGGAGGAGCTGGGGCTGCCCTTGGCTGCCACGAAGATGCTCGGCTGCTGTTGGCCTCCTCTACCACCAGGGCGCATCGCTGGCTCACGGTCAGCTCGGGGCCAGTCCTACAGACCTGATTTCCAGTCTCCTGGCCCCCACTGCGGGTGCTTGGGGTTCTCCTGCCTCACTTGCCAGGCTTTGCAGGTCCTGGCAAGGATTGCCATCAGCGGATTTCTCCAGCCTGGCAAGGTCCCACTGAATAACCGCACAGCAACCTGGCGTATCACCAGTATCACCTGCAAACTTGCTGATGGTGCCCTCTGTCCCATCATCCAGGTCGTTAACAGAGATAATCAACTGTACCAGCCCCAATAGTTGATGCCTGGGGTGCACCACTGATGACTGGCCCCCAGCTGGACATCATTTTACCCGAGGATGTAATGGGAAACAGTGCCAACAGTCTCTCTGAAGTCAAGATAAGCAACAACTACTGCTCTCCCCTCATTTAACAAGCCCATAATGTCAACAGAGAAGCCTACCAGATTGGCTGAGCATGATATCCCCTTCATAAATCCATGCTGACTACACCCAATTACCTTCTTGTCCTTCATGCATTTGGAATCATTTCCAGGGTTATTCATTCCACCATTTCCCAAGGGGCTGAGGTGAGGTTGACTGCCTTAGAGTTTCCCAGATCCTCCTTTCTGATGATCTTGCAGATAGCAGAGACATTTGTCTTCTGCCACTCCTCAGAAGCTCCCCTCACTAGCCACAACTTTCAGATATTACCATGACCTCACAGTGACATTGGCCAGGTCCCCCAGAGTTTGTGGGTGCACTCCACCAGGTCCCATGAACTTGTTGTGTGTGTCCTGTTTGTATGGGTGTTCCCTAACATCTTCTTTCCTCTACCAAGGGTAAGTTACCCTCGCTCCAAACTTCCCATTGGTCTCAATGGGCCCAAGATTCCTGAATGTAAATTTCACCATTAAAGACTGAATTGAAGAATCAATAGACCTTGGTCTTCTCCACAGATTTTGTCACCAGCTCTCTTACCCAACTCATCAGTGGGCCCAGATTTGGCCTGGTCTTCCTTTTGCTGCTGATATTCCTGTAAAACTTTCCTGTTGCTCTTCACATCTCTCACCAGATTCAGCTGAGATGGGCTTTGGCTTCTCTAAGCCCATCTCTGTATGTTTTGACAGTGACTCTACATTCCTTCTGAGTGAAGCCTATTAAAAACAAAAAAAAAAAAAAAAAAGAGAGAACATTGTTATGACAGGAGCTTCTGATGTTCCTACACCTTGAGTACCTTGCAGAGTTGTTACTCCAGCTTGAAAAAGAATCCAGTAAAATTGACAGAGACATCTGCACTGCTGATTATGCTTCAAGAGTGGGTCTTGGCCATCCAGTACTTTTCTATCAAGAATAAGAGACAATTTGAAGGGCACTGGGTTTTTCACAGACTCAGTGGTATCAATAAGCACAAAACACCGAGTTTCTATCAGCTTAATCAATATGTTATCTAGACTTGCAAAATAAACACAACACTTGTGAGCATCTAGGAACTACGAAAAACTTTTTTTTTTTTTTTTTATTTTATTTAATGGTATTCTTTTGAAGACCGGAAAAAAACCTCTAAGGTCTGATATTAACATGAGGCGTGCCAATGGCTTTATCTGACAGTTTATCTTATGTGCCCTCAGCTAATCATTTTAAAAGGTAACTGGCTTATTATAACTTTTATAAGATTTACTGCTTATTAAAAAAAGCTATGCAACATGAAAAACAAGTTCTGGTTTTATAGCATAATCATTTTGACAAAGAAAATACAAAGGAAGGTTATTCCAACATTTACCTTATTATTTTTTTTTCCCTCAATTCAAGCAGGCATTTTATAGTTCCACTAAAGAGGGACAGAAGAGCAAGAAACAGTTAAGCTTAGATATGCTTTATAAAACATTAATTTCAATGAATGAACAACCCAAATACCATAAAGACCTACAGAATCATCTCAAATTCACATAGTTGCTCATTTCCAGGATTTCACGGGGCTGAGAACAGATGTGTGTCAGAAACCAGGAAACTGGCTCAATTCCTTTGGGATTTTTTTCCAGAATGGAAGCAAGGGGGAGGAAGGGGAAAGAAGAAAAACCATTTGACCGAAATATCACTCTTGCTCTGTCTTAAAAAGCAGTAGAGTTTTTGAGCAGAATGACAACATTAGCTACAGCAGTCAGGTCTTCATAGTTCCAGACAAGGGCTGAGATCTAGACAGATCTATAATTATTGGTTTTGATAAATTAAGGATCAGAGCTCTCTGTCTCTAGCATTGCCTAGAGCACTTCCTCTCCCAGACATGTTACAACCAGATTAGGAAAGACAGTAGATAAGACAAACAGTGCAGTCACGAGCAGAGAATTGTTCAATGATGTACACTTCAAGCACTGGCAAAGTATCATTATCACTGCTTTAAAAAGTCTTCATTTTCACTGCTTTCAGTATCTTACCTGGTACTGACCCATTAAGAAGGGAGCATAATTTTTCCCCTCATCCGTTTTTTTTTTTTTTGTATCTATGTATCTCCCTTACAACTCATACGTATATATTTTTAATTCCCATTTTACCTCCAAGATCTAAGATTTTTCTGTTCCACACAAGATGTTCTTGTAATACTTCAGATACTGCAGTTTACAAAATACCAACTAGCAAGTCGCAACAAACACCTGGTAGCATGGAGAGTTTATAAAAGCACAGGTTGTTAATGTGTCTATCAACTTATGCTCAGGAGTCTTAGAATGACAAGAAGGTCTCTTGTGTCAACAGGGAGATCAGGTAGGTTACATGTTCCAATTCAAAAACAACAAAACTACTTCTAAGAACAGGAAAAAAAAAACACACACACACACTGACACTCTGCATTCATTTATGAAGAAAAGTTTAAATACAAAAACTGAATTAGTCTAAAGAACAATTCGTATTTCATATTTGGAAACACCAAAAAACATTAGGTACAAAACCTCCCAAAAGCAGTCTTTTTTTTTTTTAATTATTATTATTTCAAAACAACTATTTCTTTTGCTTGTCCCATTCCCCATTTTTTCCCCCTAAATGAGGCAGTGCACCGGAGATCAACCGGAAAGAGTCATATTCACCAATATCTCGATCCTTGCCTCTCTATTCCCCTCCATGGTTTAAAAAGCCCCAAAGTCTAGTTAAATGTCTTTATTTGTAATCTTCTTATAACAAACTGACTTTTTTTTTAAATATAAAAAGAGCAACAAAGTCTTTGGATCACAGAGGGGCTAAACCCATCACACTTGCAGGGAAGGTGGGTGGAAAGACAAGATGCGAATAAAAAAAAAAAAAAGGAGTCATCTTCAGTTTTTTCCTAGAGGCTCCCCTTAAGGGCCCTGAGGCTGGGCAGCAGCTGGGCAGCACTGAGGCGCTGCTCCACGTTGGCCTTCCAGCAGCAGCTAATAATGCTCCTCAGCCTTTGGCCCGTGGGCAACTCGTGGAAAACAGCAGCAGCCAGGGAAGGGCGCAGGTTGTAGGCCACCACGGCATAGAGCACGTGCTGCCGCTCGCCCAGGTAGGGCTGCTCCCGCATGACCATCTGCCAGAGGGTGATGGCAAAGGAGTAGATGTCCGCCTTGGCCGTCACCCTCTCGCCCTTGAGGAGCTCGGGGGCACGGTGCGTGTAGGTGCCCCCGTGCTGGGAAACGTGGGGGCTGTGGGACAAGCCGTCCTCCAGTTTCTGGGAGCAGCCAAAGTCTCCGATCTTGCACACCCCTTGCTCCGTGATGAAGACATTAGCAGGCTTCAGGTCTAAGTGCACGATGCCCTGCGCGTGGAGGAAGGCCAGGCCCGTGGCGATGTCGCAGGCATAGCCCACGGCCTCCTCCATGCTCAGAGCCTTCCTGCCACACCCTCCTTCCTCATCCTCCCCCTGCCTCCACGCCTTGCCAGTGCCGTAAATAACGTGGTGCAGGGTGATGTTGCCCACATACTCCATGATGATGGTGCCCAGGCTGTTCTGGCTGGCAGGGGCACACGTGCTGGCGGCCACCACGCGCACCACATTCTCGTGCTGCAGCCAGGCGACGTTCAGCTCAGCCCAAAAGCTCTGCCGTGATGCCAGCCGGTTTTTGCTGCTCTTCTTCACCTGCTTCACAGCCACGGTCGCACCATGGTAGGTGGCTTTGTAGACAGACCCAAAGCCCCCAGAGCCCAGGGGCTGCAGGAGGCAGAGCTGGTCCCAGTCGATGGAGCACCAGGCCAGGCGCGGAGGCAGGCGGCGGACCCTTGGCGAGGGGGTTCCTCCCAAAAAGGCCTTCCCCTCTTTGCCGGGGATAACTAGGGGGCTGCTGCAGGGCCTCAAGTCCGCAGATGGGGAGAGCTCCAAAGGAAGAAAGTGATTAAAAGGAATAGGTGAGGGCATAATACGGTGCAGAGCACTGCAGGAGATTACTTGGACAAAGACTGGAAAGCTTCCCTGAGAGAAAGAACCCTGCACTGCCTTCCAAAGCCTCTTTTATCCTCTCCACAATTCCCCCTCCCACCCCCAGATGAACTGCATCTGTCACAGCTAGCTGAACCCCAATCAGGCTCACCTGAAAACATTCTTCTCTGACCCTGAAGTTAATCTCTAGAAAGTCACGACATATGGATTTTAAACTAAAATATATTAACTCACGTGTATTTCGCATAATTTCTAATCTCAAGAGAAAAGAAGGATGTTCTGTCCATTGAATGCCTGTAGCGAAATGCCCTGGCTGTAAGTAAACCACTGAGTGGTGAATGCGTTTCCCCTGGGCTCCAGGCAAAAACAATCATCGTCAGGTTGCGTTATCACAGCATCCCTGAATGGTTTGGGTTGGAAGGGACCTTAAAGATCACCTGGCTCCATTAAACAGCTCACAGTCATGTTCAGAGGAAGCAGCTGAGAATGTGAGTGCTAGCATTTGATTAGCCTGCACAGCCACAACTAAATTTAAAAGTGCACTTAAAGAGACCTGTTACTTAAACATGACTGGAGCAAGGGGACTGGTTTGGCTGCTTATGTGTACTTACACTAATTGCCTTAGTGTTTGGTGCCTGCTGTACTGCCCCAGCACCACAGCATCCTCATGGGACTTTTACAGCCGAAAGCTCTTGAATATCCCAGCAAGTGTCTTTCTGCACTTGCAGACAAGTATCTTGGAAAAATAGGTCCCTATTTTGGATCTCCTTGCCCTTCAAAACTGTCATCTTGGATGTCAGCTTTGCCAATACAGACCCTATTATGAGATTTCAAAGATATGTCATGCCTCTTTCCCCAGAGTTTAAATCTGGGCTTCACTGGCTCTGCAGACAGCTCCTGTGGCATTTTCCAGGTGTTTTGTTCCTTTTGGTTTGCTCCCTTGGGTATGATGCAGCACAGGTGCTCTGAGGGAGGAGGTTCCAGGGGTGCTCAGAAATGTGCAAGGAGATCTGGGGTCTCCTCCACCGTAAGAAGGGTTTAGCTCTTTACCTAAACAAGCAGAAGTAATGTCCCAAACAGGGCTGACCCTGCTTGAACTCTGGATCAGCTCAGCCAGGTGTCAAAGGCATCACCCTGTAGTGAATGAGGGACAAGATCTTCCCTGGTACTTGAATTTGTTATCTCAGTTCACAGGGAAGCCAGCTTGGACAAGAGATGAATAAAAATGGGAAACTTGGGTTATCGCCTAGCAATGGGAAACTGATTGGCTGGGGAAGATTTAGATAAATAGGTGCTAATGCATGGTAAGGGCTGTTACTGAGTTAGAGAACAGCGCTAGGGATGCGAGAGGTGGACTGGGGCACTGCTCCAGTGACGTTGATGGCACATCAGTTGTGCAGGGACACCTTGGGGCAAAGACCCAAGGAGCTTTAGTGTTGTTTTAAGCATGCCATGACGTAAGCAAGGTAGACAACAGGAATTTTACGCTCCTTTCCTGAGCAGCACAGTGATTTTATGTTTGCATGAAAAAGTCTTCACTTAGAATCCACACAGGAAATGTATTCTGTGCAGGTGAGTTGTGATTGCAACAAAAAGCTGCAATGAGCAGATCCGTCTACGCTGGTGAGAGGAAGGATTTTTAGGCTTATTTTCCAAGCCATTAAAGCTCTAATTCTGGCGCAGACTGTTGTGCCGTATAGTATATAAAAACAGCAGAGAGACAATCTTTGCTATTGCTCCATGAACTTCAGACTTATCATGGGAAAAGTGAACTTGTCACGATCTCTTTTCAGTAGACTGAGGTTGCAGAGAAGCTTAAGGGGGAAGTTGGTTGAGGGAGAGGCACTGGGAGAAGGAGGTGTGGACAAAGGGTCTGTGAGTGGACCTGTTAAGCAGGCAATTATAGAAGAATAATTATATGAGATTTTGATTGTTGCAGAAAATGGTAACAAAAATATGTTCATAAAACTGAGGGTTGGCATTAGGACTGCTCCCAAATTTCATTGCTTGAATTCTCATTTGGAATAATAGGGCAGATCTTTCATATATATATATATATATATATATATATATATATATATATTTTTTTTTTTTCAAACTCCATGTCCTTTTTTAGTGATTTTTTTAGTGATTTTCCTGTTTTCCTTTTCTGCTGAAACTTTTCTATTTCTCCCCTCTCGTGGCAAGGTTGTTGTATTGTTCTTTGGGAACCCACTGAATTTCTGAGCAGGAAGAGAGGCATTTTGGGGTCAAAACAGACTTACTGTAACCAACTGCCTTGTCCCAAGCTGGCTGCTGAGGGGAGCATCCAATCTCTTCCATTGTGAATGCAGTTAAAACAGATTTAAAATCAACCACGCTTTTATTCTTAATAAAATGTCTTTTCCTGTGTTCCCACTGATGACACAGCCCTGTTGCTTCCCATAAGACACAATCTTTGTGTCTTTTGGAGTTACAAAAGTAACACCAAAACACACAGCCTGCGTCCTGAGGGCTGCGATGTGACAGCAGCAATAACCCATGGCAGCGACCGCTACGTGCCAGGCTCATGTGTTTTATTCTCCAATAAAACACAGCTGGGCGTCCGATGCCGCAACAGCTGCCCAGCCTCATCCATGCCTCGAGCTGAGAGCCCACCCGCTTGCGTTTCAGCTATATATCAAGAACTCTTTGTTTGCCAGCACTGTCAGTTGCTACTGCTCTTTGGGGATCTGCAAAGCAGGAGGCAGACACCGAGGGCCTCCCAGTCTAACGCACGGGTACGGATGCGACACACCACAACAGATACGGACCAAATACCCGCGTCCCTTCTCGCAGAGCAGAGCTTGATTTTGATCAAGGTGCATCGCTGTTGTGCTTCTCAACAGCCACCTGTTTTTCTAAACCATGAAAAGGACCGGGGGTCGGCACTGATTTCAGAGATTTTAAGAGAATATAACCATGTTCCTCTCCATGATCACTGCTTTATTTATTCGTGCATTTGTTTGGGGTACAATGCACCAAACACGTCAAGGTCTTGGCATTCAGGGGATGCTAAGAACTGCTTTACAGCATAAAGCTAGCACAGTGTTTCTACTAAATTACTTTCTGATCATGCTAAGGGAGACAAATTTACCTCCTAAGTACTTTATAAATTAGTCTTACTCTGAAAGCGACATGGTTCCTTAGCCTGTGTCTCAGTGACTTCTGAGAGTTTTCTTTACCGGTTCTAAATCAAAGTTTTCTTTTTTCTTTTTTCCACTTACTGTCAGTCTCTGTGATCTCAGTTTGGGGTTTGGTGATGAACCTACATTCTTTCTCACTCGTTTCGCATTTTACAGTCCCAATGTTGCTTCCAGTCACACCCCATCAACCTCAAACCATACTCTGAGTTGCATGAAAGCAGTTCTGATACAATCAATTGCGCAGGTGGAAGCGGTATCATTATTTGAAGCCAGTCCATACACACAGCTTGCTCTGAAGGTAGGCCACCGATTAACCATTTTTTTTTTTTTTGACTGCAAGCAGAAGCCAGAAGAGAATCCAGGTTGTAATTTAGAGCGTGCTTGTTTTGGTGTGACAAATGACACCTCGGAGAAGCAAATACGAACAAGTTTCCATTAAAGCAGTCAGAGGTAAACCTAAATGCCAAGAGCAAATACATCTGCAAGAACTGTGATGCTACTCTACAGCACATCTTTAGAGCCATAATAATAAACATTTAAAAAGGTTAAACCCCAGTTTATAAATAATAAGATCAAGTTTCAAACACACATTGCCAAACAGTTGCCTGATACTGTTTTTTCTTCCCAGTATGATTACTCTGTGCTCAAGCATGAAGCAAAGGCTCTCCTTACCAGAAAGCTCTGAGGTTTTAACTGAACTGGCAAGGCAGGTGAGGTTTCAGGGTAATTTACCCCAATATCCTTGACCACAAATGGATCAGGGACAACAATTTGGGACCTGCTGCTGTGGATTAGTATCACAACTGCAGAAGAGCACCTCGAGACAAGCTAATCTTAGGTACGAAGATAATGAAGTGTGAAACACCAGCTCTGACCTGTAGCAATCAATAGTTTCTGGCAGTGCAAAGATGGGTGCCTACCCTGGCAGGTTTACTGCTATCATATGGCAGGCCCCTTATGCAGTGTTTTCAGCCACATTGGCCAAGAGCGTTTTTGCAGTCTTGCCCCTGTAGCAGTGCTGACAAACAGCCTTCCCGGGTCACGGGGAGACAACAGAGAGCAGTGGTGGAAATTGAGACTTGTAGCTTAGGGACTAGCAACACCCAGCCATAGCAAACACAGTGGCTCTGCAATCACCACACCATCAGAGAGCTGGGCAGAGGGGCAGAGGCGGGAGGATCAGCTAAATCCAGCGGCTCTGAATAGATGGGCTCAGCACTCTGGTGGGCCACAGCGAATCATCAGCAGTTGCCCTAAGTTAAGGGGCATTAAACTTGCCTGATTAAAATGGTTCATACAGTTTAAACGCATATTATGTGCTTTGTATTAGTGAACAAGCAGAAGCTTCTTGCAAAAATACTGCTGAATAGAAATATGCCTAGGCTGAACAGAGCACACAAGCTATCGGGCACTGATGTAGCACTTCACTGGCATAACACTCCAGGCACTGAAAAAGGAGACATTTTTTAGGTGAGGACAGACTTCAGTGAATTTAGGGGTTTAGTCTACGCTTACATGTCATTAGTGTTTGATATCCCTACATTAGAGCTTTAAATTTCTCATTTATGGTATGCCCCCTTAACTGTATAGTCTACATTTTATTTTCATCTTCCATGTAAGTACTTGTGAGGGAACTTAAGGATTTGCCCATGACCACGCGTGTAACAATTTAATAAAAAGGCAAAAAGCCAGATGTGAGCTTAATTTCAAAGGCACAGCCTGCACAATGTTTCTACTGAAATTGTATCTAATACTACACAAGGATAGCTGACAAACACCTCCCTCACGGGAGTCTGTGCGCCCTGCAGATAAATTGCTGTCTCTCGTAGATTAATCAAATATTTGGTAGAAGCTCTTCCAACTTGCCTGGGAAACCAAGTGCTGTGTTAACCAGGAGATACCTTTACAAACCGCACGATTCACTTTGGACTTGATAAACAGAGAAACTTAAACTTTTTGAAGGGAAACAAAACAAAATAAAATTAATTTCTCAACTTTTCCAGGTTTGATTGGCTCCCCCCATGCATGCATACACATACATACATACGTGTACACACACACACACGTTTATATACGTAAATGTATATATACAACAGTTTAAGCAATATGCTGATTTTCAGAAACTGATGCTATTCTGATACTCTGCATTATTTTATACCCATCAAGCAGAGATCTGGCTGATTTATATGAAAATGACACTAAATCATTCTTCTTTGTACGGTGTAGTTCACTGTGACAGAGAAAATCAGTGCCATGGGCAAACCATCAATTCAAATGATTTTCAAACCAAGCACAGCATGCATTATAATCCTGTTTTCAGAGCGCTCAGCTGTTAGCTGATGTCTTTTCAATCCACTGTGAGGCAAACAAGCTTTGTAGCTGGTGATTTTATGACACAAACATCCCTGAAGGAGACAAAGCTGTGGAATGACAATGAAGAACACAACTGTTAATTATATTTTTAAAATACTTATTTATCAGAAAATATTGATTTCTTGAAGACACACAGGCCATTACAACAACAAAAAGTATACATATATATAATATACCGGACAAGGTGTTACACACTGTATTTATTGTTAGTTGGAGAAGTTTGTAGTGAATTACCTGGGATACAGCACGTGAGCAGGAACTTGTTACTTCATACTACTGTGGTCTGTCATTCTCAGCATCACTTATCTCCGCTGTTGTTCCAAAACTTGTAACAAAACATTGCTGTTTATGTGCCAGAGGCCCTAGCCAGTACCGATAAGCAGCAGCTACTCCCCTACTACACATCTCAAACTTTTAAGCACAGACTAAATTTTGTAATCAAGCTTATCTTGCTGACCTACTTGCTGCCTCTTTGTGATGGCAAACCCTTGCTGTGCCAACTACAGCAAGTGCCACTTTGGAAAACTTAATTTCTATCTGACTTAATACAATGTTTTGATTTGCAAAGCAGGGAAGCCAAAAGCATGTAGCTGCTCAGTTCTTGCTAGTCTAAGCTCTGGATCACAGGTTCAGATTTCTCTGCCAAAAACATTCTGTATGCTAGGGTCAAGAAAGAAAAAAATAAGTAAATAAACATAAAGTGAAGAGGGGAACTAGCATAGTCTTTTTCTCCCACTCCTGGGGGACAGAGACCAGACATGCAGGGCATACTGAAGGGCCATCTTTATGTACATTCATACGTGAGGCTTGGAAAAAGGTGGTTACAGGAGAGAAAGAAGGGATGGATGGCTGTGTTTTTGTACAGCTCCGGTGATCTTTCTGAATGTCCCTTTCCACAAAGCATAATTCTTTTTCTTGCCAAAGGAAGAAGCGAGATAAGAAAATCAAAGAGCTTGATTTTCAAAGAGCTTGAAAGCCCCTCAGCACTAACTAACGTAAAATCCTCAACTTCCACCATTTTGTCTAGCTCTGCCCTTCCAGGAATTGATACGGGACACCCGGCCTTTTTACCCACATGGGCACTACAGAACAAAGAATTTACTCCCTTTTTTAAGGTGCAAGAAAATGCTGGAAGGAAAATTAAAAAAAAATAAAAAATCCCCTTCCCTGTTGAAGATGTGCCAGTTCGCATGAGACATAATAAAGAACAAAGGTTCTGGTCATGCTGAGAATATCTACTCTTCAGTCGGTTTGAGCTAACATCCAACTCCTCCAAGTCTGGAGGAACCCCCTGAATTTAACAGGGAAATGTTTGGAGGGACTGTACCAAGAGATGCCTGAATGCAGCATAGATACCATCCATGCAAACACGTCCCACTTATCAGGGTTTTTAGAGGGTGTCAGTGTGGAAGGACATGTTAATCCAGGGGTGGTGGCTGACACCATCTACAGTAGTGAAAGAATTGGGTGGTTTTCTCTCGGGGGAAGTGGTGGAGGCTTTGCAGAGTATTAAATACATCAGTAGCCTACTATGGATCACGTCTTCATCTCCTTTCTACACCTTTCAAACAAATTTGGATAATAAACAGTTGAAGACAGGAGCC
This sequence comes from Anas platyrhynchos, assembly GCF_047663525.1. Classification (NCBI taxonomy): domain Eukaryota; kingdom Metazoa; phylum Chordata; class Aves; order Anseriformes; family Anatidae; genus Anas; species Anas platyrhynchos. The sequence continues at coordinate 40,182,721 of NC_092588.1, read as the reverse complement.
TCCTCATCCTGCAGCTGTACAGCTTTTGATTCTCAACACAGCCAATCCTCCCAAGCGAGTTAGAAACCTGTGACACAGAAGTCATTAAGTCAGTTCAGATGAAACAGGTAAGGATCACGAGGAAGAAGAAATGTCTGTGTATGATAAAGCCAATGACTCGGTAACCATCATTTCTCTCAGACGGGGGTACAGGAGAAAATCTAAAAATTAAAGAATTGGAAGAGAGAGGAACCCAGGAGCAGGAAAACACAGACAATGCTGAGGGTATTTCCGATATACATTCTGAAAAGCAATGAAATGTGAATTTGAAACAGCTACATAGCAAATGCTAGTCGTTTACTTTTCTGGCAAACAGTCCGTGCTAGGGAAACAGCTATATGGAAAAAGAACAGAGGCAACTTTCTGCAATTGTGGGTAGGCTGCTTGTCTGGTTTCGTGGTACCTCTTCCCCCAGTGCATTAGTCAGGCTTCTCAGAGAGGCTTCAACAGCAAGGTCACGGGCAGACAGGAGGTCTGTGGGATCAAAACAATGAAGTTTCTCCTGGAAGCATTTCAGAGAGACAACCCACATACTGTGCCTGTAACACACACCACACCCTTAGAGTTTACCCTATAAACTATAACAATCAACGCAAATTACTTGCATTAATCCGAAGTGATGGAGAATCACTTGCCTGCTTCTCCCGCGAGTAGTCCCGCCATGAAAACCCCAAACTCACCTTCTGGTTTCTGACAGCATTTCAAAGCGCAATTTGATGGCAAACAATTGCTTCCTTCAAGTCAGATCTGCCTTGCCACAGACACAGTAGCATCATCCGGCCTGTTCCTTGGTGAAATCATGAAACGCAGACATTTATGCTTTAAGATTTTTCTGAAAAACTGACATTTTACCAGTCATAAATCAGAAATAGTTATACCTTTGCAAGATCAGAATAAGTACACCCAGCAAAACTAGATGTATTTAAAATTACTTACTGTAATCCCAAACATGCAGACCGAGATTATCTATTGAAATGCCAGGCATAAGGTATTCATTAACTAAAACCATTCTGTAATTTTATTGATATATTTTGTGGAGTTCACATATTTTTGTACAGCAAACATAACACTGTAGGCCACAAGAAGCTGCAGCACTATTGTTTAATAGCAGCAAGGTATATTTTATAATCAGGGTATGTGGACAATAAATAGTCTGTTTCTTTGGATGTGAATGTTTAAAATGAAGTTCTGCTGCAGCTTCATAATGTGATTGCTATTTTACAGAGCTTATACACAAAAATATATATGCAATCTTTTTGTCTATATTTTATACAAATACAACAGTAGTTTGTGAATACATTTTAAAGTACATATACATGATAAGCAACTCGATTTCCCATATCACAGGATAGCAAATTTTAAATGCAAGAAACATATACAAATTCAGTCTGGAATGCAGGGTTTTCTGTGTTCTTTTTTTTTTTTTTCTATATTTTTGACTCAAAACTTTTATCATTAAAACATTTTAGCATACAAGTCCAAACAATTTTTCCACTAGCTAAAAAATATAATTTCAGCAATCCGAGTCAGGTTTGGGTGTGTCATCATTCCCCAATATACTTTTTTTTTCCCCAGTTTTGTCTAAATTCAAAGGCTTTTAGTAATATACAGTGTGTTCTTCACTCCACACTGTACAAAAAGCCCACGTTTAATTTTAATTAAGTCATCTATTTTTGTGAACAAGAGCTGGGCTTGTCAGCGTTTAAATTTGCATGTCCAAAATTTTACTTTTGCAAGTGCATATGAATACATTGTGGTGTTGTACAAAGTTCATTAATGACAAATTAAGTCACAGTATAAAAATATATCATACAACTATAGGTCTAGTATAGTCCTTTTTTCTATGGGTAAAAATACATCTGAATGAGACAGGGAGGTTTGTAGCACCATGAGAGGAGTTGTATCCCAAGTTACATTAGCAGCATGATCCAATATAACAATATTGCAGGAGTGTTTCTGAGGAGATAAACATTCACTCTGGTTCAACTGTACCACTGAAGCTTATACTGAAAAGTGTTTACATATGATTAGCAATAGTTCTGTGTCACTTCCAGGGCTAGATAACTGTTATCAAAAGACACTGCCTTCCAACAAAGTAAGACACCCTTATTACATAAAAAGCTTTGGGACTATCCAAACACATTTTGAGCTACTGTGGCGTTATTTGCATGGTGAGGGTCATGCTAAGTAGGCTATGGTTTTAATGGTACACTGGGAAGATGCAGGATGGGCAGCTAAGTCTATACAGTTTACTACATAACAGGTAAGTACATTTATTTCAGAGACTTATCTAGAGACCGAGAAGAATACAGGACAAGCTGCTAAACCAGTGTATGAGACAGACATAACGAAGGATGCAATCCTGCTCCCCTTGACGCTTATGGATGCAGGATCAGGCCCTAAGTTAACTTCAGACAGCAGCATAGCGTTGATAGCATAGGATAAAAAAAAATCTGCATCAAATACCGCATGTAAGTATTTCTGCAATAGTTTACCATCCAGAACTCCAGAGGACACAGTTTACAATTGGTGAGGACAAACTCCTAATTTTTCTTTTTTTTTTTTTTTTGACTGGTATTCAAAATGGCAGTAGAAGACAGTGTAGTTTGAAACATGTAAACCTAGTAAAAACCATTGTAAAACCCTTAAGAAAGACACACTGGTTCTGTGCAATATAGCAAATTGATAAGAAAACACTGTAAAAATGTACCTGTTTAAAATTACAATGTCTACCATTTTGTACACAAAGCATTATACCAAAGGCCTACATATATGTAATCTAATGGCACTTGAAACAAATTATAATAAAAGGTTTTATAATAAAAAGCATAACCTGTAAGAAACTTTCTTAAAAGGTTTAGGTTTTTCTTTTGAAAGTGCTATATCTTGTAATATGTGTAACATAGAGGTTGACCAAGCTTTATTTTAAAAAATATTGGCCTATAATACATGTTTAGCTCACTAGGCAAATGATCCTGAAAATATGTACTCTTAACATTCATTATTAGCTTAATAAAGCAATCAGCTCTGGCTCATGTTTCAGTCAGTATATGGTTTTTAAAAACCGCTACTGCCAAATTAACAATAAATCACTCTATTCCACAATTTACTACTAAATAAAGCACAAGCAACAAGTACACAAAAATATATATATTAAAGAAAAAAAAAAAAACCAAAAAGACCTTACTAGAAGAAGTTGCACAAAGAGTGGTGCATGATCGGCCAGCCCTCCCCCCTCCCTCGAAGCATCAATTTGAAACCTAGAAAACAGGGTTTAAAAACTGACATTTTAGTAGTGGCCAATAACGACTCTGCCTGAACATTATTCGAAAGCACGAAGGTGTTAATATTGCTTACAGCGTCAAAGCTGCTTCCACGTAATCATACATCCTCGTTCAGCGGCACGCTAACCTGGCCGACTGAAGCCCTGACTGAATGAGGTTCAATATCTTGTCTGAGGTCCCTACTTCTCGAGTGAAATGTACGTCTACCTCTGAAGTGAAATGTCAACCCCTGCTCAGGAAGCTAAGGCACTAACCAAGTGGTAAGGACTCCGGCTAAGTACTAAGAACTGGGTGTTGGCCAAGTGTTTGTTGTGTGTGTGTGTTTTAATCAAGTCTAATCAGAAACTGAGACTGATAAGCAGGTGGCACTGCCTCTCGCTGAGTGTTAGATGGGCCACATCAAATCCCTTCTGCCACTAGTCTGGCAGAGCATCTGGCAGCAGCAGGTGAGATTAAATTTACTGGCGATGCCTGAACGAGCAAATTCCTCCATGCCATACCAAAAACTCCAGCTTTGAAGCTCCTGGTGCCTGCACATTCCCTGCCCAGGAGGAAGAGTGCTGCCACCAATTCTGCTGCCAGAGCTGCCCGTGAGATGCTGAGCACTCGCAGCTTCCCCCTGCCAAGGGGAAGCTCCACGCGGGGCAGCGCCCACCAGAGGAATGAAGTCCACTGATCTTCATCCCTAATTGATTTAAAAAACTGAGAGTAAAGCCAACATCTCCCTATATGCATTGTGGTTGCTGATTTAAACCAGAATTACATTCTGTTGCATTCACCTTGTGCTCTGTTCACCTGTGTTTTTCTTTCCTTTATAAAGGTGACGAAAAAAAAAAGCAATATTGAACAAATCATTCAACTAAAGATGTAAGTAAGCAAGCGATCTGTTTCATAGAAACCAGAGGAAGCAGTCATGAAGCAGAGCTAAAAGCCCACTTTGAGATAACATGCTCCTAAACCCAAAATCTAGGAGTAGTTTGCAGAATTTCAAAAGGTATTTTCCTTATTAATACATCCTTATTTTAATGCCTTTGGAACACAAACACATTTATAAAAATGTTATCTTTCAGTAATAAAATTTAAATACACATATGTATAAAATAGTAAAACTACACCTGCATATTGCTCCTAGAATTAAAAAAAAAGTAGGAGCTACTGATAAAACATCTGGAGCATGAGCTCCTTAAATGGGAGCAACTTTTGTTTCTGTGAAGTATATTCAGTTTAACCACTTAAAACCTTGTATGAATCCTCATTATTGTTTGAGAGATACTAATGTATTTGATTTCTATTTTTTAATTCCTTGTGCAAAAATGACAAGGAAAAGCGCGTTATTGTTGAATTACAGCAAATCTAGTTTGCTTTCATGCATCACAGGTTTGTTTTTTTTTTTTTTTTCTTTTTCCTCTTTTGGTTATTAGGGGTTGGGGAATAGAATATATTGCATTAGGTAAAAGTGGTGTAAGCAATATGCTTTTACTTCACTCCTAAGAGTCCTGTCTTTAAATCTTGGCAGTGGGCAAAAAGTCCCTAACCAAGTACCCAGGTGTAGAAAGTATGATTAACATCTAACTTGTTGCTTAGGAGGACATAACACACCATGTAACACAACTGAAAAGTTCATTCCAATAAAAAAAAATATTAAAAACTGGTATTTGCAAATTTACATTCACTCTCTGACTGCACACTAATATTGAACTGAAAATAGATACACACTTTCTGGCTGGACTCGATCCACCCTTTGGCGGTGGCAGCTGGGAGAAGACTGATGCCTACAAATGTGAATACGCTATTGGAAGATTCCTATGCAGTATTCTTTCTATGCTACTAAAGAGAAAAAACAGCAAGTTAAGAATTAAAACAAAAACTGCGACAAAATATTCTGCATTACTAAATTACAACACTTTTATATTTCAAGATCAGCCATTAATTTTGCCTGTTTTCCTCTACCAGAGTCATGAAAGCACAACACAGTTCCAAATTCAACTTGAAACTTTTGTCATTTAGGCAAGCAGAGATTCTCTGTTGAAATTCTGTTCAGCCACGATTTTACAAAATTAAACTATATTTTTTTCTTCCAATATTCATAACAGGCCACAACAATTTAAGCCAGAAAATGGCAAAATTTGTAACACCTTTTATAATGACTTCAATACAAGTCAAAATGTTATATATATGTACATGTGTATATATGAACTTCTATATATACACATACAAGTTTTCAGAAAAAATCTGAATTCTATATTTATTTAAAAATTTAGAATTGTCATTATAGAACAGATCAGATGTCACCATTTGGGAAGAGGTTTTTTTTTTTTGGAAAGGGACTAGGGATTTTTTTTTCCCAAATCTTTAGGAATCTTTGCAATACGTATTTGAACTGGATTCTTTGCAAATGCTTAATATATAAAAGGTAAAAATGGTAGTTCTACCACTGACATCAATAAAACAGAGTGGCTGGTATGGTTGAAAAAGTTTATAAAAAGGGATGCATGTTGAAAGTTTGCTTGGGATGACTTTCTAGTGAACATTTTAAATGTGTCAATTGGCAGTGAAAATGAAAACAATATAATGAGACTTTAAAAAAAAAAAACAACAAACAAACAACAAAGTAAACACAGCTGAGAATAAACACTTTCAAAACATTAAAAAATTTCTTACTGGCTTCATGAGATTGGTACTGTACAAAAGCAGAGAATTTATAATGTCTTATAGTAGGCACTAAGTTAAAAATGGTCACCTAAGGCATTTCTACAAATAGACAGTAACAAGCCAGCTTTGTACATCCTATTGGAAAGCTTGATGAAATCGTGGTAGGGTGGTGGTTGTGCTTAGACTGCTTGTGAAAGCTGCTGACAATGAGTGCAGAGACCCAAGACCTATACTATTGCTAGGATCTTGTGGATCCTGTGTTTGTGGTGGAAGTTGAGTCATAGAAGAATGTGCCTCCTCCTGCGTATAACTCATTCCAAGGTTTCCCACTGAAACAGAAGGATTATAGGGAGGGCCATTTACAGGTATGAAGTTGAACAGCTGAGAAAAGTCCAATGATGGGGTGTTTAGAGGTTCACTAATAGGAACAGAGCCCTTGGAAAGGGAAACCTCCCCAGACCCATCATCTAGTGGCCCTACTTGTGGATCCAGCCCTAGTTTTGATGAAGATGCTTGAGAATCCTGGGATGAAGAAGGCATACCACTTTGCAACTCCATTAAGTAACTTTCGATTTCCCCTTTCAATGGCTGTTCTTTTTCAGGCATAGAAACTGCGTATGAGGTAGAACTGAGCGGATATTTCAACGATAGCTGGTGAGAAGGGTGGACAGACTCCATATCTATTGGACAAGGCATTCCCAATGGTAATGATGTGGCAACCATTTGGTGTGCAGATGCAGAACTCTGCATGGACTGAATCTGAGTGTTGTAGAGATTTAATTGCAAAGTGTTTGTAAATGGCTTTGATGTCAGTTCACTGGAAGGTAAAGACATCACTGGAAGCAGCTCATCCTTAATAGGCACAGAAACGTTGCAGGTAAAGGGATCTAGAAGGTCCATTGGCTCTGTTTTGACCTTCAAAAGTTCTTGGTTGTGACTTTTCTTCATGTGGCGCGTTAGGTGATCCTTCCGCCCAAATCTCTGTGCACAGTACTGACAGAGGAAGTCCTTTCTTCCAGTGTGCACTACCATGTGTCTACGGACATCCTTTCGGGTGTAGAACCGACGATCACAGTGTTCACACTGGTGTTTTTTCTCCTTCACTCCACCCGATGACTTGCCTGCATGAGTTTTTAGGTGCTCCAGCAGCACTCCTGTGCTTTCAAAAGTCTGCAAACATACCTTACAGGTGAGGTCACCGCTTGTTGCTGCATGCAAAGCCAGGTGACGTTTGAACCCAAGCTTGGTATTGTAGTTCTTTCCACATTCTTCACACTTAAAGGCCTCTTTGTTGGGATTGTGTGTATGTAGGTGATTCTTTAGGTGATCTTTTCGGTGAAACATTTTCTCACAATAATTACACTTGTGGGTTTTCTCAGGAGAATGAGTAGCCATATGCCTTTAAACACAGATATATTCTGTAAGTAATTATTTTGATCAAAAAACACACGTGCTCATTTTTTAATGGCAGCTAAATACTACACTAAGGTTGCTTTGCAACAGAACCTTTTAACTGAAAGCATGACACTACAAAGACAGTTTGACAAATTAAAATATAGCAAAACACGAGCCATTTCTCTTAAATTGACACTTTAGTTTTGGTGGGTTTTAGCTACTGTAACAGGGGTATAAGGGCAAGTATGAAAGTACTTGTGTAAAAGTCCATAGCCAAAAAATTTCAGTCCATACTCTTTTCTTGTGACAATTCCTTATACAAATGAAAATTCTATTCTCATTAAGAAAACAAACAAACAGAAAACAAAAACAGAAAACAAATTAAGAAACAAAATCAAAGACATTAGCTTGCAAACTTATGTAATTTAGATTTCTAGAAACAATCCAATGGCTACTTTTAATTAACACATCCTCTCTGCAATCAGCTGAAGGCGTACACAAATATATACTTTTACACGGCTTAACACGGCCAACATAAAATAGATAATATAATCTGAAAGATAAATAGAGTTTAATACCTTAGTAATTTGTACTTAGAAACAAAGGCCTTGGTGCAGTCTTGTTGTGTGCACTTGTAGGGCCTCTCTCCTGTGTGAGAGTATGAGTGAACCTTTAATTTCTCAACACTGTTAAAGGCCTTGTCACACAGTTGGCAAGGAAAGTTTTTTCTTGGTTTGGTTTCACCACGCTTACGTTTCCCTGAAGGGACTTTCTGGGTATCTCTTACTTCTGACAAATCACCAGGAATGACAGTGGCCATCGCAGCCTAAACCAGGCCTTCTTGTTGGACACTTGGGAATTGCCCAACTCCACTAAATGATTTAGCTTTAGATGGCTTCTCAAGTTTCATGTGGTCGTAAAAGAAAGCAAAAGGGGACTGGAAAAAAAAATAAGAAACAACTAGTTTGTAACTAAACTTAAATTTTGAAGTTTACTTGCTATGTGATGCTTCTGAATAAAACTTAAAAATAAAATTAGGTTCAGCTGGTCTAATGTAATACCTGTAGGTTTCTTTACACTATTTGCTGCAACTCTTAAAATGCATTGCTCAGGATGAACAGATCCACATATGCCCTGAAATTACACCTCACAACTTTCCCCTCAGGCATTGATGGAGAACAGCAAAGTTTCTGTCAGGTTTCAGGAGGCATCAGACAAAGAACTCACTTCAGAACATATGAAGATGGCTTTTGGCAGCTTCAGGTTTCAAAGGAATTAAAGCTGTGCCTGTGGTGTTTGTACGGACATACACACACATGCACGCACACATGCACATACACAGTTATCAGAATGAAAATCTGCACGTCTTGAGATGCAACTGGGTGTTTGAAAATCGATGTGAAAGGCAGCGTTTTGACAGCCTGGGGTGGGGGGGCGGGGCGCAAAGCTCATATTCTCTGATATACCGGCTCATTTTGGTTACTGTCTGTGCGCCTATTCTAGCAAAACGCACACGTTTCCAATAATTTGTAATGCCAAGTGAAATTCTCCTCTGCTAACGGAGGCTCAATGTGTTAATAACAGAAACCTCACAGATTAGGCTTTTTATCAGCCCGGCACGGGAAACCCACATCCTCCTCACACCACCCTGCAAGGCACAAGGGTTTTAAGCGTTGAGGTTAGCTTGGGATGAAGGCTCCTCGTCCTCCGAGAGGACCCCAGCCCCTCCTGGGGTACTGCACACTGGGAACTAAACCGGCAGCCTTCAGCTCCAGGAGGTGGGTGATGCTCTCATCTGAGCTGTTGCCAAGAGCGGCTTTAAACTCGCAATCTGGTAACATATAGTAGCAACTGGGCGCCTGTGATTACAGGGTACTCAACAATCCTCCATTGTCAGAAGCCGCTGACAGCTTTTATTTGATCGCTGGAGCGCAATTGCTACTTTAGATACCCAACCCGGTGCTACCCGTGATGGAAAGGGTCAAACGCGAGGTCTGCAGTGGCAGGGGCAGAGAGGAGGACGGCAGAAGGGCAGCACCCAACGCAAGCAGCGGGCAGGGCTGAAAAGCCCCCAGATTTGGCCTTTCTCTGGCAAAAGCAGCACTCCCCCCCCCACCCCGGTGTCATGGCCCTGCAGCTGCCACCCTCCATGGCCTCCACTGGCACAGCTGTGCGAGAGGAGGCCGGGCCGGGCCCGACGGCAGCAAGGCCGGGGGCAGAGGCAGGGCTGGGGGCTCAGTGGCCGGCCACCCCCTGTCCCCTGGCAGCAGGGCTGGGGAAGCCAGCAGCTGTTGGGACAGGTGGAGCAGGGCGGCCAGGAGTCAGGCAGGGAGCACCAGGCAGCAGCTGCTCCGGCCTGGTGCCACCTCCCCAATAAGCACAACAAACGCATCCCAGCTGGCAGCCAGGGGAGGCTCGGTAGCTCGGAGGTCCCTGCCATAGCCCCAGCGTGGCGCTGGAAGAAAGCGGGGAGGAAGAAAAGCCTGTGTTTATGTCAGGATGTGGCAGGACAGGACATGAGGGGTGGGGTGACAGGAGGGGTAGAAGGGGGTGTGCCTCTTTAATATCTGCATGTGCATTTTTACGAATGCTTCAGATTCAAGATTTCCATTTGAAACGCATATACAGAGTATGTCTTTGTCTATGCCTCTTCCTCCCTCCTCCCCGTAACTTCTCTCTTGACTTTGTAAGAGGAGAGAAACACTGGCAGAGCAAGATGGAAACCTGCTACCTTTCAACCCTACAGTCTTTGAATAGCAGATTAAGCTATACTATACTCTTAAAGCAAGAAGTTTTGTAAGACCACCTTTCCTCCCCCAAATTTTACACGGAACCACTAGCCTCTTTAAAGATACCCAGCAACAGAAAAGGTGTTTCTTTAAGGACTCTTATGATTTCAGATTTGTCTCTGGCCCATTCCCACTCATGGGACGAAGCTTGGGGACAACAATTCCACGAGTGGGAATGTGCACAGGTCTTCAAAGAATCAGCTTAATTTCAGTTTCTGTCTCATAAGTGACATTCTTGTTTATAAGTGAAAAAAATTACAGTTGTTTGGAGGCTTGAGACCAAAGTACTTCTGTAACAAAAGTAAAAGAAAACCAATTCCAAACACTTCAATGGAGCTGCCAATGTATTCAAGAGGTGGAACTCATTCACATCAAGGTTGTGATAAGTTTATAGGTTGAAAGATTTTTCAGTATACACTTTAATGAGAATCTGGTAATAAAATTTATTGTGCCTTCTGTAAACAAATACACCAGTCTTCTATGCACATTGGCCTGAAGATAGAATGAAATCTCATTTTAGCCTGTTCTTTCCTGACAACTGAAGTTCTGAGGGAGAAAAAAAATCCAGCCCCCTCTATGTTTACATACAGCATACCCATGCCTCGTGGGCACCTACGAGACCTGGTTCCCAGAGTGTCCTGAAACACCTACTGCCTCTATGTGGGGAAGCAGTGCTACCACCTAGTGCCTCCCAGCCAAATCCCCACCTAGCCTGAGCTACAGGCAGTGTTAGTGACAAAGAGCGAAGGAACTACCTCTAGTGCTTGCTGTATGAGAGCGTGATTAATTTGACCATGCTGGGTCACAGCAGCAAGTGGCTTCCATGCCAAGCAGATGACAAGAGGAGAAGCAGGCACAGCTGGCGGGATGCAGGCAGGGCGATGCTGGGTTGAGACGGGACAGTGGACAACAGTAGGGGGGTGGGCAGACAGTTGTGGGGAGCACTTCATGGGGGTAGGAACATCTATGGACAAGAGGACAAGGTAGTCTGGTAATGCTGAGGGGCAGGTGGGGAGCTGAATGCATGTTGAACTTGAGAGACACAGCATAGCAGGCCATGCAGACGGGCGATGCGCAGGGTCTGACGCGAAGCCAAAAGCAGCGTTTGTTGTGGAACAGCATACGGAGTTTAGCTGTTAATTTAAACAACCGACAACTTCTCACTCCTGTTCTAAATGCAAGGATCACATCTCAGGCTTGAGGCCATCCTATATTCAGGCCAATATTATGTTACTTTCATCTTCTCCAAAATTTCAGGTGATCTAGTTGCTGAACCAGATGCAACTCAGCACATTCATATGGATGACGAATTCAAGTTTTGTTTCTTTATGATCAAAACTAATTAAGCTGACTTTGAACTGTGTTTAAGTGTCCTTAAAATGCATTATTAGAACAAATATAGTATGGATTCAATCTTTGGCAATGACAGTGTTTTATTAAAAAAAACCATGTAAGTACTATTATCTCAGTATCATTTCTCAACAGATGAGGCAATTAAGAACTTCAGTATTGATTTCTGAATAGCAAATAACCACTTTCTTTTTTTTTTTCGTGTGGATATATAGACTGAGCAATGGAGATAAAACTTAAAAAAACACTGATCCTCAAATATTACACTTTCCAAAGACCAGCTGAAAGAATTTTATGAGTAATATTGCCTGTCTGTGTCTCAACACAATATCACTTAAAATCCTCATTCTTATTGGTGCTTTCACAACTGCAGGATGAGTGATTATATGCAGTATCAAATATAACAAACACATTACACAAAAGCTCATATATAATACTATTTTTAAAGAAGCATATACTTAAAACAGGAATAAAGGAGCCTCTGTTCAATGCACACCTGATGTTTGCCCACTAAAGTCCTCAGATTTTGGTCTTAACCAGTTCCGCTGACTCTTCTTGGAGGAAACCAGAATCCAGTACTTCCCATTTTTACTGGTCTGAAAAACAAAAGGAAGAATGGACTAGACTCTAGTGAAACCAGTATATTCAGAAAGTCTGGGATGTGGTAAGACTGGGGGTTGAAAAGGATCAGAAAGGAAAAGTTAAAAGGGAAAGAGCCAACCCATGCACAGAACATTAAGTACTGTTAATTATAAACTGTATGAATCAATTGCTCTTGCATTATCAGTAGCAATTAATGCACTTCAATTTCCAGCATACTTACATCATTTCAACTAACTCTACGCTGGACAGTAAAAAATAAATAAATAAAATTAGACAAAAGCAGAGGAGTTTTCAATAAAGTTAAAACAAACCAAGAAATCCACAGACCACAAATAATTTAGAAATAGCAGTGAAACATGTAAAACGCTGGGCCCAGACTTGAGTTTCTTACTCAGAAAGGACTGAATAAGAGAAGATTTCTGGATTAGACCCAATTTTACTAGAACCTAATGCCTTCATTCTGCTTAATTATACAGGAAATAGCAGCTTAAAAGGTGACCTGCAAAGGAAAATAAAATTAATTTAAAAAAATAATAAAGCATCCTAATGATGTACGCGCTACAGGTAAATCCCACTAGAGGGCAAGTCTAGGTGTGCCTGAGCAAATCCAGAGGGCCTTTCTGGAATTTCCCTTACATCCCCCTTTTCCCTGCCACCATCCTTTTTAAAATTGCAGTACATCTTCCTTTTCTTGCCAGAAGGCCTCTTGGATGACACAGGTATATACTGAAAACATGCCCAATGCCTAATTTTAGTGGAGAGGTTTATCCCCTTCAAATCCTCCAGGTATGCAAGGGCAAAGCCCTGTATAGTGCATGTACCCTATGTGACCTATTCGGCTGAAGGTATCTGGTAGGACCCCTGGAACAACACAATATTGCCCCCCACACAGTTTTCGCGTCTCATTTTCCATTCTCTCTGTTCAAGTTTTCTTTATTTTGATACCAAATGCAGCTTTGCACAGCCCCAGCTTCCTCTGCTGGGAAGCACAAATGTAAGTAAACCAGCATGCTTGAACACCTATCAAAGGCAGAAGTGCTTCACAGCAACCCACTGAAGCTGTCTGGCAGCCGTGCAGCATTTACAGGGGGCTTCTTACATACAGGCAGGTGATAAAAACAGCTCCAGTACCCAAACCAAAACTGGAAGCTTTGTTTTCAACTAACAAGAAAGAGAGGAGACGCAACTCTCACCTCTTCTTTCAGAGGTCCCCCCATCACTCTGTTTTGGGGAGAAAATGCTGATGATTTCTTGCTCCATCTCCCAGCAAGACCATTATAGATTAGTTACCCTGTGATGCCTATCTCAACATATCCCACTGCCACAGCAGAAAGGAAGTGCTTCATTATCCAAATGTTTCTCCTAAAGTAGCTCACAATAAGCAGACAGCATTTCAGACAGCCACAAAAATTTAATGAATTAAGTCCTAAGGGACTTATTCCCTTCACTATTGGTATTCACAGACTATTTCCAGTTTAAAAAAAAATAATAAAAAAGTGTAAAATAATATAATGAATATAATGCTCTCTCAACTGTATTCAACATTTTTCACTTAAATGCTTATGGTACTGAATTCTCACATCTGAAGGAGCTCTAGCAAAAAGCAGACGGCCTTAGGGACAGGCCATCAGAGGCATGGGAAGACTGTCCTATCAAGGGGAACTGGAGCAATGGGAGCAAGTAAATAAGGAAGGTAAATGCCCGATGTACTTAAAATACTGAACAGAGTGAAGAAGGAAAGTCAGGTACTCTTATTCATTACCTCACAAATATAGCTAAATTGCAACGCAGTGGATCCAGATGAGGGCAATGCAGGATCTCAACTTCTACAAGACCATTATTAAGACAAGGAGTTCAACAAGATACATACAAAAGAGGAGATGTTTGAATGAATGGCAAGAAGATCTGCCACATTTGATGAGATCAGACGAAAACACAAGATAAGAAAACTATGCTTCATGGCAGCAAGTCAGCTATTGGATAAAGGACTTTCTCTTACACACAGAATACCACAGTTGTCCATTATAATGCTGATTTTCAGACCACCTTCTTCAGAAGCTTTTGGTGCTAGAAAATCTCTGAGGCAGAATACTGGACAAAGATTTATCGTTCTTCTCATAACTGCTTATAGTGTTACTAAGCTTTCCTCTCAACCAGGTGAGATAGGAACAATTTTTAATGAATATTAAAGCTCAAATTATTCTTCACATGAAGCAGAGAAGCATCACAATGCGAAATGCACTGTTACATGCGCATACATGCCTGAAACCCACGTGGGAATTCGTACCAAAATAGACTTCCATCATTTATCAGATTATAATTCTTAGAAATTATCAGATTTCTAGTCTCCATGAGGTGTTAATTTTGCCAACCCTACAAACATTCAGATAATTGCCAGTTAGACAATATTTTAATTTACCAGATCTAAGGAGTCAAAGGGAAAAAAAAGCCCCCAAACACTAAAGTAAATCACTTGTTCCTGCTTTTGAAAATAAAAAGAGGTACATTTGTTTTTTTCAAAATTCACAGGTCATCTTTAAGAATCTGAAAAAATAGCTGCACTTGGAAATGTTTTAAAACATGACTTGTATATGTAAACTAAAAGGATAATGAAGACATTAAACAAACACAACCAATAATCCTCCCCCTAGCTTGCATGTCTTACATTTGTTGAGAGCGTCCAAACATAATAAAGGAAAATGTCAGTGTCGTGGTTATTTTCTTTCAAAATAAGGGAGTTATAATGAGAACACAGTATTGAGAACACAGTATCTGTCAGCAAGTGTCATTGCGTTTTGAATACAGAGCAGTGCATCAAGTTTTGATTCTTGAAATTCACCAGTTTGTAAAGCAGAACAAAGGTCCTAGAAACATTAGTGGTAATAATGACAGAATTAAATATTCAACAGCATTACAGAGTCATCTTGGGTTTTAAATATTTATTTAAGGAAACAAAATGAAAAGTGGTTACTTACCCTATGGAAACTGTGATTCTTTAAGTGCTGTCCGCACAGATCCCAGGTGAGCAAGTACTCACGTGAACAGGACCAAGTTCTCTGCAGACAATAATGTCCATCCAGGCTGTGCCTGTCAACCCTCATGACTGCTACCGTCAGTGGTGTAAGGCAAAAGACTGCCAAACTGTGCCGTGCACATCCTTACAACACCCAGCGTGGTGTGCAGCAAGAGCATCTCCAGACTCTGCTTTCCAGTCACACTGTGGGCTAAGAGCCACTCTGTACACACTGCCACCAACACGCTGCTTTGGAAAGTGGCCACCTCCAGCTTCTGCATCTGCTCCTGGGTGGAAACAGTGTCTGCTGCAGCCCTGCCAGCCACAGTCCTGTCTCAGGAGTTTGGATGCTGGATGAGAGGGGGTTGTCAAGGTTTGCGGT
Organism: Anas platyrhynchos; assembly: GCF_047663525.1. NCBI lineage: Eukaryota > Metazoa > Chordata > Aves > Anseriformes > Anatidae > Anas > Anas platyrhynchos. Next base: position 40,167,214 of record NC_092588.1, on the reverse strand, counting down.
GGCTGATGAAGGAGTCAGGCCCTAGCTTGGCAAGGAGAGGGAAATATGTGGCTGGAGGTCGATGGCCTAGCTGGGAGTGTGGTTTGAGGGCAGGAAAGCTGAAACACGGACGGACATCCCAGTTTGGGAAGATGGAGGATGAATAGGTGTAGCCAAGGAAGACAGGTGATGCTGCTGCTAAGGATGGCGATGGAGAAAACCATTACCAAGTTTAGGATGGCCCAGTCTGACCTCCCTCAGATTTGTTACTAAGGAGTAAAAAGATTCCTTCAGAGTGAAGGACAGATCGCTTGTGGTGCCTCTGTGGAGAACGTGTTTGGAAGAACCGCAGTTACTGTAGCATAAGAAGCCACTTTTCTTCTTTTCTTTAAGTGCTGGAAGAGGAGCAAAAATACTGACTGAGGAAACCTGCTCAGGCACACCGAGCAGTCAGGTGATGGCAGTGGTAAGTGATAGCAGGGGGAGCAGAGCTGAGGAAGCATCCAGTGGTCGATGCAGCCACCTCCTTTGGTGCAGAAGAGCCAAGATAGCAGTCAGACAGCACCTCCACTACTGAGCAGCAGAACTGAACTACGAAACTCCTCACCAGGTCTGCTTGTCTCAGCCAACGCCATCAAAAACATCCAATATCAAAGGTGTGGATTTAACCCTCCTTGCATCAAACTCCTCTGCTAGGCCACACAAGGGGGTGTAGGCACAAGTGGCAAAGTGCTTGCAGTGCTCCAGGACAGCACGCTGGGACCTACAGGCCTGCAAGGCTCCACCATCCTTCCTGGATCATCAAGGGTCAGTCACCATGCCTACTGCACACTTGCTTTGACCTCAGGGCAAGTGGTAGGTCTCAGTCCATCTGACTTGGTAGAAAGACACTTGACTTTTGCAGGAGACTCGTCTTAAAGCAGATGTAGGTAGCAGGTCAGCCCCCAACCAAGGTTGAACTCTTGGTCCAACCAAGAGGTACCTCTTACTGAGAGTGATCAGTAAGGGAGTAAGGGAGGGTCTCAGCTGGAAAAGTTGATCCCACCAAAGGAAACAGTCAGGCACGTACGAAAAATCTGGCAAATCTTAACTGGCAAAGATGCTGAAGTATTGATGACTTCAGGGGTGCCTTTCTCGGTGTTGAACTAAAATCGGTCTTCTGATTTTATGCAAGGGTCTGAGACGCTCTTCGTTCTTGGCAGGTGATCTGATACACATTTATTTGAACAGCATGTCACTTTTTAAAGGAAACAGCCAGTAAAGCCTGCTCACCTTTGGCACCCATGTTTAGAAGGACAATCCTGTCACTGGTAGGAAGATTCTCCCCAGTTTGCTCCAGTGAGACTGACATCCAGAAAGTGCTTTAACCAGGGAGCTTAAAGAGGCCAGGAGAGGCTCATTTCTGCATTTCCACAAAATGATACTTCATTTAATTTTCTGCTTGCTTTATTGTGTAATTTGGAAGAGATTTGAACAGCAAACAACATGTACGCACATGCTTCCCCCCTAAGCAAAGAAGACACCTGGCACGACGGTCTATAAACACGGCACTGCCAAATGGCAGGAGGGACAGCTTTCAAACCCCCAGAGCCCTGCTTTCAGCTATCGTGGCCTTTTGTACGGGATGCAGCGAGAGGAAGAGAGCCAACAGGTACATTACCTTGTAGTAACAGAGAACTGGTTGAGGTTTTTACAGCTGCTGTTCTCTCACAAGCCTACGGAAAGAAGTGAAAAGTCCAAGGGATCCACCCAGAGGCCCTCAGGGTTGGCAAAATGGCATTGACAGGTGGGTCTCGATGCCATCAAACTTGGCATTTTACAGTTTTGGACAAGATATCATAAATAATTGCTCACAGACGTAGACATTGGCCCTATTGTACAACAGCACTTTACATAAAGGGAGCACGCACACATATGCGAACTACTCACAAAAGAACTGATAAGTGGTTGTTTTTTTTTTAATATATATGCACAGCCATATTTATCTTATCTTTAACTTCTCCCCATGGCAGGAAACCAAGTTCAGAAGAACCCTTTTCCACAGAACTAAATTCTAGTCTACTGTATGCATGGTCCTTCGTGGTGGGACAGCAGTGAGAGCAGGCATGGGTTGCAGTACGACAAGACAAAACCCAAGCGTGCACCAGGAGAATTGACCATTAAAGCTACTGCAGGAAAATGAAACGATGTGGGAAAAATAATGAAAATATCTACCCAGTGATCCTGGGTATAAGCACGAGAATGACTTAGAGATAACGATACAGAAGACTTCACCCCTCGGGAAATGGCCTAACAGCTAAAACATAAGGAATTACCATGAGCACTGAAACTAACACCAGGCAACCATCGCAGTCTAATGTTAGGGACAGCACACTGCTAATACCTAGCGTGTGTGCAACAAAGATCATGCTGCAAAGTGTACTATGCACAAGGCAGAAAAATACAAGAATTAAGATACTTCATCAAATTCAAAACTTCAACAAAGTCTTTTTTCTTTTTATTCCTTGAAACACATCCACAAAACAGAGAAATTTGCTGAAACTGCATAAAATTGAGTGGGGATAAACAAACATATCCTTTCAAACTAGTGTGAAAGATGGGTAGGCAAGAGGAACAAATGTGCTCACTAAGATGCCCAGACCCACTTCATGTTTCTGTGAATAAACAAATAGATCCCACTAGTAAACATTTGTTAAATATACATTTTTTTTTCTAACTTAATAAAGGAAACATCTGGGGGAAAAAATCTAAATTGCTGTGGAACAATGGCCACTATATGAAGATAGCATTCATCTAGATTTGACTACTACATACAGAACTTTTTTCCTGATCATGAAACAATCTGCAACTCTTAAAAATCTGTACTACAGTCACGAAATACGGACAATCAGTTTTTTAATTTTAGAAAATAACTCAAAACATGCTAGAAAGAGTATTATAAAACTTTTTTTTTCATAATATATAAAAAATCCTATCATGCTTGTCTTTTTTTTTTTCCTTCTTAAGTTTCTGGAAAAGTAGAAAACAAATTCACCAAAGTTTATTTTATCATGACTTAATAGTCTGTAATTTAAAAACAAAACAAAACAGAATTTCAGAATGCTAACCAGCATCTCTTTGTGGGCTTTCCATATTTTAAATTACTTAGGTCCACTTTAAATCTTGAGAGCTCAGTTTTGGTTACTAAATGTTCCAAAGGATTCCGAAGAGCTGCCTAGAGTTTAACCCATCTGATGCTTGTGGTTTTATGGGCTTTTTAAGAATCTCCATGGCATGGCATAGAAGTTTCTCTAAAAAATCTGGAAAGACTGTGACACAAACAATGTTGATGCTATAATTATTTTTAGAATGTTTAAAACCTGCAAAAGTACTTTTACATATTTTGGAGTTAAAACACACACACAAAACACACAGCAAAAACTACCAGGAACGATCTACCTTCATGATGCTGATGGTGCTTATGTGAAAGCAAACATTGGTTACTACATAATCTGCACATAGGAATATGGCATTTTTATAATAAACCCTAATCAAAAGCAATTCCTGCATACATGCAAGCAAACACAGACACAAAATGTGCCTATGAGATCCTACACTAATACAATTAAGAATTAATTGATGTCCATATAAAACATTATTTTCCTTTGTCCCAAGAGTAAAACAAGACATTGTTATATCTAAAAAGATGAGAGTAAGTGTGTGGGACAGATTAATGGTACACCTAGCCCATTATTCTGTCTCCAGTAATAGCCAAAAGAACAGGTCACAACTGCGTGACATTTCTTACCAATACTCTTCTGACCTGCAACTATTTTCATGTCAGGGGCCTCCTGAACCATTATATAGTTTCTGTTAATTTAGCAACTTTCAGCACATCATTCTTCCAAGCAGTAGTTCAGGCTCCCCTTAGAAACCACATCCCTTTCTAATATCCACAGCATACTTTGGAAAAGTTGTCCCACAGGTCTCTCCGCTTCCAATTTTATGGAGAACCTTTTGAAGGCTCGGGAGCAGCCTTCTCCCTTAGCTTTGTATGCTTTTCCTTGTCCTTCTACTGTTCTTCACGGCTGGCTCCCTTCTCCATAGTAAACTTGCTCACCCACTTGCTCATCCCCTAACTTACACCATTTATGAGTGTGATGAACAGCACAGATCTCTGTGGAATCTAAGTGGGACACTCCTTTAATTGAGAATGGACTTTTTACTTCTACCCTTTGATCCTACCTTTAATACGTTATCTGTGCAGAGACCTAAAGACACTCCCTCCTGCATTATAGCTCCTTAGTTGCCTTAAAAAGCCTTTTATATAGTTTACTTGGGAGTTTTGAACCAGAACATCTTTAATTCTCACTGATGCCTCCAAATAACTCCAAAAGGACCCTAAAACAGGACCCTAAGAGTCTTTGACTCTTCCCAAATAATCATACCTACCCGTGTGGCCACTGATTCTATGCTTTATTGTAGCTTCTATCAAAACTGACTGATGGAAATTTCATATAACCTGCTGCAGGCCTGCCTGTCTTGGACCACCCCCAAAACTGTTTTGCATCCTTACCTTTCAGAATTTTTTTCTAAACCTGCATCCTTTAGGATATACCATTTAAACAACATAATTAGGTTGCAGAGCATAACCAGGTAGACAGAAATTTAAAAGCTTTACTTTTCTGAGAGTCATCTGCCCTGAAACACAATACAAGATGTTTTTAACAGTTTCAACAATCTGTCAAGTAAAAGGGTTCCTGCTACTGTGGTCTGCCAGGTGGAATTCACAATGACACTGGTGAACTGAAAACAAACTCCACTCACATCTATTACCATACAGCATAATCTCGTGCAGCTAGATCTTGTCCGGCTCAGCCGGAGAGAGACAGACCAAACTGGAACAGCACAGAAGAAAAGCAGCCACCAGTCACGCTACTTTGTGCTGTGCTCATCATTTAAGCTGAAAATGTAAAACTTACCAAAGAGCTCAGCAATTTCACTTGAAGGTCTGCTATGCAGACAGCACAAAGGAACTGGCTGTACTGGAGAAATTAACAGGGTGCCAGAAGGCAGGGACAGGTTTTAAATAGCAAAGTCTGTAAAATAAGCATGGGCTAGAAAGTCAGAAAACGTTGGACTACAACAATCCAACCAGTGATTCATCGTTTGGGCTTGGAGAAATCCTCTACCCCACCACAATTTTTGCCTGCTGAGGGAAAAAAATCACCTATCTCACTAACACAGGCTCAAGAGGGGCAAGGTGGTGGGAGGAAGTGTTTGAAAAATTGCAATAGCATACAGAAGCTGAAGTGACTGCAACAGGGAGAGACCATTCACAGGAGAGTTAGATCTGCCTCATGAGGTTAGGTTAGATGGTTAGGAAGCTCACATGTGGGACAGACAACTCCTAACAGACAAATAAAGTGACTGAGAGAAGGGTCATCTCCCCCCAGTACCCATGCCACATCCTCAGTTTACATGGTGTGTTATGCAGCAGCCCAAAGAACACAGCAGAAACCCAGTCCTGTCCTTACTCACACAGCCTGAACAACAGGGGCTGGGGCTCAAAACTGTGACAGAAAAAGCATAGCAGTGCTTTTTCTTCTTTTTTTTTTTTTTTAATAACCTCAGATTTTTATATGATTTAACGGTGCTATTTCAATTAAAGCATTGATCACGACTCCCCCATCTCATCTGCTTCTTTTCCCAGCCCCCAAAGTAAAGCAAAAAGTATGAAAAAGAGTGCCCAATTTCTAAGCTGCAGCAAATCCTCCAATATACCCGACAGTCAACAAACTGCTGCTCTATCTGAAAAGAAAATAACTTCATAGATCACCACAGCCTTACATTAAATAAAAAGTGTCACAGATAGTCAACATGGCGTTTGCTACTGTTGCTATAGCTCTGATGCTGTGTGACTGTATCATACAACCTTATGAGCTAAAACACAAAAGACTGAGGAGAGGATAAGTAAAGATGCAGAGTACTTTAGGTGGAAACAAGACATATATTGAGAGATCCAATGGGTTCTGCTGCTTGACATCTCAGGCAATGGCCTATTGCCACATGTATGCGAATGACTTAAAAGAGCATGGAGCAAGGGACAATATGCAGCAACAAAGCAGATCCCTCTTCAAACTTGTCAGTTGTCTGCAGCAAAGCTGTTGTCAGTGAGCCTTTTGCAACCTGTGCAGTGCAGGCACTGCAGGTATTTTTGATTCGGTTCATACAAACCAGCTTCATCTACGCAATGCTGTTAGCATACACACAACCAGCCTGCTCTGCTTATGCAGAACCCACAGAGTGCTTGCATGCTGTTAAGAGAGCATCCTTGCTAATGAGATAAAGACATAGCCCTGCATTTGTTCCCATTTCCCATTTGGTGTGCTGAGCAGTTGGTTCACAGTGCTCTGCTGCAGTTTGTCATGCAACGTGCTTTGGGGTGCATACCTGAATCTCCAAGAATTGAGATGTGACGCCAGATTGCTGAACAATTAAAAGCACTCATGTGTAATTTAGACCTAGACAACTGAGCACAGCAGAGGGAGGTGAAGCCAGGCAGTTAGTATCCGGAGCAGCCACCTGGAGAGCAACTTTTGGGATCAGGAGACTGGCAGCAACTGCTAGTTTCAGGCAGCGAAGGCAGAACTTCCCAAAAAGTCCATACAGAGCCTGCCCTGGAGCTACAAGACTAATCTGGGAGCTCCTATCAGTCTGATGAAATGTCATCAGCATGTAGTCACCAAACAGTTTTGCCATTAATCACCAGATAATCAGCTCGTTACTGGCAGGGCAACCAAGCCAGGAAGGCTCACAGCAGCGTGAGGAGGTTGCTCCACGGCCCGTCAATGCGCAGGAGGTCACGTACAGCTCTGGAGGGATAGGGCTGCTCGCTGGCACAGAAGCAGGTGGCGAGAGACAGACCTCTTCCCTGCTCGATCCCCATCTCTGCCTCCCAAACACACAGATTTAGGACTTCATCAAGACAGAGCACTCCCCCACAGTCCTGCCAGACACAGTTTATCACAGTAAGCATTCACCAGTACTAATATTAGGCGGTCTGTGGTGAAAAATCTGCATTCTGCAAAGTCATTTTTGCTCTCCACAATCCAAGACACCGGTGTAGTCAAGAGTTCTCTATTTTTTTTTAAAGCAACTTAGTTCAGCTTCCCTGATTTCCGAGCCTACGTGAAGTGACGGTAGAAACACACACACATGACTTTGCCTTGAACAGCTGCAGGCTGCCAGCAGGGCAGGCTTCCAGAAAGGTGGAAGGAAGACGGTGACAAAAAGGATGGAATAAAAAACAGTCTTATGACTGTATGGTATGCAGCAATGTTTCACGCACGTTATGGGAAAAAATCCTGGAGGGCAGATGGAAACATGAAGTGGAGATGCTTTCGCGAGTCCCAGAGTACATTCCTGTAATGAGCTGTCCAACAAGACGCCTGAGCTCCTTTCCTGCTGCGGGAAAGTAGCTGTAAACTAGTGAAAAATTTGCCATCAAAAAGGTATGTTTTACTTTAATTTTATTTTTAAAATGTTGTGACAGGGTGAGCTTTACATTAGTCATGCACTCAGTTTGTGTTTCAGACAGGTGTTCAGAAAAGGGATTTATTTACTGATTTCACTGGTGGTACTTTTTCAATAATAATAATAAAAACCCTTAAAAACAGTAGGTTGTGCAAGGAGTGAGATCCCAAATACTGTCAGGAAACACTTCTAATTAACTCAGCTAGCATAGTGGTCTCCTTATGGAGCATCATCTATGCTTTGCTGGGTGCTGCAGGTAGATGTGAAATGCTTGGTCAGTGTTTTGCTACAACTGTTTATGTTTAGCACCTTTGTATTGCCTGTTTCTTGTCCCCTTCCAGAACTGCACAATCCATTTCAGTCTTCCGGGAGTTCTCCAGGAAACCCTCCTTTCACCATTCTGCCTTTGCCACCTCACGCTGAGCTGACAATTTCAAGGTTCAGATCCACCTTTCATTTATCTTCTGAAATCTGATGGCTATCTTTTAGCTAATAACTCCCCTCTTCACATGGGCTGCAGCTTTTTACGTGCTAAGAGAAATCAGAAAAAAATAAAGTTACCACTCACCCCACTTATTACAAGCTACTTCAATAATGCTGACTGGTTTCTTCCCTCTCAACCACATCCAAACTCTTTTCCTCCCAGCTTTTCTTTTCACTGTGTTCCCTTCAAACCTGCAGGATGCTTTCCAAATTACCTCCACATACTACATATGCTGTTGTGTTTTTTTTTTTTTCTGGGGCATGCGGAATGGGTTAAGTTGGTTGTTACTGTTTCAAAATTTGAAATGGTCAGGCACTGCTGCATAGGCATTTGAATGTAAAGTTCTGATTTTTTATTATTATTATTTGTATAGAAAAAAGACAGTTGGGATTTTATTTGTAACTGTGCAAACGTGCAACTAACTGTCCTTAAGCTGAAGGGTATTACTCCCTGGCAAATTCCTGGGAAGTGCAAGGGCCTCATTTATAAAGACAACAGGCAAAGAGGGATAATGCACTACAAGGTTACCTGCTAACAAGATAAATGAACATTTCCTAGAAGGAAAAAAAAAAAAAGGAACTCCTTTACCTTGCCATATTTGTGTCAACCCCCCCTCCCACGCACTCTTTTTTTGTGGTTCCTACAAGTTACTGTAAAGCACAGTGCAAAATTAAGAGAAATCTGTCCTAGTTGTTACGTTTCCACAAGCCCACTATGCTAAATAAGGTTTTAGAAAAGCAAAGCAGTTTGAAATTCCTCGGGCGCTTCACCCTCAGCACGCTAATGAAACTCAGCGACAGCGTGGCTTTAGATTTGAGGCTGCATTAAGATTTATAAACACTCTGAGCATGACTAAGGTCTGGAGCAGGGGGGCAGCATAACCAAAGCTGGGGAAGGCTGTGATTAGTGAGGAGGAAATGAGAGGAGATCAAATCAGCTGAGGAAAGAGGCAGAGGAGCGCAACTCGTGTTTGGGACTTGGCACAGCAAAGAAATGAATTGTTAAAGCTTCTACATCGGCCTGAGGAGGAGGATGCCATTTCAGTAGGTTGGGGGGCAGGAGCAAGAGAAAGAAAACCACACGATATGAAAAATGCACAAGCACCAAAAACCGTGATCAAGAGCTCTTGTATTTGTGGGGTCTGGTACTGAAGAGAGAAATTTAATAATCCCCATGTCACTGGCACAGATTGTCACAGATGGCACTGACTAGGAGGAGGTCAGACCCACGCTTAGAACTGAAGGGCAGCTCGCATGGGCAGAGGTGAGGGGCGCAGACAGGAGGAGGCAACACGAGTCCCATGTAACACCACCCATCCTCTACAACTGTGCCACCCCCAAAAACAAGCTCCCCTCCAGCCCCCCAGTCCCCTCTCCTTCCACCCACATGAGGGGCCAGGATGCTGGAGAGTGTGGGTCCGAGCTGTGCCCTGGCTCAGCTGGCATGGCTTTGCTCCTCGCCACATCTAGCTTTGTGCCTTCCCCGCATAGCCAAGCACCCCAGGGAAGGCAGGGAGAGGGCAGCGTGCTCCCAGGTATGTCAGCACCGACAGTGGGGTCACCCCTCTGGTCCTTCTAAACTCCTCCAGACAACAACCAGGGCAAGGTAGATACAGGATGGAGACCTGGGCAAAGAGGACTTCATGCCACTCCTCATGGGATGGGGCTCTTACACAGAGGGTAGGGAGTGTAGGTAATGGGGGAAGGAGAATTGGAGGTACAAGGAAGCTGAGACAGCAAAGCTTCCTTCAGCAAACCAGGACTGACAACTAGGCAAGGTTAGCTGAGTGAACGAGCCGAATTTACTGGGTTGCATGTGCAAGAATTTGGGGGATGGCAGGGAAGGAGCACCAACTGTAAGGCTGTTATTCTCCAGTGAGGTAGTAAGAGAAAAGAAGACACGCAGGGGTCAGAGCTGAAGCACAGAAGTTTGGAGGTGGCCGGTGAGAGCACATACGTGTGGATGAGGAGCCTGCAGCTTATAAAGACACGTGCCTGCTCCGAGCTGAACGGCGAGGGGAAGGCCGCTACCTGCGCCAGGACGCTCCAACCCAGAAAAAGTAGTTTAAAACCCTGCTGCGAAATGATTGTGCAATTGGGCATGCAATACTTACTGGATCGGTTTCCTCCTCCAGCCTCTGCAGGATCCTGTAGCTGTTTCTTGAGTATTGTTCGCATCTGATGAGTCACAGTGCTTCCAGCAGGCCCAGGCCGGGCCGGACAGTGTGGCATAGGTGAGGCTACTGACCTTTATTTGCTGGGCTTTTACCTGGTTGCCTTGGGCCTCTGCTGTGGCATTGTGCACCATCCGGGGAGAAAAATAAATACATCACTCCTGGACTTGGTGGCAATGTCACCAGCAAAACCCCAGCCTGGGGAATTTCAGAGGGCACTCATCGAGAACCCCGCTGCGTTCCCTCGCCTTCTGACGCACCCTTTGTGGTCTTTTGCATCAAAGCTTCCCTGAGGCCATGCCCAGGTGTGCCCTCTGGCTTTCACTTACACGGCAGTGACCTGTACCAGTCCATCCTGCAATGATCCTCCTCTGAGTAATGTCAGACCAGAGGCCACATGATCCCAGAGCCTTTGCAGACCCTTCGTGACCAGTAACTCACCACAAGCAACCTGTTTGCAGCCATTACCACAAGTACAAGCCAACACGTCTGGTGCATTTACATCCAGACTGGACAATCCTGGAGTGAAGGAGGACACGGACAGGGAGCCAGGTGGGAAGAAACAGAGTGCAGAAAACAAACTAGCACATTATAAGCTAGTAACTCAAAGAAACCTCAGAGAGGAAACTAACTCACTGCGCCGGTAGGCCTTTTAGATACGACTTCGAGAATTAAGTTCAGCACACACACGGCACTGACAGGAACTAGCGTGGTCAAGGTAACATCCTACTGCAGACAGAACCACAGTAGATTGTTAATTATTTCCCAGTGATCAGGAGTCCAGACATTCTTTCTCACTGCCTCGATTTTAAGGTTTACAAAGGGACAGTTCTGCACGTTATTTGCTTGACTGAATCCTACGTTTCCGTACTTAGGAAAGCAAAACAGAAGGAAAAAGAAAAAAAACAGTAAATTTGTCATGCCGTTTTGATTTGTTAGGGCAAAGCTTTATTGAACATACAGAAAAATATCATGCAGAAGGGAAAACAAAACAAAAACAACAACGAAAACCCAACCCCCTCCCCCAGATCATTCCTCATCCTCGGACTTTAACAGCCCACTCTAATAGGTAACAGGAACGGGCTTGGGCACCTGCACTGACTGTTTTCAAGTGCGTCTTCTCAAGCCACCGAGATGCCAAAAGAACGGGTCAGGTGGACACACATCTCAGGTCTGATAGACCCTGGTCCCGTTTCTCTGATACCACCTCTGTATCTTTGAGCAGCGGTGCTCGGATGTGCTGCTTATCAGCTGGTGCATTTTTATCAGCCTCCAATCCTCGCTTAAATAAAGGAACAAAACCACCTGATCGTCTGCCCCTCTGAGGAGTATTCCCTTCCCACGCAACCTGACCTGCCAATTCCTACCCCCGGGGCTCCTGCAGCTTCCCCAGCACAGCGCTACCATCCTCCTGCAAGGATTTCACCTCGAAAATGGTAAAACCTGAGCTTCATCTCCAGGCTGCAAAAGCCTGTAGGCCACCAAGCGTTCAAGTTTTCTGTTAGATACACAGGGTACTTTTTATTTACAAAGGCTTGGATGTTGAGCTGACCCCACCACAAACAAAAGGGGTATTTATTTACAGATATCACTAGCAATTTACAAGAAAAAGTAATAAACAGGTCACACATGAATGTGAAGATGTCTGAGCAGCTGAAGCGTTGAGCAGCTAGCAGGACATTTCAGCTATCTCAGTCAACTTCAGTATTGCATCCAATGCTCTATAAGAGCGACAGATCGCTAATGCCAAGTTAGTCATTTTCAGTAACAGTTCTCATGGAATTTTTTCCTTCTAAATAATCAAAACAATTGGTCATTGGACCTTATAAGGGAAAGTGCCATCCCAAACGGAATTTCATCAAATACAGCTGGTCTAGCTTTGTGGTTCCCCCTCCAGTGCATCTGCAGCACCTGAGTATCGGGGCTGTGTTTTATTTCGTGATTTAAACAAGATGACGAGATCATACTATTAAAATAATTAGCAGTAGACTAACTTGGTCACATAGTTTCAACTCTTCTTATGACAATGAGAAACATCCGATAATACCACAGCATAGCGATTTTTAAACTAGTAAATACAAATACTTTATTTTTAACAGCAAAGTCTTAGCCTGTGGGATGTACTGCCAGGAGGCAACAACGTACAGTCAGGCAGACAACACTTATCTCCAACTGGATCATCCCGAATTGTAACGCGATTTTAAGAGGGCTTCAGAAAAAATAATAGCAACCCTCTTTTTCCAGGACGGGATCCAAACCAGCAGAGAGTTAAGAGAGGATTTGCTCCTCTGTGTCTTACGGTTATACCACCCCCTGCAGCATCTGATAGCTGCTAATATCAAGACAAAACACAAGGACTAGACAGAACGGTAGTCAGAATTCCTGCTGTGTCAGATCTATAGAGGATAACACCTTTGTGAACTCCAAGGAGCAGCCTCCCATCGCTCCAGAGCGTCTCCTGAAACACGCAGTTGAGCTCGCCTCGAGTCTAGCAAAGTATATGTTTTAAGACCTCGGGCACTGGGACACCTGCCAAGTCACAACAAATATGTATACACAATCTAATCTACTTAAATTTTGAGTGGAAACTCTGTGCCCTTTAGATATATCCCTCAAGGCTACGAATAGCTTACTTGTTAGACAGGATGAAGTTTCCCTGTGTAAGTAATAACCCAGCTCGTCTGGCATCTAACCACGCCTCCCGGCTCCTTCCAAAATCAAAGATCGAGGAAGGAGGAGGGATGGGGATGAAGGTGAGGAGATAGACGAGGAGATAGGGGCGAAAGCAGAGTAAGGAAGAGGAAACAGACAAATTATAGGTGGATTAGGAACAACAAGGCTCCCGTAACAGAACAATCATAAGGAAGCAATCGCTTCCCTCCCCTTTATTTGGCAGATGACAAGTCGGTTAAAAAACAAAACAAAAACGAAACAGGGAATACTGTGAACGGGGGAGGAGGCGGGAAGGGGGGGGGACTAGAAAGTGAAGTGAAGCAAAGCAGAGGCAAGGCAGCAAGGTTTAACTGCAAGGCAATGCTCACTGTCCAACAGATCTGAGCACAGAGAGGATTATTCACAGCCTTGGTATGGTCACCTTTTCTTAGGAAAAAGTGTCCAGAAACCAAGCCAATGAAATCCTCGGGAGCCCGTGCTGGCTTCTGCAGCTAAAAATAAAATTAACAGGAGAATAATCAAAAGAGTTTAGTGTACAGATGGATGTAAATGAGCAGGGGCATGTCGCGCCAGCACAACGCGGTAGTTAAATAACTGTGGTGCTTTCTAAAACGAGCTAATACTACTGTTTTTCTTTAGAAGCAGGTGACCATTGTGTTTGAAATTTCATACAGCACTTGTTTTCATGACCTATGAACCCTCTGCTAAGAAAAGCTAAACAACTGGATAAATTTTAAATAAGGGATCTTTGCATTTGGACGCTCTGAGAAAATTTTCACCGGCAGCCTTGTTTCCTACCACTGACCAATCCCTTATAATATAATAGCTATTAATCCTTTAAAAACCTTGGTCTAATTGCACACAACAGTGGACGGGCTTATCTGAAGTAAACCCGGTGCGATTACACACTACTTGTTTTAGCAGGTTTTATTCTACTCTTAACAGATAACGTTACAACTCCACATTTCCCAGTGCAACCACCCTGCTTACACAAATCCGAGTAGCAGAGGGCAGGTGAGGGAGATGTGGAGGTTCACGCCCATGCCACCGATGTTTGTGAGTGCACAAACCTGCAACCTTTAGGAGAAAAGAAAGGGTTCATGACAGCAAGCACTGGGTAATCCAGTCTGACAGCACGGCACCCACCCAAGCTTTCCGTCAGCAGCAACACACGAGAAAGTAACACACAGACTTGGCTGTAGAAATTAAGTTTCTTTCCGGCCTCCTATCAGATCGCAGAAATCTGCAGGAGTAACGAAAGGTATGCATCTCCTCCTCCTGCAGAGAGAGCTGGAAGCTCCTCAGACTGAGCCACGCGTGCTACGTATTACCGACCACACGCGAGACACTTGTTTTGTTGTCCTCCTCACCCCCAGCTGCTGAAGGGATGGGTACGCAGCAGCCAAAGAGAGGAAGGGTTGTGTGGAGGAACGGTTAAGAAAGGCAGCTCAGTGCTGGGAAGAAAAAAAAAAAAAAAAAAAAAGGTAGAAAGGCCTGATGATTTCTGTGTCCCTTTCTGAAACCATCTGTGTCCTTACAGCTTTTGGAGGGGCCTGTATCCCCTGTATCCCAAATGGGAGCTGAGAACATCAGACATTTGTATTTCAGCCTCACTCTTGCATCAGTTGCCACCAAAACTTTGGGGTTTGTAGCCGAAAGGCTGTACGTGCACGGATGAGGGCTGCTACTTCACTTCAAATGCAGGGCTGTGGGAACCAGCACTGAGACACCTCATGCTTTTTTTCCTTTTTTAATTTTCTAAAAACAAAACAGTGAAGAATCACTCAGCGTGGGTATAGATACGGTACAGATAATTGCTGGCAGTTAACCTCAAGGCCTGATTCCTCATCAGATTTGATATCTGACTTGGCAAGCAGCTTCAGCGGTTACGTTCCCCTCTCTGGAGCGGTCCCAAGAGCCGAGCAGCTACCTCCAGCATTAGGTAACTGCGCCCAACCAGCGCCTTGTTTACCGGGCCAGCCGCGGGCAGAGGACACGGTGCCCAGCCCGTGCCCCGGGCTGGCCAGACACAAGCCACCTCCTGGCTGCGGGCCGGGGCGAGGCAGCGCCAGGCTGCAGGGACCGCAGACGGCTCCGAGGACAGAGGGATGGAGGAGCAGCACAGTGCCCGCAGCTCAGTGGGGAGGGTGAGAGGCACTGGGTGGCTAAATCCATGTCACCAGGGGCACAAGCACTTCCCTGAATGAAGCCGGCCTGCCAAACGCCCACAGCAACCACTAACTACAAGGAGAAGCAACAGCAACTGTTTCAACTGGCTACTCCCACTACAGGGAAAGTGAGATAGAGGTTCACAGCCCTCGGTTCACAACCAGAGGCTGCTGCCAGCCTCCGAGAGCAACACGGGGCCTTCTGGAAGGTGAATCAATGAAAGAAACCCAAGTATCTGGCACACGGATGTAGCACCACCTCTGATATTTCAGCACTACCTTCTGATTTAACAGGAAGCAACGCTTCCACGTGATGAGACGGGAGGGTCTCAGAACTGCATCAAATCCAGAAAGGCTTTGTTTTTTTGGCCTCAGTTCAATGTTGAGGAAAGGTAGAAAAAAGTTATCAGGCCATACTATACCTGATGATAGCACGGCCTCCTGCTTGGAGCATGTTTGGAAAGAAAGAATGAAAACACGAAGGTAGAGAGAAAATAGAATAAAACGTAACATGATTTTTAAAAGCTGAACAATGTCAAACATCCAACTTTCCTTCAACATGCCAAAATACTCGTTACACAAAGGAACCACAACAGTTGTAGTCTAGCTCAGTCGGACAGCCGATATACCACCACCTGAGCTGCAGTTTGCTGAGCCGAGAGGAGAGGGGTTAGTTCCAGGATGGCCAGGCAGGAAAAGCAGCAGATCAAGAGGAGATGACAACAGATTTCTCTCTGAAAAGTGGAAGGATGTTATTTATGGAGTGCTGCCAAGACTGGTTGTCAGTCTTTTTTGATTCAACATTTTCATTTCCATATGTACTTTTTTATGCCTGTACGTGAGCACTACCGAAATTTGTGGAAAATGCAAACCGAGGTACCAGAAGCTTAGTACAGACTGAAACAACCCATAAGGAAAAGTGCGACAAATCTTAAGGACAGCTGCGACAGAAAGGGGATGAAAAGTTGCAACAAAGGAGAACTTAATGCACTTAGAGACTAGTGACTTCTGCTGAGAAGTGAGGAGTCATCACCTGGAAGTAGCAGAGAAGGACAATGTCTGTGTATGACCATCCTATAAGCAGCTATTAAAAGACACTAAAGAGAGCTGTTGCAGAAGAAAGAAAATAAAATGATTCAAAAAACATCAGTATTTCCAGTGCAGAAGGGGACATACAGACATTACTATCAGAATCTTGCTAGGAACACCATGTACAAATCTGGTAATACAGATTTGCAAAAGATTTATTTGGGTAGCATAACAAGACATCTGACAAAAAAAGTAATCACAAAAGGTCTTAATAATTACACCAAAGACAGTCAGAAGGCTTGGCATAAAAAATAAATATAAGCTTACCATAAGTAAGTTTAGGCTGGAAATTAAAAGGGTTTCTAGCCAGCAAAACACTGCTTTTCAGTTTACATGTCGAAAGATGGAGGAACACGTAACTAGTTTGCAGGTGGACCTACACCGGGTCACAGACAGACAGACGGACGTGATTCCTGGGACAGCCAGCCACTCATCTTAGCCAGGGCAACTTGGTCCAGTCCCACATTGGAGGTCCCAGCACAGCATGGTGATGGACCCTGCAGGTCAGGCCAGGGGCCCTGCACCAGCCAACAGCAGGCCACGAGGAAAGGTAAGCACACAGGATTTTGGGGAAGTATCACTGCTTTCTTTTAGCTTGTTCTGAACCAACCTCCTACTATTTCTCTTGCCTTCTCGATAATTTTGCTCCTCCTTCATCTCATCTACCTCATTCATGAGTCCTTTATGGCCCGTGATTTGAAACCTCTACTGTGTTTTGTAGTCTCTTACCAGGCTGAAAAATCCAAGTCTCCTTAGACCTTTCCTGTGTGGAAGCTGCTTCACTACTTTGTTCATATTTACCACGTTTTCCTGTATTTTCTCCATTCTACATCTCTCTCTGGTGTGGTATTCAAGACAGAGACACAGTGGCTTGCTGCCTGCTTTATGGTACATGGTCTTCGCATGCTTCTGCTGGGGAACGTCTTGCAGCAGGGTGCTCAGACGCTTGAGAGGCTCAAAAGGTCACAGGAAAAAGTTCATGGAAAAAGTCTAATAAGGGTTGGTAAATAAAAAAAACACCACATCTGGCCTTTGACCAGCAAATTACTGGAGACCAGGAGAATACTCTGGGAAAGCTACAGTGACGTGCTTGTTCCTGTGCCTGCCACTACACGTTTGGTTTTGCCACTGTCAGATACAAAATGCTGGGCTTTGATACACACACCGGTGTAATCATTCTTACTAAACAGATTTGATCAGCACTTATCAAGCTGATTAAAAGCAGGATTCTTCATCTCAGGCCTGAGTTGAAAGCAAGACAATTCCTCTGTTAACTCACACAAGAATTGACAGTGCTGTCAGTAGGTGCACGCGCTAGCTCAAACCCAGCATATTTTACTATTGGCAGAATTAGGAGTATCGCATTTCACGATGCTGCCAAACACTTGCCATCATAAGACAAACTTCTCTACATAAGACAACAGATGGCTCTGCCAAACTGCCATTGTTTGGGCTGAAGTTTTACAAGTTAGTGTCTGCTTCAGTATTTTGTTTCTTTGCTTTTTATTCATTCAAAACAGTACAGACGTTAAAAAAAAAAATCTAAGGAAAAAAAAGTTTTGCTTCCATCAAAAAGCTCTGACGGATTTTTCCTACTTATCCTTCTCCTAGAGTTTTGAACCCCTGTTCTTTGGGATGGAGACTTGAAATCAGACAGAAACAGTGGTCAAGCTGTCATTCCTGTGACTTCTGCCCAAATCTGGCCAGATGGATTTTTTTTTTTCCTCAATTACTTTTTCCACAACCTCTTTAGTCATTCAGAAACGAATCTTTTGAGTCGGATAATTGAACGCTGTCCTGGAGAACTCAGAATCTACCAGAGATCTCTGTCATTTAAATCGAACACTATAGAAGAGGTCATTAATTTTCCAGGTCCTTGGCATGGGTCTCCAAGGAGCGATTTGCAGAAATACTTAATGCCTGCAGTTGCAGTGGAAGGCAGCGAAGGCTGTGTTCTCAAAAGATTACGAAAACAATAGTTTTGAAAAACTAGGCCTAGTAATCTCAAAACAGGTTCTCCTGAAAAAAAAAAAAAACACCACAGAAACTTGATTCTTAATAAACAACCCTCAGGAAAACCACAAGAGCCGTTTACTTTATTTTCATGCTGGATTTTACCCTGGCCACGCATTGCAGGCTGCTTCGTTTTGGTATCGAAGTGCCTAAGGTGCAGGTCCTGTGGCTCTCCATCACGAGAGGCAGAAACGATGTACCACCGCGTAGGTAACGTCGCGAGGGTATGGGCTGGGGCTGCAGGGCAGGGTTTCTCCAAGTATCCAGAGCCTGCGGCAAAACATCAAATGTGCTAGGGAGCATACCAGAACTCTGCATAAATATGTTCCATTGTCAAGATCCATGTATAAGTTTCCAGCCAGCAAACTGGCTTGTGAACTCCCATCTGCGGGATATATACAGCTCCGAGAACGAGCATCCCGCTGGGTATGTGCCTTCAGTGATCCAGGGCCTGAAACGCAGGGCAGCCCCGGAGCGCGCATGGCAGCGACTGAGAGGAACGTAATGTGGCTTTGTGTAAACGGGGGGCAGAAGATTTTACCACTTGGTTTAACAACAGGAGCGTCACCCACCATCGCTAAAGTGACACACAAAGTTAAAGCGTGCATATATGCAACTGCAAACACTTTAACTGCTTCCCCCCGCTTTCCTTTCCACACTTCTCAGCTCAGCTCTGTAAGCCTGACAGGGGAAGGACAGATGCCTGCTGTGTTTTCCTTTTCAGCCTCTAGTACACTGAATCCTAAAAATGGATGCTATTTTTTTTTTTTTAAAGCACGCGAACAAAGCAACACAAGTCCGAAAGCCTCCTTTAGCTCTATTTATTCTTACACGGTCATCGGTGCTTAGAAACAAACATTCTTCCTGTCCACTGCTCTCCCGTGAAAGCCCACAGTATCTATAGTTACTGGAGAAGAGTGCTTCAGTTATCTAGGCTCCGCTCCTTCCCATGCTTTACTTGCAAGCTTGCCCCAGAAGGCTTCCTTTCTCAGAGGATACCAGAACCACGATTTCGCTTTCTAAAGGCAGCGGCTGAAAGTTCTCTCTCATCACTGGGAAGCTCATCGCTCCTTAAAAGATTCAGATACTGCGATCACATCTGAGACCAGAGATCTAGACCTGCTTCTGATGGATTTAACAGCTTTCAGCCAATCCGCCAGGCCCCCAGCGGTGCAAGAAAAGTTGAGAGACTGCAACTCTACCCCTAAGAAATGCTGCTGGAGAGCACAGGCTGAGAACAAAACAACAAACCAAAATGAAACGACAGCTACCAACTTCCCCCAGACCATTTTTTCCTACTTAGTTGTAGGTCTTCCTGTCAAAGGAAAGCATATGGGGTAGGTGGCACACACCACCAGAGTAGCACTGCGAAACTCTCAGCAGGACAGAAATAGCATCAGGAAGAGCACCTCAGCTTCCTTCAGAATGTCCATGGTTTTCTAACAGCCCTGAAAAGCCAACACCACAATGACTCCCCTCTAAAGAACAGAGTGGCATGAGGGTGCAAGAGGAGAAGGACTGTATCAAGCAAGATGCTTTCCTACCTTTCTTAAGCCACACCTGCTTACAAAAGGCAATCTCACACAAATATGAGATACTTTGGGCTGATTTTGCTAGGCTGTTCCCCCTTGGCCACTTGAAAATCAACTTTTCTAAAGAATATTTTGTATTTTTAGATAGAGATAGCTTAGAACCATTCCTCTGTATGAGAGGATGCTTCCCCCTGGTTAATGGGGCAGCAGAAATTTGTGCCTCAGAAATTTGGGACATAATTCTGAAAGGAGCAAACAAACAAGCCAAAGTCCAGTTCATGCAAATATCCTCCCAGGACGGCGTTATACGATTCTTCCAGTGGTGCGCAAGGTGCTCTGAACAAACAGAGCACACTGCAGGACACAGGGAAGCAGCCCAGAGCAAGCCACACACTGTAGCAGAGCCCTTCCCCAGTGTGCGAGGTCAGAGCCCAGGGAACTGCTGTTGTACAGGACACAGGACAGCAAAACCCATGGGCTGAAACTCTGCTGGGAGATATGCATTGCTGGGAGCTCAGCGAGGAGAGCAGACAAGAATCCTCTGACGCACACACGTAGTGTATCTGATGCATTTCAGAGGATGATACATACTGCAGGTATGTCCTTGGTCGCAATCTGCCAGCACTTTATCTATGAGCTCCTCACCATTAGACAAATATCCCTGGGTTTCCTAGTGCTCCTCTGTCACAGAGCACCATCCAGCTAAGCAGGGAAGAAATAAGAACACAAACATTTTTCTTTTGCAAAGACTGAGAAATGCGTGACAGAAAAATGATGAAAGCAGAGTAGAAAAGCAATTTGGTACGGAAAAGTACTACATTAAAAACAGCAAGGAAAGATTCAGAAGAGTTTGAGTCAAAACAAGTTAAAAAACAACAATTGAAGAATGCTTATAAATCAAAGACTTCAAAATACTAAACAATAAGAGACTTCATTATGAAGAAAAATAAACAGAGAGACAAAAGGACCAGATCAGTAAGATGTTTTATAGTGCTGTTAAAACAACAGCCCACCTTGAGAAGGTAGCTTTCAGATGCACTGACAACTTTGAACAAATTTATGCTCTACATTTTTCATTAGAAATATAAATCAGAACTGTTGTTGAGGAACAGTTGCACAAACTTGAGATGAACGTGAAATAAGAGTAACAATATAGGAAACAAGTCATTTTTAGATGGGCAAGGAGAGAAAGCAGAAACCCAGAAAACCTGAAGCAGGCAATGAAACAACCAGTCTGCTCCTTCTGAAGGCAGTGGGATGCAGTGATGATGGCTAGGAACACACACCCTGGTACTCTTTTACTATAAGGAATTTATCAAGGGCTTGACCTCTTGCCTGCCTCGTTGTTTCAAATACAAAAACTCCTCTTTGGCAAATACATCCTCGTCTGTAAAACATAATTATGGTCTGAAAGTTGATGCTAAAAATAACTCTAAGGAGCTTCGCATTCACGTCTTCTTGATTTCTGTATCAATTTACTTGATTGCAACAGTCAAGTGTACACCCTCTGGTCCTCAGGACTGAAATGAGTCCTTAGGAGGTTCAGTCCTTCAGAGGTGTTTGACAGGGTGACAGTTTTGTATTTACATCTGTAAATAATAGTTTAAACATTTGTGTGCGACTGTAAACACGTATCTATAAAGGACAAAGCATTCACAAATGTTTAGTAACTTTCTTATGAAAAGCAAGCATCTGAGTTTAAAAAAAAAGAAAATTAGATTAGGGAAACTTGAAAAAAATAAAAAAGAATACATATTCTACTAATCCATACTGGCATGCCAGGAAAACTTAAAGACAATTTGGAACGAACTTCACAAATTCTTACAATTAGGAAATACATGAGGAATAACATCATGAATAAGTCTTCAAATTAGCAAGTGACCAAGAAGTACGCACTTTGCCAATTTCAGTTCAAATCAAAATACTTCATGATACAAGCATATTTTTAGTACTTTTACAAATAAATGATTTCTTTGGAATAAGATTCTTCACTCACTAACATTTTCATTTTTTCCTGCAGTGTCAGAAACAGCCATTTCAGGATGACTTTCATGGATCTGCAAATTTAAAGGGACAATAGATATGCAACCTCACACAAAGTCGGTGCGTCAGGGAAAAAAAAAAAAAAAAAAAAAAAAAAAGACAAGATTCTTTTAAACAGGAATCTTGAAAAAGGCGTTTTTCTTCACTCTAAAGACTGCCTGAAATGACCACGGGGCTAACCTGATGACACATCTATTTACTATATTTTCTTATGCCCGTTACTCAGTTGTTGGCAGTAAGACAACTTTCATTTAGCAATAGCTTGGACCCCTCGTAAGGGAATGTGTACATAGTAGCTCTCTAATCTCGCTGCCCAGCTGCTAAGACAGTCACATGAGTCACTTGCTGCCTTTAGAGCAACACACACCACTTGCTGAATTTAGAGACAGTCTCTGTTTCTGCACTGGCCATACATACAAACGGAGCAATAACTATCCTAATCACACACCGAAGTGTCTAGGTATTGTTTTCTCTTTTTTGTTTGTTTTGGTTTTAAATGTGAAAGTGGTGAGCCAAAGCACAGCTTTTACTAATGCAGTTAACAACCCAGCTCCACAAAACGATTCGGGAGCTGTTTTTGCAGCAATCGTTTCCACACAAGTTAGGCGAACTCCAGGAATCGGTTCAAAGGTAGGCAACTTCATCTAATTGCTGAGCGAAAATACAGCCGTGGTGGAATGAGGGACTATCTGCCAGGACGATTAAGCATACAGCTGCAGGACAAAACAATTTACAACAATTCCTTCCTTATCAGTTTTTCAAACTGTGGCTGTTTGGAACACCATCTTATTCAGCAGTGGACTTAAAAACACTTTACAAGAAGACTGGCATAGCAACTTCCACGCAGCTCCACCAAACTCCACGTTGCAAACATTACAATCACCAAGATAATCTATACGCACTGCATAGGATGTATTTTCACAAACAAATAGACAGCCTAACAACAAAGCACAGTTAGTTTTTTGGGCTGTCATTGCTTCCTCAGTGTAGGCCCTGTGGTGTTTCATTTACCCTGTACCACATGCTACCTCCTCTCCCATATTCTCCCCGTCTCTCATCCTGGCACTGCTGTTTGCTGGTGGCTGGGTACAAAGTGGTCAGCAAGGCAAGGCATTGAGCTATGGCTGTGTGTATTCAGAGACCACTTGTGTAACAAGCACAGAACCATACATCAAGTTACAGAGCTCATCTCACCAAACGAGGACTCTCTTAAAAAAGATTACCCACATTTCTGGTGCAAAATACATTGGCCCTACTTGCAAAAGGTGTTTCAGTGTCCCAAAAGAAGCAGCGTGTCAAACCCTACCTAACTCTATTAGTTTCATGCACAGCCAAGCTCGTCTCGAAGTGTTCTCTGCAGACATCTTGCCACTAGGAAATCACAGTAGGTAATGTCCCAGCTCACCAGTCAAGCAGCAGCACATTTTCAAGTTAAATACTCTAATTTGACAGATAACATCAAATCGAGCTCCATAACTAGCCAGAACAGAGTATCAAGTAGTAATAACTAAACATTTCTCTCATGTTGTACCACTCTGAATTAGCATTAGCAAGAAGAAAATGAAAATAGTTATTGCTAAGCTGTTCCAACAAATTTTGCACTGTAATTCACCTAAGTAAAAGCAAATTGCTTGCCTTAATATCTAATAACTAAAAAAATCCCGGTCACTGATGCACCCACAGCAGCAGTCAACCTACAGCCAAATTTCAGTTTCACACACATATCTACTGTTCTTCCCAGTAGCATAGAGCAGTTCTGAAGTGAAAAGATAAGACAGAACTTAGTTTTCAGCTGTACTTTGTGTGCTTTACAGACCTTTCTGCAGTCAGTATTGCTGTCTCCCACCTTTGTGTGTCTCTCTACACAGAGACAGTATAGAATTACAAACACTGAATGAGGAAAATGCCACTTCAGGAAACAAAGTGTCAGAGGAACATGGAGCAAGATTAGCAACTGAAACGGGTAATTCCCATGAATTTCCCAGTCTCCAACCCATCTAGCACAAATTCTCATTGGTCTTTAACCTCCATGTAATCAGTAAAGCATTCCTTTCAGGTGTTTGGCTATCACAATCTAATATTCTACATTAAAACCAGGAACTGTTAATGCCCCTACGCCGAGAAAAGGGCTTTGCATTCACCATTTTTAATCATCAATTTGTCTCAAATGGCCAGAATGCTTTAGATCAGGCCAAAGCAGACTGACATGTAAAACAATTCTTGGAAAAAAGGCTGCAATTTGATAATGCACGTGTTACACATACTATTAAAGAAGTCTCTCTCCTGAAGAATTCGAGTTTATGGGTGTATTTCTGTGATAACCTGAAACCTCTCAGACTGACTCTAGTAAGAGACAGCTGCCTGGTATAAAAACATTCCCTACAGAATGATGTACGATGGCTTAGTGGATTAGCATGTTAAAAGCATAATCTCTTTTGACACAGCTATTTTTAAGCTGTTTTAAAAAAAAAAAAAAAAAGTAGAAAATATTAATTCTGTTTTCCAACAAACATAACTTTTGATCTGCTGAGTCAGAGGTGTTATGCATAATAATCACAGCAGGAGTACAAGGCTATTTGTGTTCACTTGCAGGAAAAAAGACAAGCACGATTCTGTGCAAATAATAATAATAAAATCACAGAGCAGACTTCAATTAAAAGCAAATACACCAGAGGGAAACAGCAATTCTGACAAAGCAAAATACTTGTATTCCTAGGAACACTCCACTGTACTAGAAAGCGAAGTCCAAAGCCATGTAACATTTACATTCAAGTTTTATAATAAACACTCTCAACAATGTACTAACATGCCAGGTGTTACCAAAGTCAGTACCACATCGCTTTTAATTCTGAACTCTAAGACACAAACCCAGTAAGCTCACTAACCTTAGAAAGCACATCATCATACGCTGTCTGAATGTAGTAGAAGAGCTCAGTGCTTGTACAGCTCCAAGAAATAGTCATGGCAGGATTCTCAGTACCTCTGCCTGTGTAGGTGTCTAGCCTTTTTACCTCAAAGAAGGTTATGGATGTGCACAACTTTTTTTCATCAAGTTCTGATGGTTTTGTTACATAAAACTAAGTTCCTTTAAATGAACATTACATATTATTTTTATTAATTTACTACTGTAATACACATTTCCTTTCTGAGGGTTTCAAACTATTGCTAAATGAACCCCAACATCTAAATATTATTTCCTTGGTTGAAAAACATCAGATTAGTATAGCAGTTATTTTTGTTCGCTTTCAAGACAGTTCAATACTTTTCCAATATTTTTATTGAAAGGATTTTTGTCCTTTTCAAAGCATTAACTTCACATGTGGTTACATTTAATTGACCTTTCAAGTCAACGGAGTTGTAAAAATTATCCCGAAGTGTCCAATTTTGATACTGCAAGAATAAAAAAAACCTGAAAATGTTACTTAGTGAAGGATCTTATTCCAGAGAATTCATTTATCTGTAAAAGCCAGAGTAAAGCAGTTCTCTGTTCATACTGCAGAAAGAGACCGCTCCTTCACTGCAGGTCTGCTCCTCCCCAGCTCAGGACATTGCAGTGCCATCATTAGGCAGCGTCCCCTGCCGAGAAGCACATGACTCCACTGTTCTATAACATGCCCTGAATGACCACCAGTTGCTGAATGATGCTAAAAAAATACTGACTTTAACCTATAAAACCCTGAACAGTTTGATACTTGGCAACCTGAAAGATCACCCCTTTTCACGAAGGCCATCTGAAGCAGTCTCAAATGCACGTTGTAATGGAATAGAAATAAAAAAGTGGGGAAATATCACTTGCTCCCCAAGAAGCATGTCAGCTTTAGCACAAATCTCTTGCTCTGAGAGAGGCTTACACAGACCACGCAGTTACTACTGTACTTCTACAAGTGACATAGCCAGAATTTGACAGATGGAAATCTTAGATATTTAGAGATAATGAACTAGAGGCTGAATCTTGGAGGTAGTAGTGAAGAAGTACTGTCAGCATTCAACTGGATTTTAAGCTTTGCCAGAGGAACCTGGGACATGCGTTTTTATGGACTTTTTGTTCAACTTCATTTGTTTTGATTTATAGCAAAGCACTGCTGAGGAGGCCAAGGAACCATGCAAATAAATGTGGTCAGAATCGGAAGGAAAAAAAGTCTCCCTCTTCCATCTTCAAGTTTCGTAGTTCAGAGTTTGTCACTTAATAACTTTGCCAGCCGCTGTAATGTACTTTTCAAAAAAGTACCGAGAAACAGACTTCTTAAACAACTGAAGAATGCAACAGGTGAAGGAAAAAAAATAAGAACAAATTTCTGTCTCTGTGGAACCAGTCTAAATACCCATGGCAAGGAGGCAGAATACCTGATATCAGGTTTTGACTGCATATTTTCTCAGATATGCCCTCATCATGAAATCCTATCACGAATTTACAAAGTTGCTAAATAACAGATTATCTCCATCCCCTAGACCTCTTAAATCTCTTACAAAGGCCTAAGTTACAAAAAGTTTGGACATATGCATGTACGGATGCCATTCGGAGCACTGTCAGCATCAGAAATGGCCAATTTTATTTGTAATTGGGGAAGAAGAATTAACGCATCAGTTAAGCCCCATCTTCTTCAAAGTCTTACTGTTTCAATGAAACAAGTATAACTTAAACACTATTACACGTAACAGTTACAGAGCACTTGCAACTTGGTAGCAAATTCCTGCCTGCCTTTACACTTTTTTTCTTAAGCTATTTACATAAAACCTTTATGATAAAAACACCCCCACCAAGTATCAAAGTACTGCCTTCATGATGAAGGATGAAAGCTTAGCAGGAAAGATTATTTTAGCTTCAAACTCAGTTTAACAACTAAAACTACAACAGGAATAGCCTCCAAAGTTTAGGACGTCCCTAAAGACTTTGAGGGTTTGCTCAGAGAAAAGAGACTTTCTACGGCTTGATTCCTAATGAAATGTTGCCCACATTTGAAAAAAACATCACTGTATGCAAGGACTTATTCAGACAAATCCTTTGGGGTCCACCTAAGGAAGGACTACAGAGTTCATCTCACGATAACAGAACGTATCACGAGTTTCAAGGTTGCAATGGGACTGTGCAAGAGAAACCAGGAATTGTCATAATTAAAGAGACCGAGGGTCAGCGAGTGGTTTAAGTCATCAGAGCCCTTTTGCGACCACACCTCCCTTCTCACTCAAGGCTGGAGGAAAGATCTGGTCTCCTACATTCAGTGCTTGTATGAGGCTAACTACAGCAGAAATAGAAAACAACGGCATGTTCAACCTTCCCAGAGCGAAGCACCTTTCTGCCCCAATCGAATGGACCAGTGATCAATGCAGTTAAAAGCTTCTTAAATGCACTTTTCTTTCAGTACAAATATTTAAGCATAATGAAGAGTATGAAGTTTGGTCTACATGAGGCACAGATAAAAACTGTACTAGAAACCAAAATTAATACTTGAGATGGACTTAACTTACTTGTTCTCAAGTATTCTGAAGTGGCCAAGTTCTCAAAGGTAAAATAACGTTATACTGCGGGGGATACCTCTAAAACCAGTGTTTTTTGAGGAAACCGATTCCACAGTTCACTATTTCTGAAAGCACAATCTAGATTTCTGTTTGCCCTCTGTGACTGATGCTCAGAGAGTGTTTGATACCATTCACCACTTATCTGATCAGTGCTACAAGGCTGCAAAACCTGAAGTCTTTTCCTCATAGCTTAATTTAACCTTCATCCGCTCTGGGGCTATTCCAACTGCCCAAATACCACTACCACTACGTTTGCCACTCTACACCCTGCTTTTTACACTTGTAGCATCACCAGCACAAGTCAGTTCCCCAGCACTCCTCAGCACAATTTCTGCAGTACAAAAACGATCAGTATCAACCCTTAATGGGACACAGATTCAATCGGAGAGAATGAAAGAGATTAAAGCAAGTTGAAGAAGTGCTGGGATTTGAACCCAAAAGGAGAGGAAACACTTGTGTAGGTAAGACAAAACCTCTTTAAAAAATTACAACTGGGAAAACATTACAATTTACAAGTAATGAGAAATTAAACTAGTTTGATATAAATATTTCATATATACTTTTTAAAGCAATTTCAACACATATTAAAACCAGCCTGAATAATTAGGATAATTAATATATTATGATTCTCAGTAACTTTTTAAGTAACAAATAATATAACTGTTGTTTAGGAATAGAGCTGATTTCATTGTACTGGTATGCTTATAACCATACTTAAACACCATTTAAAATAGCATGTAGCAACACCATCCTTTGACATATGCAATAATATTTTTATTACTTTTTCTGAAACTGATTAAAATATAGCCATAAGCTATATGTTTGTGCTGGGGTATAATTAGAAGTGGTTTAGTCTAAACACAATCCCAGTATTCAAAAGAATTAAAGAAAACTGTCAAGTCACAGAGCAAGAAAAAAAAGTCTGCATATCCCCATTAGCTGGCATCTATTGTGATCAGCTCTGTCCAGGCTCTTCCCTAAGCTACGTGGTTGACAGTTTCTTAGTGTCCTAGATGAAACAAATTATGCTTGCATTGACCACAATAACTTCCAGAGAACAAAATAAGCTTGAACAATGCCTACGTTCAGCTTTTAAGCAAAGTACAAAACCCCACAGGAATTCTACATTGGTTTTATTTCAGCTGAATCCTCATTCTGCTTACAGGACTTGTGAGGGCAGGAGCACCAGTACCTGATAACAGGTAGCTAACACCATAAATTTACACCTCTGTACTGCATCATCGTATGAAAGCATAAGGATAGCTGTAGGCAATTTCTCCTTTTACATATTTATACTGTATCTATACCTCCACGTGATAAATACTGTATTCTTGTTCCGCCTCGAATGTAGGCAGCTGGACTAAATGCACAATTAGTATACATGAGAATTCCACACGTGACAGTAAGAGTTTGAAGAAACTTAACGTTTACAAACTTGTAAATGTTTTATTACTAACTATACAGGCTTGATTGAAATTTAATAGTAAGCTGCCAGAATTTTTCCTTCTGCCTTTTCTTTTTGGTAATAAGATCACTGGTTTCTTTTCAAAAATGTCTCTTTTCAGAAAAATTCCTATATTACAACTGATTCAAAAGACATGACACTCTTCCTAACCAGCCAGATGTTTCCTTCAAATATGTATATATATATAGTGCATATATGTACCATTCGTGATAAATACGTATACCACACAATAAACAGTTTTATTAGAAGTGACAAGCACTTGGTACAGTAAAATCTAATTTGCATACACAGGGTTTTTCCTTCTGTTCAAACATTTAGTGTAATGAGATCTCATTAATTCAGAATCAGATGACTTGCAGGGCTTTTTAAAGTACTCATGCCCTGGTAAATCTGATACCCTGTAGTATACAAATACATACTCAATAAGTGAAGAGGGAAGATAAGCTTTCTGACTTTTTCCTTGCTGTTTGATTACTTGGCAATTCACAGTGAATGTGCACAAGGCAAAAACCAACCCTCCACATCTCATTTCACGAGGAATACTTTGGATTTGGCAGCCTCAGAAGTGCAACGTGACCACGACCATAAACAGAAGCTTTCAGAGTGAAAGTCAGCAATACACAGCACTGGGCTGCCAGGTAAATTACCTGGATGGTACAAGTAAGGTACAGCCCCTGTGCAAGCTGCACAGCTAAATGGCATGAAATAGAAGTATTCTTTACACAAGTATGGAGGAGATTATTATAAGTTATCCTAACTTTGGTAAAAAACAACTTTGACAAATAATTCCCTTTAAACACTTTCTAATCTGATTTCTAGGGATATTCTCCTCTGAGAGGGGAATTTAGCACATTAAGTGCAAAAGAAGCTTACAGCAACACAGTTTACTGTAACAGACACTTTTTTGCATTTTTCCAAGTTTCATTACATAATTATTTCTTAATTGCATTTGATGGCAATTCCAGATTTTTCTTTCCTGATTCCCACTTGACTTCTCAAAAACTGATTTGAGCTGTTTTACTTTGGAGTTTTGAGTTACTGTTCTGTGCATTATAGCCACACTTGTCTACATTGATTTGTTTTATCTGTCTCATTTTTTGGTTTTGTACTAGTTTGGTCCTGGATTTTTTAACTTTATTTTTCCATTTTCTTTCCTTTAAACAAATAAAATAAATTTATGCACATCAGGGCACATTCTACTCTCTTCATGCCCTTGCAAGTCTATCAGAACTGTCAGGGTTGGGCAAGTGTAAATTTGTCCATCATTTTGGCCATGCATTTGGATGTATTTGACAAGGTACCTATGCTCTGAACAGACAGGGAGGTAGAAAAGGAACAGAATTTATTACAAAGAAGGCTACAATATAAATTGATTTATTCCTTCGACATAAGAATAACTGCATAAGCTTTCCCACTCCTAGCTGTCAGCTATGTACATATGCTGTCATCTCAAATCACTGCTATGCACTGTGGTTAACTTTAATGCCATGATCCTACAATAACTGTTTACAAGACACGCAGGGTCCATTTAAATACTAACAATTTTTTATATATTCTATGAGAAGGCCCCATCATTTATAACTACTTTTCAAAGCATGTAATATCTCGTTAAATTTTTAAAAAATGTAATTCTCTTAATTTCTGCTAATTCAGCCCTATGAGATGAGACAATAACAAGTGAACAGTGATGCTGAAGTAGACAAGAGCTACTTTAACAAGCCTGTCTAAATAAAACACTTACAGTAATGGTGATCAACTTTATTCAACATTAGGTTTTCATAACTGGCACACAATTAGAATTTTTCACATTTGATGCTTGGTGGACAAGTTTTCCCTGAAAATTCATTAGTATTGCAGTCTGCTCAATTTCAGGCAATGGGCCACTATGTTCCTTGAAAAATTACAAATAAAATATAGGCAGCTGCATAAGTGATTCTGCTGAGGGCTAACCAATGTGTTTTACAAGCCAGTTACAAATTTGTACAATTTAAAAAAATCAATATAAATTTAATTAAATTCTGGATGTGATTTTTTGATTAACAATTAAGATACACAATTCCTTATGATCAAAATGCTCAGAAAAAAATTAAAAAAAAAATCCCTGATACTTCAGAAACTTAAACATTTTACTTTTGATCAATACAAAATGTTACTGTGCTCTCCTACTTGAATTATTTTTAAATAGTTTTTTAAGGCTACCTAAACATTTGGTAATTGGATAAAGATGCTCAGCAGTTCAGTGGATAGATGCTGCACCTTTCTCTCAAAAGCCCTGCAAGCTAAATCCTCCCTAGCTGCAGATATTTGGAGTACCTCTCCTTGAAAGCAAGTGCTCTATCACTTCGGTGGAGGTGGCTGCTAGCTCCTTTTAACTCTACACTGCCTTTGAGAATGGCCTCAGTGCTGTAGCATACTTCACATTTTCCAGAATATTTTTCCCTTGGTAAACAGATAAACTTGTTCAAGAACCTCCCCAAAAGGTATTTGCCTGCTCACAAAAACTAGTTTTAAATACATAAGAGGTTACAGACACAAAATGTAACAACATTGTTTTAGACTCTGGAACAAAACCTCCCTTTTAACAAAACAGCCTTAAACAGTTACAAACAGTGGTTTATTTAGTGCCTGAGCAGTGCCCTCTTTAACCCATTAATTTTAAAACATATGCACTGCCCTGAAAGGAGGAGACTTAAGGGCACCATTTTGACTGACTAACTGCAGAGATGGACGACCATTAGAAGTGGCTGCGCTTTGGATGCAGTGGCTTTTTGAATTTAAGAAACTCCTGCAAAGTTTCTTAATTTAAATCTCAAAGTTCTACACTGGAAAAGTCATTTTTCAGGATTACTAACTAAAATGTACACACTGAGAAACACACTCGAACTAAGCATTCAAGACTAGTTTAATGCAGGTCAATTTAAATTCCTCTATTTGCTGTACTGTTGTAGAACACCACAGTTATTAACTTTTAAACATTATTGAATAGGATTGAGAAATAACTAAAAAGATTTTAAATACATTTAGAACTTCCCAGTTCGCCTACAAGAACTAGGATAACTTCACCAACAACAGCCCACACTATTTGTTTCTTCAGGTGTTTTAATTTTAAAAAATATTCAAAAAAATTACTGAATCATGTATAGAACCAAAACAACATATAATAGAGAAGATTATCTTAACTCTTAGAAGTAAGGAAGCTTTGAAAATTACTTCTGTTTTTATTAAACACCACATCATCCCTATAAGAAGAATTCAGTTTTCTTCAAAAAGAGAGTAATTAAGTTTGTAAAAAACAATCCTAAACAACATTTAGCTTCTGCTATTATCATCATCATCTGGATGACACCTTAAAATTAAGCCCATTTAGAAGAGTATCAAGTTCTGTGAGAACACCCTTCCCTCCTTCCTCCTCCCTATGTCCTGAGTTTTGCACTCTGGTTGGACATACCGGATTTACTTTGTAATGCATCGCTCTAAGTCAAGAGAGAGACTCCACAACATGTGTGCCTTTCATGTTGTTATGATCAGTGCCTATACCTTTTTTTAAGCACTACTAAATTAATGATTTAGAAGCTCTTGAGTGGGTAAAAAGGTTGTAACATCTTAAATATTTTGTACTGCTGGTCACAGATGCAGTATTTGAGGAGTTCTTACACACTGCTCTCAGCACCATTAACTAGTTTATTAAAGGCAGTTCTCTAAATCTGCCCATCTACCTACCTACCCTGGCACATTAAGGAGAAGAAAAAAAAAAAAAAAGAAACCACACAACAACAGATGATGTACTGTTATTAATTTATCAACTTTCTATAAATTTTAGGATACTGTTCCTTCAGTCAATAAAAAGAAGAGACCAGTGTAAGAAATATTTGGAAAGGAACTTTGAAGTAGGAATTCTCACTAACTATAAAAAAAGATCTTCAAACCATGAAAGACAGCTCTGGAAAAATGTTCAATTTCATTTCTTTATACAAACTGATTAATCTTTCTTCCTTAATGAACTTCTTTTCTAGCCTAAGAGTAGCTGATGTGATTTAATTTTCACAACTGTGACTCAGTGGAAAACTTTGAGATTTCTTCCAAAATCTCTAACCACAAGACTATACTAGTCAACAACTACTGTACTACAGCTTCTTTGGCCACACTTGCAGAAAAGGTAGAGATCATTTGTGCACAGGCACTGTTAAACACAGAGAGCTACCACAACTGATACTCAAATCCCAGAAGTTCAAAGAAAGCACTTGCTGGAGCAGCCTCCCTGCCAGTTTAGTGCTCCATCATCCCTCTCTAGAACCCCACACCTGCATTCAGCTTTTCATCTAGAAGCAAATACAAAGAATGCAAAAACAAAGGGTGTGTAAGGGAAGCACTGAAACTCCTCATAAAGCTATCAAATTGCCAGGTTAAGAGGCGATGTTAATTTTTTTAATAGGATATTTTACTGAAAACTGAAATCCATAGGAGGTAATTTGAACAAGCAGAGCATTTCACATCATGACAGTTAAACACTTCCAAGTTAACAATTCAGCAAAAAACTGTACCAGGCAAAACCCATGCTAAAAGCACGCATGCACACACACATGCACACGCATACCATGAAACTAGACCTCAGTTAGGATGATTTTTCTCTTTTTTAAACAAAGCCAGAGGCGATTCTTCCGAGAGATGCTATAATTACACAGGTAAGGTGTACTTGTAAAAAGCCCCTAGTTTGGCCAATTAAAACTTGCAGTTATTTTCACTATTTTTGAAACCTTTTGGAACTGTTCAGAAGAATTAGGTGTAGGACAAGCTCCCCAACACTTTTCAACAAACCCAGGTGCCCCCAACAAAACTGCATTTATTTGAAGTAGAAATAATGCGCCCCGCAACTTTTCCAAAATGCCTGCGAAATCGCACTGCACACATAGGTCTCCTCCCAGGGAAGCCATAGCTAGCAGAACAGCACTAGGTTTTGACATAACAACCTGAGACCATTTCATTTCTGCAACACCCTTTCCAAAAAAACGCTCTCCAAAACACAGCATTTTAATTAGCACACCACGAAAACTCCCCTGAAGACTTTGCTACGCACAAAAGAATTGCTGCAATCCAAACGAATCTGCACGTTTCCCCCTGTTATCTATGATTAATTTCTCAGACCAGGGCTGATTTGAGACCTTTCCATTAAAAAAAAAAACAACAACGAACCACCCCTCTGCTAGAGGCAGAGGTACTGCAGAGGTGATGATAACCATAGGAAAAGAGAAGCTGTCTCTTTAAAATGCCCTGATCCCACGTGGAACCAACATCAGCAGCACTTTCGCATTAACTTCAATGTGAGGCAAGATGAGGCATCATTATTTTATATAAATAAAACGAGGAGACTGCAGAATACATTCTTTGTGGGACACAAACAGGTGAACTGGCCATGCCAGGGAAATCAGCAGCCACCCGCAGGAGAGGTGCCCTGCCCCTGAGCACTCCGAGCTTTCCCTATGGAGCATTACCTCAACCCCATACTACCCTGAAGAATCCAGTTTAAAGAGAGGAGGGAGCCACCACGAAAACTGGAAATTCAAAGGCAACGAAAATGCACTTTATAAACCGGAAAGGTTTACTCTTTGCCTCACACATCCTAATTAGATCAGGAAAGTGACACTACAAAGGCTTTACATTCCGGTCCGAAGAGAGAGAAAAAAAAAAAAAAAAAAAAAAAAAAAAGGAAAAGGGAAAAAAAAAAAAAGAGAAAAGACAGAGGAAAAGAAAGGAGCCCCCATCTCCAAAACTCCCCCAAAGACACAAAAAGCATTAAAAAAGGAAGTTATAAAGCAGCATATAGAGCATTTATCTTATCTAGGATCACTGCACATTACCCCAAAGTTATGCACTTTCTGCACTATCATCTCCCCCTACCTCTCTCTCCTGAAAGGGATTTTCACGTTTTCTCATTGTCGGTGGCGAGTTATAAGAGGCTTTTGCCTTCCCAAAGAATTCATCAACAAAAAAAAAATAATAAATATTAACTCCTTGCTCCCTGAAACCTTAAAACGGTCTCGGGAAGGCAGGGGTTTTATTCTGTTCCCTTGAGGAAGAAAAGGGGGAGCAGCCCCGATTTTTAGGTATTTTTTGGCATTTTTTTCTGATTTTTATTTTGTTATATGCCTCAGTTCTCCCTCCATTTTGGTTGTTTATGATACTGACAACAAGCTGTCCCTGCTCTCTCTCTCTCTCTCTCCGGATCTCTCCTGCTTTCAGTTAGCAAACCCCCCTCCCCAATGCAACGCGGCTCAGCACTTACTTGGGTTCACACTTTTCTCTAAACACACACCGATGGGGAAGGGGAAGGCTTCTGGGCCACTCGGAGGGGGAGAGCAGGCAAATTCGTTTCTTTATTACGAAAAAAAAAACTTTTGTCCAAAAAACGACGGGGAAGGGGGGGCGAGCGCCCCAAAGTCCCTCCGGATCCCCCCCAAAGCCGCGGCCGCCGGGTCCGCGGGGGAAATTTCTGTGCGAAATTCGGCCGGTTTGGGGCGGGGGGCGAATTTATATTAATTTTTTCCCTCATTTTTCGGCCCCGCGGGCTCTTAATGTCTTCCGCTCCCTCTTCGCCGCTGTCACTGCCTTCGCGGCACAGGCTCCGCTCAGCCCGGGAGGGGGAAAGGGGGGCGGCCGCCGGGCTCCTGCCCCCGGGCCCCCCCCCCTCTGCCCCCTGCCCCCTTGCCCCCGGGCCCCCGGCCCCGGGGGTCGGCGCCGGGCACCCCGCGCCCTCCTCGCCCGTCCCCCGGGCAGCCCCGCCGCCTCGCCCCGCTCCCTCGCCGAGCAACAGAGCGCCGCGGGGAGGGAGGGAGGGGAGGGAGGGGAGGAGTGGAGGAAAAAAGTCCGGAGAAGAAGGTTTTTCGCTGAAAATCATCCCTTTTTCTCCCGGCCCGGGGAGGAGGCTAGGGGAAGGAGGGAGGGAGGGAGAGAGAGAGAGAGAGAGCGGAGGGAGGGAGGGAGGGAAGGAGGGAGAGAGAGGGGGGCAGCGCTCGCCGCCCCTGCCCCTGCGCCCCGCTCCGCCGGGGGGGTCCGGCGAGGGCCGCCGGGGGCTGCGGGGGCCGGGGGGCGCGGGGTGGAAGGCAGGGGCTGGGCAGCACCAACTCCTCGCCGCCGCTCGCCGCTCCTCTCCGCTCTCCCCCCCCCCTCCCGCTCCTCCTCCTCCCCCTTCATAATTTAAATAACCCTGATATTTCCCTGCTAAACCCCGGCGCCTGCCCCCCAAACCCGCAGCAGACTCACCGCGGGAGCCTCAGCATCCCCTCTGCGCCCCGTTTCCACCCTTTACAGTGTTCTCCGATTTTTCTGAAATTTTTTCCCCATATTTCGGGCTGGACGCGGCGGGCCTGGAAATTGTTTGCTTTCCCGTCCTTCCAGCAGCCATTGTAGTGTATGCGCTGCGGTGCAGCCCAGCCTGCCGCACACGCCGCGCCCACACCGCCCGCCGCCCACACGCACCGCGGGTTGGACGCCTCCCCCCGTCACTCAGCGCCGCGGCCGCGCCCCGCCGCCGGCGCCTGCGGCCCGCGCCGCCCGCCCCGTTGGTGGAAGGAGGCGCCGCTCACGGCCGGGGCGGGCCCGCCGCCGCCGCCATTGGCCGCCCGGCCCTGCCGCTCAGCGCCGCCGGGGCGTGGGCGGCGGCGGCGCTGGGGCCGGGGGGAGCCGCGAGGCCGGGAGCGGGGTAGGCTGCGCCCGTACTTAAGCGGGCTGCCCGGAGCCGCTGACGTCTTTCGAATTGGAGACGGGGCTGACCCGCTCCCGCCGCGGGGCTCCCGCCGAGCGAGGTGAGCGCCGAGCCGCGTCCCTCTCCTCCTGCCTCCGTCCCCTTCCCTCCTCCTCCTCCTCCTCCTCCTCCTCCTGCTCCGTGTGCCTGCAGCGGCAGGTGAGGCTGAGGGGAGCCCGCGCGCGCGGCCGTTACCCGCGCGGGGCGGCCGTTGGTGTGCTGGGGGGGGGGGGGGGGCTCCTCCTCCTCAGCGCCTCAGGCGCCCCCCGCAGCCCCCTCGCTGATGGGGGCGGTGAGGGGCGCCCCGGCTTCCCCACCGCGCCCCGGCCCCGTGAGGCGCCGGGGGGGTCCCGCGGGCCGCTTCGTGGGGTTTGGGGTTAATAAAGTGGGGGCTGTTAGCCGCGGTGTGGTCGGCGACCCCGTGTGTGGAGATGTTATTATTAAAAAATACCGGCTGAACGCGCACAAGAAGTCACCTTTCGGCGGGGGGAGCCCAAAGGAGAGGGAAAAGTGGAACTGAAGTGAAAAAAGCCCCACGGGGAAGGGAGTGCGAGCAGCAAGCGCGTGTCTGCGCCGCACGGTTTCTAACTCCTAAAGTTATAACTGCTAAAATCATAACTTTGAGCTCTGAAACTGCAGCAGGAGAGCGCCCGGGTTTGGAGCCGTGAGCCCAAAGCACGGCTGTGGGGAAGAGCTGTGGGGTCAGGACGGTGACCGCCTGCCCTTCCCTCGGGTCAGGCTGCGAGCGCTGAGGTGCTGGGGACAGAGGGGCTGTCAGAGCTTGTGGCAGCGCTGTGCGGTGCTCTGCCTGGCAGGGTTTGCTCGTGGCTTGGGGGGAGGCTGAGCTGCCTGCTCTGAGTCTCTCTGTAAGGTCCGGGGGTGTCAGAGGGCTCCGGCAGTGCGATCCCACTGAAAATGTTCGCCGCCGTCTGTATGGTGAGCAACGGTGGTGGTGTGTCCTGTGGTGGTGGTTCTTTCAAGAGGGGAAATCTGAAGTCAGTCTGACCCCGTACACCGTAAGACACGCCTGCTTTTGTAGTACTTGCACTTCTGTTACCAGTGTAATACACGAGTTACAACTTAAATACACGCAAATATCTAAAAACTTTGTCAGTAGTACTAACGTGGGTGAAGTATCGTGGTGTACTTCTCTTCTGCTTTGCCTCCTCCTTCTCAAAGACTGGGGTTTTGTAATTGTTCTGCATGCACGTGTTTCCATTTTAGTTAGGAGTTCCTGATCAGAATCCTCCTGCACCCACAAAAAAAGCAAACAAGCCTAGTCTGTAAACTTAGCTTGCCCAGTGGATAGTTCTCTAAGGAAAGCAGAAGGTTTTCCTGATGCTGTTTTTTAAAAGGCCCATTTGCAGAGAGTTGTCATGTGCCATGTAGGAAATAATGCAAGTGTCTGGTCAGTATAGCTTCACAAGAGGTGACATGTAAGGCTTATTTACTTGAAATAGCTTACTTTTAGCCAGGAATGAATCTTCATTTAAAATACCCTGTGAGCTACTAAGAGCAATATTTGACTTGTTGGTAACTGGTATCAAGCAAAACTGGCTGTTTTATTGCAGACCTGCAGTTATCATTTTCCAATGGGGACAGAACAAAGTTTAAGTTCAGACTTAGCAGCAGTGTCTTTAGGCAAAATAAATGAAGGTCAAGTGAGGATGCTGTTCCAAAGTCTCTTTAATAAACCGTATGTTAGTTTTCTGCAAAGATTTCTTATTCAGTCCTGCACTTCTGCTTCCACTGTCTCAAATATGTCATTTGGTCAAGGTTAATTCATGTTTTTGGTTAGAACTTTTCTTTTTTTGAAGAAAAACCCGCATGACCACATCAGTGCCAGAGGTGATGTATGGGAAGCAGTAAAGGGGGTGTGGGTCTGTTACTCTTCTCAGTGTCCTCGTCTTGGACCTGTGTTGATTATTGGCACTGAAAGATCTCAAGCTTACAGTTCTTAGAGCTAGGGTCAAACTAGGTGAAAAATGTGATAGAAGCTGTCACACACAGTGTAAGGGGGTCTGGTCTCCTTGTGGTGAAACATTTTCTGTTTTGTTAAATGTCTGATACAGCAACACAGCGGAAGGCTGGGCGCTTCTGTAGACCTGGGTACAGGTGATGTGATACAACTAAGGAAGAGGCACAAATCTGAGAAGGTTTTAGTGCTTTGTTCCTGAGGCCTGTTAACTGAAGTATCTAAAGTGCATTGGTTGTGAACTGTTTCTATGCAGCTGATGTGGTTGCTTCCTCAACAATTCCTCACCAGCTGAGAAGCTGGTGTAAGTCACCTCAGTGGC
The DNA here is from genome assembly GCF_047663525.1 of Anas platyrhynchos. Lineage (NCBI taxonomy): Eukaryota > Metazoa > Chordata > Aves > Anseriformes > Anatidae > Anas > Anas platyrhynchos. The sequence goes on along the minus strand of NC_092588.1, from coordinate 40,128,528 downwards.
TCCGTTTTCTGTAGGAACTTATCCAGGAGTAAGGTAACCTGATGATAAAACTAAACTTGCCTGAGCTGTCTTCCTGATAGTGCTTTTAAAACTTTGGAAAAAAATGTTAAAAAAAAAAAAAAAAAGCCCTGCTCTGTGTGCGTTGAAGCCCTTTATTAGATGCTGAAGTTCAAACTTAGCACTCGGTTACTATTAAAAGCAGATGCTTAACCTGTTTCTTTTCTGTTTCTAGCCAGGGTCCAAGTGCCTATAATGCCCAGGCACGCACAACAGCTTAGAGACCATGACAGAAATCCTTGCATAGCGGTAAGACGATCAATTTGGGATTTCTGTTTCTATGCTTCTAGGTTAAAATGCAAAAATAATTCCTCTAGAAATTGTATTATGGATAGCACTCCTGCATTGTCATTTTGCATTACAGGTTCCTTAGACTCTAAAGATGGGAAAATATGAAAATCATGTATTAGAGTATATGTAAAATAGCAACCTGTAATTCCATATAAATGGGAGTAATACAACTGATAGTAACTGCTTTGCTTTTCTGTCCTTAAAATCAGAGCCTGAAGCCCTGTTTGGACAAGCCCAATGTTATGTTTTGTTTTCTAAGTAGTCCTTTGTGGGTTATACCACAAATCTTTGTAAACAATTATTTTGTGGACTCTATCCTTTCTATGTGAAGAGTATAATGTTTGTTACAATTTCCAAATGAAGTCATTGCTTGCGGATTACTGATTATCTGCCGGGGTAGATATTCCTTTGCTCTCTTTGATACCATGCTTATCTGAGGAACTGCCTCCTAACTTCATAGATATTCCGGGACTTGTTAGAACATTTAGACACTGATACAGTGACTTCACCCAGCTCTGAAGTTTGTTTTTCCTATTAAAGGAAACAGATGCCTCTAGAAAATGTATGGATGACAACAACTATAAAAAGGATATGTGTACAGATTATTTTTTGAAGTACAAGAACTGCAGAAAATTCTGGGTAAGCAGGTTTTCATAAACTTCACGGATTTTGTAAATTTTATTCCACACCTTGCTTTAAGTGTATTACTTGTGTTACAGTGCTTTCTGAACTCTTTGGACTTCACTAGTGCTGGCTGCTGCTGCTGTTCTTAGGGTGACTTACAGACGTTGGTAGAATTCCTAGGTAGTCTCAGTATGTGTTGCTGGAAGACATAAGGAGATGCACATCAAAATACTCCACTTTGTTTTCCAAAGTTTACCCTCTTAAATTGTGAGTCAGTGTTCTTGTGGTATGTTTCTCTCTAAATTAGTCAGATATTTCTGGCAATAAGTTCTGTTTTGCAATGTGTCCAAGGCTTGTGTTCTGAGACATAAGACAAGTTCATCTATTTTTTCTATCCTTATGGGTCATGTTCACTTTAACTTAAGGTAAAACTCATGAGGAGTTCATTATTTGGTGATTATTTCTTACTTCTTTCTGTATTGTGGCAGGAAAGTATCATTAGGAGCTACGTGCAGTTAAACTGTTCTGTTGTCGTTTCTCATGCTATTGTAATAGGCTTTTAGCTTATGCCTTTAAGTACTTGTGTAAGCCACCAAAAACCTGTGTACAGACAATTGCACGTTAGTCTGATGTGTCATGGGAATACTGTAATCTGAAGCAGCAAGGTGAGCTATCAGATAGCTTCAGTTAAATACTAGCACATTTACTTGTCAGCTAATCAGATCTAGAATATCTGGCTCCTCATATATAAAGAGCACTTGTGTTGAAGAATCTCATTTAGTAGGAGCTCAGAGGCAGAGACTTCTGAGAAGTGTGTTCTCATGCTTGCTTTCTTCTATTTTCAGCATGACATAATGATGCAAAGGAAGAGAAACGGTGTGAAACCAGAGATGCCCTCAGCAGAAGAGAGAAGGAAAATCTTGGAATCAATGGAGAAGCCGTACTGACTACAAACTGGCACTGTTTTACTGTTCTCACTGTATATATGGAGACCGGTCAGCAGCAAGTTGGCCTGTTATAAACCAGACTTCACTGTTGCTGTATCTTGGATTAAAATCCGCTCCTAAATTTTGAAATGTGTGAGCTTTCTGGGATAGGACTGGTTCTGTTCGTACTATTCCTCATGGGAACTCACTGGAAGACATGGGTACCAACGCAGTTTGTCTAGACACCTTGGAAGCAGAAACTAACTTGCTGTGAAATGCTAAATATTAAACCAGTGGGACCCCCAAAAAGTCTGTTGGAAGGAAGGAGGGTGGGAGGGGGAAGACTTACAACGTAATTCTAAGGGTGGGGGAGGCTTAGAAAGATGAGTATGAGCAACATCTCTTGTATCCAGCTGTTCTGATTAACATCCTGAATTTATCATGTGTGGCCCCATCACTGTTCTCACATGAGTTGTATTCCATGTCCCTAGTTTAAGTAAGACTGTTCATCAACAAAAATCCCAAATCTAACAAGCTGTCTCGAGGCTTGCAACTGCGCTCCTCGGTGGAATTGGAGGGTTGCTGTACATCAGTTGTGCAAGCTTGGCTTGCTACAAGGTTAGAGAAGTTGGTGAAGATGGACATGAACTCAGGTCTGAACCGAGTAGTGCCTTCTACAGATAGTAAACAGATACTGGGGGGGGGGGGGGGCTGTGTTGGGGTGGGACTTCTAGGCATGTAAACATGCACTTGGAGTGACATAGCAGGTTTAACTATAGTACATCTAAGACTCTGGACAGCTGAACCTCTGCATTTGGAAATGCTTACTCATATGAGACTACAAAGCTCAGTCTCCTCAGGCACTCTGGTCTTAAGACTGATTCCTTATCTAAACCGGATAGCTCGGTTGCTGCCTTAGAACACTTGTTTTCTCTACCTTGAGTACTTCTTGGTGTCCTGGCTTAAAAAAGTCACACTCTGTGGTAAAAGAGGTAAAAAGCCACTGTCATGAGCTCAAGTTCCATGTGAAAACCTCTAAGGCTCGCTGTGATTAAGTTGGCAGAACTCTGGCTGACCTCCTGGAGGATGGTGTAAAAGTGTTGTCTCTATTTAGACTGTTTTGGAAAGACTTCATGGCTTCCTGTTTCTCCTTCTGTCTGGCTTGTCTCATCTCTTTCCACTGGAGGCCTATTTCTACGCTTAGTGGGATTTTATGCTGTTTTCCCCTTCCCTCTTGTCGTTTGACCTGACCAGTAACTAATAGAGATCTGCTTTTCTTCTTTCTTTCTGGCCTTTCTCCTTTTACACCTGAGTGTTGGAGTGGATCGATCGTGCCATTTCTGTTACTGGAAAGTGTGTGTAACTCTATGCCTTCGGAGTGCACAGTGCTCTGAGCATAGCTGTCCAGCCTCCAAACCATGTCACAAGTTTTCTAGTGAGTTCCTGGCAAGGGAAATAGACCTCCTTCAATAAAGATCATGAGATTCTGTATTTTGAAATGTTTTCTCTCTACTTAACATTTAAACTTTGCTGTCGCTGTTCGTTGTGGTTTTTAGTTTGGAGCAGAGGAGAAACTTTCAGAGCAGACCCAAAGGCTCTATCTTGCCCACCACTTCTAAGTTTGTTCAATATCCTCCTATTTACCAGGCTTTTCTTCTGAATTGGCACCATTCTTCCTTGGTTTGAGCATTTTGGCCTATGTTCCAGTTCCAGCATTTTTCCAGTAGCTCCATTCTTCCTCTGCCCTAATGTAGTCCTGCAATGGCTTTCTAGTACAGATCTGCTTCGTGAGGATCCTGTGCTCTCCTGAAGGGAGGATCTCTTGCTTTCATTAGTCAAGCTTAACAGTGGTACTTCCTCATGGGCTGTGCCTCTCATTAACCTTCCTGTTCATCTGCAGTGCTGGATGGAGGAGCTGGCTGTCCACTTTTCCTTAGGGTTGTATCTCTCTGGACTCTTCTGGCATTGCTGCTGTGCTCATCTCAGGGCACCTTCTCTCCCACTTGGCACAGGCTCATCATTTGGCACCTCGGCTGCATCTTTGGGCATGGTCTCTTTGCTCCTATGGCTTTAGTTGCTATTCTAGTGCTCGCTGTTTTCCTGTTGCTGCACTCAGGTTCTGGGATTATGCTTAAATCTACTGTATGCTTTAATTCTTTGCAGCAAAAACAGCATTTCCTCTTCGGGATTATGTTGATGCTGCTCAAGTCTCTTGAAGCCATCTCATTTATTCTAGGTTATTTTTTTCAGATTTTTGACTGTAGAAATGCCCCTTCTAGTTCTGGCATTTACTTCTTTTATTTTTATTTTTCCTGCTAATGTTTGCTTGGAAAGTTTCCACTGTTTGTTTTCCCTTGGAAGATGATTGACTTACAGAGCTGTGCAGGGTGTGTATTATACTGTGTCCTTACAAAGACTTACTAGGACTGGACTTCAGAAAGCCAGAAGAGGAGATGCATTCACTGCTGGAAGTATTTCACAATGCAGAATTGGGATTGCAGGACAGTCTAAGGCATATATAATATAAGGACAGTTTTCTAACATTAGAGCATCTGACCATCAGTGGACACACACGGTAAGTTCCTGGGTGTTAGGGCAAACCTGGTTTTACTGATCTGAGGGCAGTGTAAGCAGTGACCTTGTGCATTTCATTCAGGTAATCAATCGTGTTTTATTTCCATTCACTGGAGGTTGCTGCTCCTACTTCTGAGGTTGAAGGATGATAAATTAATAGCCAAAACATAGGCTCTTAAGTATGAAATAGTTGGTTTTCATTATTTTTTTTGTTGTGTGTTTAACTGTCTTTGGTTGTGAGCCAAAAATAACAGCCTTGTCCTCATATCTGAGTTTATGCTCCTCACTTCATTGAGACACTGAGGTAAGCTGTAGGCTGCCAGCCTTATGGGGCAGAAATAAACTGGACTGGGCTCCTTGTCTCTCTAAAGCGAACACATTCCTGTGCACTAACCTGGGAACGTATCATAAAGGACCAACGCGATTCCCTCAGAAGAAGGGAAAATGCCTCTTGTGGGTTTTATTTAGCAGCATTAATTCTTAATTTTGTTTGTAGTGCGAGGGCCCAATCTGGACAGTGGTGGTAGGCTGTTTCATTTTTTGTTTGACAGCTGGATGGTGCTGTTGCACAGCCAAGACTATATGAAAACAAAATCACTACACCTACTACTGGCTTTTTCTAGCTTTTTTAGCTTCTTCCCACGGAGATAAAAACTTATGCAGGGGAAAGGGAGTCTCGCTGTCGTCTCTACGATATAAACAGAAGGGAGTCTGGAGTCTCGGCTGCTGGAGAACAGGGTTTGTGTGCAGCATGAGAAGTCCTGGAGTACGGTCCTTCAAAGAGTACTTCTTCCACTGTGGTCACTTGATCAGAGCGGAGCACTGAGCCAGCAGCAGCTGCAGGCTCGCTGCCAGGTCCAGGTAAACACCCAGACCCGCGTCTGTGTGTTTTACCAGCTTGCATTTCCCATTAGTCTCTAGCACAAGACTTGCACATTTGGTTCTGGAGCTTTCTGCTGCTGTGATTGGTGTGAGTTTGTGCTCCCAGAGGTGTCCATCATCTAGCTCCAGTCCTGAAGCCCTCTTTGGGTTTAAAAGGTGAAGTTTTGCAAGGCAGGGAGTAGTTCTGCGAGTGTGAAAGGTAATAGAGCAAAACATGCAGACTCGTTTAAAATTTTTGTTGTAGCCTATTTGATAGGAAAATGCAAAAGGGATGTACTACATTTATACCTACTTAATGCAGTGGGTTATCAAAATAAAGCTTTAATAAGTTTATATGTCTGATATCATGTACTTAACTCAGATTTCTCAGATTTTGAATAAATAAAATCCTGAAAGATGGAGAAACTATCTTGATGCCTTCTGTCTCCAAATCCTTTTCTGACTGACTGCAGTTCTAACACCTTCAACACAGCAATCTTTAAGTCACACACCTCCTTCCGTTTTGACACTCGAGCTGCTAAACTAAATGTAGCTGCCTTGTTATTCCTGTACACCTTGCCTGTCTCCCCTTCAGCATCCCCTTCACTGATTTTAGCCTCTTGCCTTGCACTAATGCTAAATTCTGTCCCATGGACTCTTATTCTCCTATTACACTAGTTTTGTGGATTTTTTTTCCCCACCCAGGTACAATGCTATTTCATCTCCTGATTTCTCTATTACTTACTTGCTTTTTATCAATTGTTTTGCCTCCTCACTTGTCTCATAACTTCATGATCACCATCCACGTACAAGGTGCAGTTTGTTGCGGAGGTTTCATTCTGCAGCTTTATCTTTCCTAAGTGTCTATTGCCCAGTCTTCTGTCACAAGGTATTTTCTGTTAGCTCTGGCTGGGATATCGTCCTTGCTTATCTGTTATACAATATTTTTCTTAACATTACATTTTCTTAGCATGCAACTTTTTTTTTTTCCCCCTAAGCATTTCTTACAACACATTTCTTACAGTTTCTTCAACTTCAGCCCCAAAACGTTCTTCTATAGCTTGTTCCTGGTGATTAAAATGAGCAGGTTACTCTAGCCTACATCTAGGAATGTCTACATCTATATAGGCACGTATATATAAAATGTTAATTAGGTTGCTAGTGAAAGCATCTCAATGTTTCTTAGAAGTTCTGGTAGCCATTTCTCAAAAAAAAAAAAAATAAAAGGTTTTGAGTCTCATTTGTTGCATGGTGGTGCCTTGTGTTTAATGCAGGCTGTCGGCTCCTTTGGCAGCAACCTGCTCTTCTGTGTTAGTCTGTGCAATGCTCTACACAGCCATGGCACTGTAGGAGCAGTACAAATAATACCAGAGTTTGTTAGATTGAGAACTACAACTGATTTTCGTATCTTTGCAATCCCAAAGTGGTATGGCAATGGACTGGTTATTAATAATTACTCCTTCCCTGGATAATCTCGTTTTAAGAGACATGAGGGCTATTTTGTCACGGAACATCCTGAACTGTAAGGGACCTACAAGGATCATTGAGTCCAAACGCTTTCTACTGATGCTGTCTGTGGGAGTAATCACTAATATATATTATTTAACAAAATCAGACAAGCTGGAGAGGCGTGGCTCTTCCATAAGTAGGAGAGAGGCTTCTTTTGGTGGTGGTTTTCAAAGCTAATAAAATCTTTATTGCCCCTGAAGCTGGGCATACACCTATTGTTTTCTGAACACATCCTTTTAAAATTAGTTTTTAGAATTGCTTTTTTTTTACTTAGCTATATATATATATATATTTATTTTTTTTTCTCTTTTACCGAGGTAATTGAAAGATTTGCATGCCTAGGTCCATTATTAAATCCAAAATAACATTTGGATTCACAGTCTGCCTGTTTCAGGGGCTAAGCATTCAGTGTGAGCAGATTCTGTTTAAAGCTCCACTCCTAATCTATTCAACTCTGTCTGCAATTATTCCACAACCTGCTATTTTTTTTGTTTTTAATTATTTTTATTTTTTAACATAGAAGGTGAATTAGATTTTGTACTGTTCTCCCAATCATTGCTCTTTCTTTAAAAGCCCTGGTACCCTTGAGCTACCACTTTACTTTCGATACTTCGATAAGCAGATGTACTCTGCAAACATTTCCTGATAGTTAAGTGCCTTGGCAGAACGCAGACTTGAAACTGAAATGAAAATCTGTAATTGCTCAATCTCTGCCATTTTTCTAACAAATAGTTTTCACTTTCATTTTCAAAAAGCATCTTACCTCCTCCTATTTCATATTTTTTGGTTACATCGGTGAATACGAGCTATGGTTTACCTTTTGAAGCTGCTAAATAACAAATGCTTTCTGTTAATGCCAAATTCATATTTTACCTGGAAAATGTTTTTACCCTTTTACAGTAAACACTACCACAAACACCTCCTGTTTTAGCTTTTTCTCTGACCTACGCTTCTCATTCCCTTTAGTGAAGGCATCTTGTTTCTAACATCCTCATTGGCGCTGAAATGTGTGCATCTTTGACTACCTGGTTATCTCAATGTTTTTGATTTACACCTTCTCCAATATGCTTTGTATTTTTTTATTTATTTATTTTTTTTCTCAAAGGTTTTCAAATTCAGCCTTTGCTTTTGGAAAGATGCTGTTAAATTCTTGGCTTTTTTTTTTTTTTTTTTTTTTTTTTTTTTTTTTTTCTTGTTGTTGCTTTGTTTTAACACTTCATGTGACACTTTCCTGGCACAATACCCACCCTGTGTGCCAGGGAATATTAATGTCATCCATTGTCCTGTAAAATAAGAGTAATGGCCCTCATATATTGCAAAACACCATTTCATGCATGCTATGGATCAGTAATTTGAAATAAAGTGACCAAGCTAGAACAACAGCAAAAAGTAACCCTCTTTATAAATTTATTACTACTGGAAGGGATGAAAATGAAACATTTCTTTAGCTTTTATTTTATTTTATTTTTTTTTCCATCAAAGCAATTGCATATGAATGCTGGGTGATGTTAATAATAATAATAAAGTACTCCAAACTTTGCAGTTTGGAAACTTTGTGGGTCAGATATCAGATTTTTGTCGTACATGCATACAACAAAATTGAATTAGGGTCTATCAAATATGAGTATTGCCCGCGTAGATAACACTATACCATGTTATATCAGTGGGTTAAAAATTGTAAGCGGTAAAGATACTTACACTTAAAAGTTATTCCAAAATAGAAGATGATTGCAAGATAAACAAGAAAATGTACAATGAAAGGAAAAAAAAAAAAAAAGCTTATGCTCAAGATATTAAAAGTACTACTAAATATATTAAAAACAGTTCACACTTGTAAGACAAAATTAGACTAGTAGTAGAAATAGGGCATGTCAGCTCAAGCTTGAGGACAGTTATAAGCCAGTGAAGAATTTAAGAACTTTTCTTTGATGATAAAAGATTGCAACTGTTTTGTCAAAAAGGATTTTGTATTATTTTCACAAAAAATAGCCTGCTAGTAATATTGTTTATTATGACACTTAAGTCTCAAAATTTGTCCTAACTTGACATGTGTGAACCCCCAAGCAGTCCTGAGAGCTGGAGTTGCACATAACTGATTAAGTGATCGGGGACAACAAGGTTGCATACAGGAATTAGGGTGGCAGGAGTCACGCTTGTGGTGTTTTCTCCTGAAATTTATTATCAAGTGGAATTGAATGAAGTTGCTGCACTGGAACATCCTAGGAATATTCAGTGCTTGCTTCAATGCATAGGTAAGGAGGAGGGGATAAAGGGACAGATCCCAAGGTATGGTGTGCTTTATGAATTCGCTGTATCCTGCAGTGTCAGTCTTCAGTAGTTTGGCTCTAAATTTCCTAGTGGCTGATGGATTCAAACAGACTTCACTGATGGCCTAAGAAATGCTGTGCTTTAGTATTCTACTTGACAAGTTCAGCAATTCCTTAAATAAAAGATGGCAGCTTAAGATTCTGGGCTAGTCCAATTCTGAATGGAAGAACTGTTTTGACTCTTACACTCAACACGTAGATCCCTAAGGGCCTGTTTCCTTGTTAGCTATCCGTGTAGATGGTGGGAACCCGTGGGTGCCAAACGCTTTGGTATCAGAAGTCCCCGGTGCTTCGTGTTGTGCTGTGTGCTTTGGTGCTGCTGGGCTGGGAGCTGGCCTCAGCTCAGTGCCGCTGGGACTGATGGAGCACGTTCTGCCCGTCCTGGGGGTGCTCGTGAAGCCTGCCTGTAATAGTGTTTATTATGACACTTAAGTCTCAAAATTTGTCCTGCTTTGAAATGCGTGAACCCCTAAGCAGTCCTTAGAGCTGGAGTTGCACATAACTGATCAAGTGATCAGGGACAACAAGGGCTGTGATTCTGGAGATGGCAGGCGGCTAAAAACAGATAAAACCTAGAAGGAGCAAAGAACTCCTACTCTCTCCAGCTGGGCATTTTAAATCATCTTCTTGACAGTGTGCCAGTCTTTTTAGCCCTGGATGTGATCACATTGCAATTAAATGCTGGAAACCTACATACGTGAGGAGCAGAAAAGCACCGGAAAGGCTTGGTGGTAGGTTTCACCTACCCACGTGTTAGAAGCAATTTTCAGGTTTCTGCCCTTTAAATTTTAATGCTCAAAACCCCGAGAATCAATTATGTTAATAAATACTTTAACACCTCAGCTCTTTTAGGGTTGCTGAGGGACAGGAAGAGTTCGCAATGTGTTTTGATTTTCTGTGGTGTAGAGAAATTGCCAGCCATGGGTTGGCAGAGATCACCGCTATCTCTCTTGGTCTCCTCCAGTAGGCAGCCACAGGGGATTGGGCTCCCAAAAAAGCTGCTGTAAAGCTGCCTGTGGACATCTACAAAGAGCCAGCTGGTCCTTGTGGTGGGGAAAACTAGTTCTCAGTTTGACCCAAATGGGTACAGATCTGCCCAGTTTTGTGCTGGTCCAGAAATGCAAGTTTCTGAGTGTGCTGGTGAGGTCGCAACGATTTGGCATGTGTAAAATAGTGACTAGTTGATGATGCTGTCTCTGAAATCACAGAATCTGACTTTTTAAAATATTAATGGCTTCATCTATGTCTTGGTTTTTAGTCTTTCATCAGGTAAAGAATTTCTGTTGACTTGTAGTGAATGGCTTTACGTGCGTGTTTTTCCTCTGATTTATCTCCAGTTCCGTATTCATGCTGCTAGATTCTGTGCAAACCCAAGAGAAATTGAATGCCTTGTTCAGTAGGGGATTAATACTTCTCCTGAGATGTTTCTGACGCAGGAGGCTTGCAGATGTTCTTATACAAGCCTTTAAAAGGACATTCAACATGTGGCATTGCAAGAACAGACTCAGCAAACTTTAGGTAAGCAAATTGGCTTAATTTAATGAGCCACTTTTCATCAAGCTAGATGGGGCCAGATCAAGTGCCTTGCCAAGAAACTTACTTTTATTGGTGCAGTGTAATTCGGTACTTACTAAACTATCAGTTTTATGCAGTGTTTTTGAGGAAGAAAGAGCGGAGCTGTTGGAGTGGGGAGGTTTCCCACCGAAAGAGGGCGTGATGGGGATGGCTCAGCTGAGCACAGCAGGGCTTATTGTGAGCTGGTCATGCAGGTTTCCAAAGCAGAAGTTGATACAGTGCTCCACAACCAGTCCGTGGAGCTCCAAAATCATCATCTGAAACGAAGCCCAAAGCAACGTGAGCTGTTTCATGTGCCTGCCTCACTGCTTTGTGTTTCAGCACAGATAAAATCTTAATCCTAAAACAGGTTGGAGGAGGAAATCGTCACAAAACCAGAAAGCGTCCTGGCACTTCTCATCCCGCAGTAACTTCTGGGGGTTTCTAACAGGGCAAACCATTCACCGTGCTAAATTCACGTGCATACCCTTTTGTGGGTAGTGAATATTTTGGCAAACTCAGAGTTGCTCTTTTGAAATCTGTGTGCAAAAGGAGCTTTTGACATTTCTGTCCATAAGCTCAGTTCCCTGCATCCTGAAAGACCGAGAATGACAAAAGTTAGGCACTTCTTTTAATTAAAAGTGGGAGTACTCCAGCAAGAGATGCTTGCACCATCAGAAATGATTTTATTTTTTCCACCTAGAAACTGCCCCCCTGTATCACTTTCTGTACTGTGGGATGTGTGTAGGTTTTAGTTTGCTGTGTCTTCTCAGTGGGTCTTTGGAGGAGACCTTACTGACCACCTGCTTTGAATATAGTCTGAAACAGCTTGTCAGGCAGCTCGCAGATAACATTGACTACCACAGTATTTAACCAAATGGCCTTAAAATGACCAAATAAAGTGTGTGTTTGACCCCTCTGCACCTCAAGCCCCAGAAGAACAGCATAAATATCAGGATTTTTTGAGAGAGAAGATGACTTTGTTAATATTTTCTTTGCTTATGTTACAGCAATTGATTAATTTGTCCTGCTATCTCTGGGCATACAGCACTCCTGAAGCATAAAACACAATTTATTAGACTATTATGAAGGCAGGTCCCTTACAATTGCTTTTCTTGGGTCAGATATTGACAAGCCCCTTGTTTCACCGCCTGATTCCATTTCAATACATCACTTGTGCCTTCATCACCCAGCACATGCTGACTGCTCTGTTTTCTTAGGTAGGGTAATAAGTCTTCCCTCAATGTGTGAAATAATCAGGCGAGCCATTATTAGATGTCACTACTTCAGCCACTGGAGTAAAAGCTTTGTTATAAAAGTGAAATAGAAGTTAATTTTACTTTGAAATATTAGCACTTGGTTGCTAGGGCATCTGTTTGCCAAGTTACTTTATATTTCTTTATATTTCTAGACTGTACCATTGTTTCCTGGTTTCTGAAGCTGAAACAATATTGTTTTTATCAGTCACATGGCTTCTGTTAAAAGGGAACTTTGGTTTGGTCCTCTTAAAATTAGAAGCATATTTTGATACTATTTGATTATTTTTAATGTTAAGCAACCCAGAAAATAGAGAAATTTCTAAAAGCAATTTCTTAAAAGGTTCTGGACATTTCCAAATAAATATAACAACACTAACTAGTTGTCTTTAAATTATCTCATTGTGTTTTATTTTCTATTTCTTTTACTGTATTACCCCCTAATATATCCCAATAAAGGCATTTCAATCACCATAATCATAAAGGACTCAACTTATTAACACACATCCATATTCATACAATCAAAAGAACAGCCAGCAGCTTACATCCCTGTGACGGCTCCTTACTTTCACTGGTGGATCAGAGGGAAGCTGTTAGGGCTGAGCTGCATTGTTGAGCCCTGCTGGGTGGTGGGAGAAGGAGATTAATTTGTGCGAGGTGGGCAAGAAACGCTTAGACTATCAATACCTGGAAGATGTAAGAAAATGTTTTGCTTCTGCCAAGGAGTTCAGAGGTTATTCTTCTTCCGAAAGAACCTCAGAATGTGCCAAGACATGATGATAGCAGCCTTTTGAAATGTTGTCTCTTTGCTAAACAGAATAAAAGCTGTTTGAGAGCGATCCAAATCTGGCAACCTGCTTATTAGCAGGTGTGTCACCTGCTCCTAACAAGTTACCTGGGTGTAGAGCAAACAGCATCCCTAACAATCAGCTTCACCTACAGACATTAAAAGAAAGCATCCAATTAACTCTCACCCAGCAGTTAAAGTACGTTTTGATTCAGCAAAGATACCAATAGGAAACCAAAGTAATGTTTTCTATTCCCAAGAAGCCAGACTGCATAACTGGTACTCTCCTTCCTCAGGAACTCCAAAGACCTAATCCTCAAGAGAAAAAAAAATAATAAAATTATGTCAGCCAAGATTTTATTAACTTAGAGGAGAAAAACAACTTCCAAATTCCTCAACACATACCATGTTCTACCAGCTGAGCTGAAAAAATGATCCAGGGAATGCCAGTTAGTGGCACTACTGAAGAGGACCTCTCACCCTATTACAAAGACAGGTAATTTCCCAGGTAAACCTATCCTAAGTAATTTTTTACTTAATTTTTCAAACTTCTAAGCTGTCTTCATACTTCATGTGCAGGTTTTCTCTCTGTTGAGGCAATCACATTTTAGTTCTCAAAACCAGAGGCATATTTTCCCCTCTTCTTCGAGACCTGTTTAAACTATTTGGATGTTATTAAGCTAAGTATCATTTATAAGGATAATTCAAGCAGCAGGAGACAGAATGGAAAAATAGAATAGTTGAGAGTATTTGCAGACTTTAAGAAATATATCTTGCTTTAGTGTTTAATAATAAAATTATGTTTTTATCTTTAAAAAATCCCCTGGAAGAGGATTTTTTTATTGCCAATATAAAAAGATCTAGGCCATAGCTACTTCAGTCTTGAATAACAATTAGAAGTTGACACACACCTGTAGCATCAAAGCTCCCAGGTTAGCAAGTGAGAAGATCTGGCTGATACATGTGGGCAGGGAGCTCTGCAGTCTCTGCCCTGTTCTTTGTAGACCTGTGGCATCCCCAGTGAGGCCAAGGACTCTTGTATTTGTAGACCCAAGCCCAAAGACTATGAGTTTCAGACTAGGTTTTCAGAAAGGAAAGCTGTGATTTCAGGCATTTTCTTCCCTCTAAGTGTTGGGCTCTCTGCCTATGTCTCAGGCTGTGCTCACAGTATGGAAATGTTTGGACACTTGATGTGCCTCAAATCATGATGTTGATATCACACTCCTGATGCTTTTACACCTTCTTTTAGTTTCATTTAGCTTCATTTAGCTCAAGAACCTGCACCACATGCTAAATTCCCAACTCCTCCTCCTGTCTGGGGAAGCGGGGGCAAAAAAGAAGAGGAGATCTGGGAGTATCTTGCCTCCACTCATACACTCTTCCAGAAACTGAGCTAGTTTGGGAATCTGGAGCCTACTTCTCATCCAATTTTCTTGTCCTGAGGGTAATCCAAAGATAGTCTTCCCTTTGAGAAGATGAGTGTGTCCTCTCCACTCACCTTGATGGTAGAAATTCACCCCAGGCCATGTGGTCAGAGTGGAAGTGCAGCGGATTGTCCTTTGCCACAGAAATGACCGATCAGTGTGAGCTTCAAGGTATATTTTGACTGCAAGCAAGTGTGCTGAAGTGTTACATTGTCTGTGAATTTGGCTTTTCTGCACTGTGGGTTAATGAGTAATCCACTGTGCACCTTTATCTTGCAGACTTTTGTGTTTAATTGTTGGTTGCACCAGAAGGAAAGGAACTTATTTTTATACTATTTAATACTGATCTTTTTTTTTTTTTTTTTTGACGTGGCAGCTGAGATCAAGAAACAAACTGCTCTAAAGTGAGTTAAACTGGAGGGCTGAGTTATCTAACAGCTTCCTATTGTGGAAACGTGGAGATCCTGCTCCCTTTCCCAACCCTTCTTCCCCTTGCCCAGGGACAGGCTCACCTTCAGCCTGCTGCCATTTCTCACACGTGCGGGATCCTTCCCTGAGCTGATCAAATTTGCTAACCCAGCAGGTTAAAGGGAACAGCTTCTGTGGGGTTAAAGGCTGGCTTTATGTAATTTCACGCTTAAACAAAGTGATTGTGCAAGCACTGGGACACGTGAGCCGCAGGCATGACACGGCATCTGCTCACAGATGATCATTTGCGATTGCTTCCCCTCTCTTCAATTATTAACATTTGGGCCAAGAGACCTCCCGTTTAAGCCTGGGTTACCACAAACAAAATTGATGAGTCAAGACTCCGCAACAGCTCATATCCTCTGTGGCTCACCGAGGAGACCTCTAACACCAAAAGACTCCAGTTGCACGACACGAGGTTCAATTCCAATTTTCCCATCTAATTGTTTGACTTCTTACCAACAATAGTCTGGGAAAAAAAAAGGCAAGAAACCAATCTTATGAGTATTGCTTCCTGTTTTCTGAAGCTGACTCCAGAACAACAGTTTGTGTAATGATGATGAACTGTTAAATATAATTAGGTCTTTTTCCCTATGGACTTTGTAATAAAAATTGTAAACAATATTTTGCAAATAAAGCTGCAGGCCTACAGGCTGTCACTCCCAGATGGCATGAATTAGCAGAGGAAGATTTGTTGTGCTTCCTTTCCCCGGCAATCCACCCCTCCCTTGGTTCTGGATGTGCTAGCCTTGGACAGGGATGACTCAGCTGCTGGTTAATCACCTGCTGAAGTGCTAAAAGTGATAGCTTGGCTCCCTTTCCTTAACAGTGAGCTGTCAAGGCAGACCAGCAAGAAAACACTTTCCTGCGGCTGGGAGAGTTTTCCTGCCTTCACATCTAGATTCAGTGCAATTAGAGGTTGGTGCCTTCATCTGCACAGATTTTACTGTGACTTCAAGGGTCCCTGTTGAGATCTTGTGTAATAAAAGCTTCCCAGTGCATGAACTGGTCTTTCACGATAGAGATGACTTTTTACAAGCATCGCTGTAAAACTTTCATTAGCAGAAAAGCAACTGACATGAACAGCTCACCCACAATGTAACTGGAGAGATACGGGGCAAGGATGTTTCACTGTTTTATGGCTGGCAACATGGAAAGTGACAAAGGATTTCCAACCAGAGAGACTGTTCCCCAAGAGAGATCGGGTCTAGAACCACATTCCAAAATCTTGCAATTTTAAATTACTGCTTTCTGGATTGGTGATGGTAGAGAGGGACGGGAAAACTACAAACCACACGGGAAACTACCAGCCCCTACACCCCCAAGAGGCTGTACGTGTCCAACAGCTGCTAGGGAGAAAAACAGGGAGAGCCATTGGTTGGGTTGTGACAGGTCTCAGTGTCTGAAATATTGTTTACAAACAAATTGGGATAGCGTGAGAGATACAAAAGCCCAGTTTACCACACTCAGTTTTACCTAATGCAATCCAAGGTCCTCATGGACTATTTGTTTCGGTGTCAGTACCTTCTTCCCCTAAATATTAGAAGAAATGTAGTGTGTGAGCCAGCTGCCTGCTCTCAGCATTAGTAACACCAACCACCCCTGCTGACAAGCAAGCAAATATTGTGAGAAGATCATCTCCAAGTCTCTGCTGTGAACCCTGGCAAAAGCCAGCATGCGCTTTGTGTTCTCCACCTGCTGCGGTGCAGATTTGTACTGCTTAACCTAACCATCAGGAAAAAGGAAAAAAAAAATCTAAGCTTTATTTACCATGGCAAATATTTTGCTGGATGTATTTTACTTTGGCCTCTGTCGTATGACTGAATATATTTGGGAGAATTGGCTCCATCCTCAAGAGAAGAGCATCTTCAGCTCTCCTCACTCCCACGGGGATGGCAGCAGCAGTATCACGGCCCCTCTTCAGCTGGTTGACCAGATCACCCATTCCCAAGAGATATTTCCCATCCTCTTTGTCACGGTCCTCTGAGCCAAAATTCTGCTACAAGCCCACGATTGCACAACGCTGCAATTTCAGTCCTGGAGGGCAGAGAAAACAGTGCCAAAAATGATTATTCAAAGTTACAGGTCTGTGTAACTTCTCATTGTAGCGATGCCATCGTAGAAAAAGTTCACCACCTGGCAGGGTCAAGCTAAATGAACACATGTAATTCTTGTTCTCTATTCTTGATTCTTGTTTTTGGAACAAGTCTGATTGTTATTAACATTTTTGTGTAGGAAGGTTCAAGGACATGGCGGAATCCCATGCCAGGTTTGCTCATATAATCATGCTTGCTGTCTCTCAGCAAATTTACAGATTAGTTGTGTGATGAGCTTGTTGTTTGAGAAACAGATCTCAGATTTATTCTTTCACATATTTTTCCTTAATGTTAATGTGTTATATTTAATATATTCCATATATTAAATTGTCTGGGATAGTAAATGTTGGACTTGATACTATTTAGGATTCTTACCTGCAGAGTTAATATTCCAAAACATCACCACATACAAAATGCAGATATCCAAATATCTGCAGAAAAACAAAAGCAAGGGCACGCATACATCTCTAAATAAGTGGCATGTAATACTGTGTACTCCAACCTCAGCGGAATGCCACTGCTAAGCTGTGTTCTTTGATGGATGACAGCACATGCGAACCTTAAGAGCCAAACAAACATTATCAACATTGTACTGACTTGGTGGTTTTTTTTTTTTTTTTTGTTTGTTTGTTTGTTTGTTTTTGGTCTTTCTCAATTCATTTTCAAACCATCGGCCACAAATGTTGGAAGTGTCTCCAGACTAGCAAAACTAACTATTTACCATTCTTTTAACTTCATCTTAAAATTAAGCACAATGTATGTGTATGTGGGCTTATTTTTTTTTTTTTTTATGATTTATTTTTTTAAGAATGATCTTATTCCTTAAGGGATTATACTCCACTTACACTGAATCTATTTTGCTAATCCTCTTTAAAATATCCAAGATAACAGCAATCAATTTATAGCAATTCTTTTCTCTACACAGACAAAATACAAAGGTTCTTAATATTTCCAGCCAAGTTTCCTTATATTCCAGCTTGGGAGTGGCAATAGGATGAGAGCCAAGGAATTTCCAGAAATCTTGAAATGCTAGTAAGTCATTACTGACATGGTGCCATGAATATTTAGTTGAAAAAAGTTAGATGTAGGATAATTCTGACCCTGATTAGCACTTATTATCAATGCACCCCACCAGAAGTCAAAGCTTGCTTTCACAATGGGGAAAGAAGAAAGGTAGCTACTTCCATAACTACAGAATAAACCTAGTGTTTCAGCATTTTCTGACCTCAGATAGTCTCTGAAAGAAACTGCTTTAGCTACTGTCTCTTCTGAATCTCCGTCACTACAAGTTATTATTGATTTGGGTTACATTTTTATTATAATTTAATGATTTATTGATGTGAAAATGTTATTTGAAAATAGTTGTAGGTATATAAAATCTGGAGAGCAGTCCTATGCTAGAGGATATCTTCGAAAGCTGATTTCAGGGGAGAAGGGGGTAGGAAGCCATAATGAATGCAGAACTTCAGAAGCTCTAATGGTTCACACTTAGAAGCGTAAGCACAGACAGCGTAGATTTCTTCAGTGTTTACCTGGATTTCAAAGTGGCTGAACTAGACTCTTCAAAATAATTAAGAGAACTCATATTTGGTTTGTAAAGGCCTGATTTATTGTTCTATTAAATCGCCTCCAAAATCCTCAGCCAAGGAATGATCTCTCTCCTAGCTTTTCCCCTAGATCCGTGGGTATTTTCACTGCTCCTTTTTGTTATTAAGAGAATGCTATATATAAAATATATAGATACATATAACTCAGGTATGGATATTCATGGTAAGGCTCTGTGATTTTGCCTTCTGGAATATGATAAAATGCAGTAAGACAAAAAGTAAGTGTGCAAGAAAACACAGGACAGACGTCAACAGCAGAAATAACACAACACTTTCTTTGGATGTGAAAATCCATTATTTCTGTGTGGCATTATTCTAAAATATATATACATATATATATATTAAAGAAATAGGAAAAAGGCTAGCCTTGTGGCTGAGTTAATATATGATTATGTGAATATGAAAGATATTCATACATCAGTTTCTCCTTAATACAGGTTCTTAGCAGTCAGGGTGCTACCCCACAAAATGCTGTTTTTAATGAGCACAAAGGCTACTCATCCAAGAAGGAAAGCATTGCATAGACAAGTCTCCATGACATCAGATGTAAAGCACTAGTCTGCTAGGGAATAGCAAATTGCAAAGACAAGTTTAAAAGACTTTGCATAAAATCAAGCAATAGTTCTCCCAAATCCTCTTAAGATAGTTGTTCAAGGCCTAGAGGAATCTCTGCTCTTCTATGACTTGGAGATGATTTTGTTTTAGCCTCTGATTGCCTTTGGCTACCTAATTATATCACTGTTTTGTCCACTGGTCTACAGAGATGTCACCTGTGGAATTAGTGGCAGTTCTTGTAAGGGCATCACACAGCTTACAACATGCTCAGATCATTTTTGCCCATTTTAAAGGCGACTGAAAACGTTGCATTTTAACTGCACAGAAAAAAAAAAAAAGTATTTAAAGTAGAGTGATGTATCTATATTTTCTGAAAAGAGTTAAAACTCAGCCAAATAAAT
The DNA here is from genome assembly GCF_047663525.1 of Anas platyrhynchos. Taxonomy (NCBI): domain Eukaryota; kingdom Metazoa; phylum Chordata; class Aves; order Anseriformes; family Anatidae; genus Anas; species Anas platyrhynchos. Next base: position 40,109,211 of record NC_092588.1, on the reverse strand, counting down.
TTTTACAGCAATGCTTCTAATGCTCGCTGGGTAACCTGAAAACCTGACCCACTTTAGATGGACAGTTACAATCACTTGCAAATTAAAAGCAAACATATTTTTGTCTTATATTATCTGAATACTAAGGACCAATCTACAACCCTTAAAATGTTAACAGCAATATTTTTGCAGATAAAATCTGCTGTACTGAACAGTACGATGGAAGGTTGTTTGCCATTTCATTGCATATATACATATAAGTGGTAGAAACTAGTTTTGTAGTTATCTTCCAAGTCTTTAGCTCGGAAGCAAGGTTGGACGCGAATTTTGGCCCGTTACTGCAGGTGATGATTAGATCTACAAGCAAGCTCTGCCTGCTTCAAGTATTCCCTTCATATTTCCACTTGCATTACCCTCCACAAGTATTACACTACACTGCAATGCTTGTATTACATTCCCACTTTGTATTACAGAGCAGGTGCTCACGTGGTGACTATTTCTCATAGTCCACAGGCTCAGAGATGTAAGCCATACTGATAAACATGGCAGCTCACCATTTTTAGTCAGCTATCTTAATTTTGCCCTCTTGCATTCAAACTAGTTTATACTCTCAATTGCTTGAGAAGCAACTTACATTGACATCTACAGATCAAAGACTTGAGGATGAATTAGCTCTAAAGCACATTATACAGTATTTTTTGTCACACAAGTAGCAGTTGCTATTCTTGTCACTATAGAGTCACATGAATTGTCTATAGCAGATGTAACGGTAGCCTTAAATTCAGGTGAAACTATATTTACATACATGTAGAGCAAATCCTTAACTATACAGTGTGATCCATACCAAGGAAATATAGTTACAGTTTAGAAAAACTTCAGGCTCAAAAATAGTGTTACCTCAAGCTTATTATATATTTTCCTTTTTTTTTTTTTTTTTTTTTTTTTTGAGTGTGTGTGTAAGATTAACTTGGCATTCAGTTTTAGGAAGCTGTAACACAGGAGATTTCAACTACATACCTTGTCATTTTACTCTCATCCGCTGTTGCAGACTGACTCGATGCCAGAGCAGGGAAGCTGTGTACTTCCTGAAGGAAAGACTTCAAACAAGCACCTCACCTGGCTCTTCTGCTGGGATTTGTTCCTTCTGAGATTTGTTCCTTACACAACCATTACCCACATGAGTTCTTGGAACTGACAGCTCTTTCTTGAGCTGTTAAAGACTTCCCAAAACACAGGTGTGTTGTTTTGCAATAACTGCAGCATGTCTGGAGTCAGATTTAATATTCAGTTAACTGTACGTGGTGCATTGTATGAATTTTGCCTCAAGGACAAACGTTAACATACCAGAAATATGCAGACAGATCAATAAGTAATTCAAAGTGTATTTTTTTAAATTAATATAGAGAAGCCCACAATACCTGCTCTCCATTTATTGATGATGCTCATCAAAGCTTTCACATAAAACAGGTACCTCAACTGTCACATCTCTGCGTTAGTCTCTCAGCAAGCTTCTTTTATACTGACAGACTTAACACAGATGATGCAGACTCCCTGTGGGGCTGCACCATCACCAAGGTTTCATAGCTTACAAAGCTTATTCTGCAAAATCTTTGTTGCTGCTGCTGCCTGCATCTGCTGACAGTGCCATTGCCACTGCTCCTCTCCTGCTTTGCAGTCCGCATAGCTGTCTTCAGATGATCAACTGCCAAAAGTTACCTCTCTTCTGGTATCTGCTCAGTTTCTTCCTAAAATGAGATCAGACCATGATGAAGACCAGCTACCAAACAGATCTGTGCTGCTCTGGAGTATGATTACCAAATTCATAAAATTATATAGCCGGCATCTCAGCTGCTAGCTTTTCGTTTTCCTCTTCAGTTGCATTCAGAGGATCAAGCCAGTGCCAAGAAAAATCATATTCACCATGCTTTGAAGCATTAGGGAATAGTAAGACATTTGCTACCACAAGAATATAGCTCATATGGAAAAGAAATGCAGCAGGCAACAAAACACCATGCCCTGGATTGTCTTTGAATCACTGTATCAATGACTGTCAAGCCAACCTTGCCACCCCAGTCAACTTTGGGACCCAGTTATTTTGTTAGAGACTATTTAGGGTTCCAAGCAATGGCCGTGAAACCAGTAATTCTGGTAGGAGCTGCCTGATGTGAAAGCAACTCTGGGCTGATGTGAAAGCAACTCACGGTGCTGTCCCAACTGAGATACTCTTTCATGTTCTACCTTCTTGTCTGAGTCTCATGGAGATCCTTCTGTGAGTTTTCTTGCCGGGTGCAGGAGGAGAGTACTTCTGGGCATCAGGAAATAATCAGAACCACTGTCATGCTGGAAGTCAGCCATCTGTGATCCTGAGAAGTTCATATGGTGGCAGAAGATCTCCACACTCACCTCATATCTCCTCCTGAATCCATGGGAGGAACCCGTGTTTCTTAACTTCCAGGGCACATCTCTACACATCTATCATTCAGTGATGTGCTTAGTATTCATGGGAGATCAAACCACCAGCAGGATACGGTGTTACCTTCCAGTCACAAAGTAATCATCACACATGCTTTTGCAATATAGCTCTGTTTACTTCTTGCCAATATTCAAGCCTACCATGGGGATTGTCTCTTTCCAGAAAGACACGCGCAAGCTGTAGCCACCTGGATCACTATCACACAGCATTCATCTCTTCCAGTTGCACAGGTAGATAATAGGGACATTATGTTCTACTCCAGGACAAGTAGGGACAAGATCTTCTGTGTCATCAAGCAGACTGAACTGATGCATCAAATCCCCCTCTCTAAAATGCAGACCTAAACTACAACATGGCTCGAGAAGCAATTTACACCTACATCTACAGATCCAAGACACTGGTTCTCAGTCTATTTTCTTTCATGAACAATACTGCCTGAAGAAATTGCTTGTTAAGGAGACCAACAAGAGGAAAAAACATGAAAATGTTTTTTTTTTTTTTTTGCTAGATACATAAATCTTAATTGCTATCATGCAGCTGAAATAATTTCAGTTTCTGGACACAAATCTTGCTTCATTTGACCAATAAGATTTTACCACTGCCTCAGCTTCATTCTAGATGGCTCTTCCCTGCAGAATTTTTAAAGACCTGTATCTGACCTTAGTAGTATCCAGTGAAAGGACAAGAGGCTATGGACACAAAACAGAAAAAAAATCCATACAAGCATAATTTAATTAAAAAAGCGAGTGTGGTCAAACACTGGAACAGGTTGGCTGGAGAGGTTGTAGAACCTGCAGCTTTGGATATACTCAAAACCTGGCAGTACTGAGCAACCTGCTCCAGTCAGCCTTGCTCTGAGTCAAGGTCCCCTCCAAGCCCAATGATTCTCTGAAGCAGAAACAGCTCTATGGAGATACACTTTTCACACACATTACTAGGAAAGATCCTCCATATCTTTAAGAGGTGAGGAGCCTGCAAGAAGCACATACACCACACAGCTGTAGTAGTTGACTTTATTACCAGCAAACAGTGCTATGTACATACATATGGGCACAATATAAGGCATATCTGTTTATTAATTAGTAACTTTAATTTCCTGAGGTGTCCTGAAAAATGAGCAGAATTTCAGAGACAGAAAAAAGACAGAGATCTGAAAGGACAGTTGAAACAAATCTTTTCTTCATCAGTCTGAATTCTACACCTCACAGTCTGTCATATCTGTAAGGCTATTTTTAACATGCTTGTTTGACCCATTGTTTCTTGCTCATCATTAGCAAAATAGTTTTATGTAAACTTTTCTCAAATCAGTAAATCACCAAATGTATGGACAAGGGAAATGAAAGTAGCTTCAGGCCATCATGGGACTTTTTAAAATAAAAATCACCCTTTTCTTTATACTGTCTGCAATTTATTTCATACCAGAGAACTTCATAGTCATAGTTTGTAGGTGTTGCCAATTGCCAGTGGACTACTGTGACACGAGATAAGTTTAACCAGCATGTGCAGAAATGGCATACATTTAAGGTATAATCTTTTTTCTTGTTTGGGATTTACCTGAAGTCATGGTGTCGCTTTCAGTTTTCTTGGGGTCATTGTCAGAAAGGGCTTCCTCAGCCTACCAGAGGACAGTCCGAAGAATAAAGGGAAAGTAAAACAAGTCACTGTAGGCACAAGGCAACCTACTGCCCAATCCAGAGGAATAAAACATGATGCTGTTACTCAAGCTGGAGCTGTATAGGTCCCACTGACTCCAGTTCCATCAGCACCATTCCCTTCTGAAATAATCCCAGGAGAATCCCTGATTATACCACGCAATACCTTTGCTTTTAGTAGCTTTCTTGGCAAGATGTTTGATAGCCTACCTAGACTGTTCGTCTTTTAAGCATACTCCACTTAGGAGGCAAAACGTTAAAAGTTGTTCCTAAAATATTGCACTTAAAAGGTATGTAGAATTCTACTACAAAGTTGCAGGCATAGTATTAGCTTTTAAAATAAATTAGACAAAAAGTCAATTAGCAGCATAAATGTCATTTACATTCATTCCTTCCCACCCCCCCCCAAGTCATGCATAGTCTGTGAACCCTGAGATCGCCAACCTCCCCCAAACTAATACATTACATTTATTTTGCACCAACAGAGAACATTTTCATTGCATAAAACTTCCATTTGTATAAACTTGAATCTGTTGGTTCAGGAAAGTCTTGAGTTCCTCCGTTTACCAAGGAATGGTAATGGCACTGGTAGTACAGCCCCTCCTCGTGGTCCAGTGAATGGCACAGAGGTCAGGTCCATTAGAGTCTCTCCTGGCTCCCAGCCAATCACATGATGTTTCTTAGTCCCATCTCCCCCCCCAAAAAAAAGTGCCAATTATTAATTCGTGAAGCAGAATGGTATTTAAGGCATTATAATAGACCACCAAGGGAACCTATTTCAATCAATCTATTTCCATAACGAGGTAAAAAGAAAACAATTCTTTGGATAAAAAGTTCAGATGAAAACAGTTAAAAGCTAATTAAAAAGTAATTTTCTTAAAAATTGTTACGAACTAGAAGTGAAGCACCTTAAGTTCACAGCTGCTACAGAAGCAGACCTTTCCTACCACCACCTGTAACAAGCTCTGCTTTTGTGTTGCTGAATTTTGAGATATTTTCAGTCCTTCTTCCCACGACCTTTGAAGTTATCCATTAAATTGTAGGCCCCAACAAATTCCGCAAGGAGAACAGAGATTTTCACTGGCATGATGCTGTAAGGCAGAGGAGTAGGAGAAGAGGAGACAAAACCAGAACAGTTTAGAAGAGTTGTGCAGTTTTATCACAAATCATTTCACCTGGCTAATACTGACAAAGAAAGTATAGTCTCCAGAATACAGTACCACTGGTCCTCTACTGGCCCTCTCAAATACTGATTATGCTCATTTGGCTGCCTTCGTTGTTACCATAGATCAATTTCCTGGCTCTTGCAAGCCAGGCTGGAAGTACTCTATAGCTGGGGCAAGAAATTCCAGAGGGGCACTTCCTGAGGGGCAGGCCCAGCCTCTAGAGCCTGCAGTGACACCACACGCCAGTGGAGTGAACAAGCCAGTTAGACATTGCTCTGTGGTCCAAGGGTAGAATAAATCCCTAGAAACTAAATTAAAAAGGAAATATCCAGAAATGTGGAGAACTTAATGAGAATTCGTATCAGCAAGTAGAAACCTAGTTTACATTTTTAATCAGAAGTTTTCAGTCTGGCCTGAAAAGGGGAGGAAAATAAAGAAGGACATGACTTACTTTTTCAGAGCAAAGAAAACATACAGGCTGCGTGGTATGAACAAGATTTCTTGGTCTCGTCGAATAGCAGTCATTATCTTTTCAGCCACATACTCTGGCTCTAAAACAGGAAGCACACGTGACCACCTGAAAGAGAAGGTGTTTTCTTATAACAAATTTCTTTGGATTCACAAAGAAAACAGTAACATTTCATGTTTCAGCTAAAATGAATAGTAAAGTACCAAGGGCTTTTGTCACTTAAGTTGCCCAGTCACTGAAATGTGAGGCCCTGAAGATAATAAAAGCAGAGCAAAGTCTAGCTTGTAAGAATCATAAAGGAAACAAACATGAGCACACAAGCATGCATAATGTGGAAGTTGCATAAAAAGATCACAACAGCTTACTCACTTGGTCTGAGCGCCATCAAACATTCCTGTGTTTATGAAATAAGGACACACAGTTGTAGTTTTAATACCAGTCTTTCCCAGACTTCTCATCTCTACATCAATAGACTCCGCAAAACCAACTGCTGCAAATTTACTTGCACAGTAATCTGTAAAATAAAACAGTAATTGCAATTAAACATTTTAGCTTCTTAATTAAACCTTACTACACAGGTTCAGTGAGTCCTACCACTGAACATGGTCACAGGAGCAGTAGCAGTATTTGACAGAACGAGGACAAAACTATTCGGTTTTTATGGTGTGCAACACCAGCACTGCATTATAGAAACTATACACACTACCTGCAGAAAATTACTGTCAGATAATAACACTTTACAATGGAGTAGGAGGCATTTCCATAGGTTACTAATAAAACTTGTTTGATGTGATTCATTCTTACTTTTCCTTCTACTACGTTCACTGTTATAGATTGGCAGACAGAGTTTCCCATCACATCTCTCTCACCTTCTTGCTTGCTAATGAACAACAGCAGATTAAATTATCTTTTTGTACCAGGCCTTATCATTGAATCCATGAACTAGCTTTTTAAGCAAACTCAAGCTTTCAGAGCTCTCTAATGTGGTTTCAGCTTGCATCCCAATTTGTCTTCATTATCACTGCCTTGAAGCTAGATTTCTTTTACTCCTATGCCACTTATTTCATTTTCCTCCCCACTTTGCAGGCACTTTCCAGGAATTCATTCTGAATTTGCCCTGACCTCAACACTTTCACTGTGTTCTCTTGAATGAATGGCAGAGAGAATGCGAAGTGAGATATCACACATCTACCACTGTACCACATCTGGATTTAGTAGTTTTTTGAGTTAGGGAAGCTTACACAGGACCCTGCTTAGCTTGAGAACACATCTGCAAAGAAATGGTCTCTTCCCCATGAAATACCTTTAGGTTAACTTTGGAAACTGAGAACCACAGTGTTTGTTGTTAAAGTTCTGCATGAAGCTTCTAGGTCCTCTTATTGCCTTGTCACAACACTGCTGAGCATCTTGAAAACCTCTTGAAGGATTGCTCTATTTAAGGTCAGCTGATTTGAAAGTATCACCATTTGCTTTATCTATTCACAAAGACTCAGGAACTCAGAATTAGGATTTTAAATCACACTAATTGTCTAAATGAACATTAGCTTCAATACACTACCTGCAAGACGATTGACTCCAATCAGTCCCGCTGAGCTTGCGATGCTAACCAAATGTCCATGGTTAGAGGCTATCATTGCTGGGAGGAAGGCTTTGCAAGTCTGCAACGTAAGTCAGAGTTCCAATGAAACATTTTAGCAAGTAAGCTACCTGCTAGAATATTTTGAGGATTTTACTCAAAGTGCATGCAGAATTTCCCTATAAGTAAGGTGTCTCCTCCACACCCTCCATTACACAAGTGGGGAAAAAAAACACAGGAATTTTTTGTTTGAACTCTAACCTAAGCTGGAACCTTGCAGGTCCTACCAGTATTGTATTGTTTTCCCCTCAACACCAGCGACAGATGTTAACTTGCTGAAAGGTAAAAACACAGCTTCAGCTAGCTGTTTTTTTTTTTTTTTTTAAACCGCAAAACTCAGCACTGTGTTGTTTCAAATGGACATTAAGCCCTCACTACAAATTTTATAAACCAGCAAAAATTCAAATTTCATGTCTTCCTTCTATTAAATTTACTTAATCTTTGTGATTAAGTTTATTTATGAAAAAACTGAAGCATGTTTTAATATCCTGTTTGTAATTCCTTAATGGTAAAAACACTGTATAGTGATCATTCTTTCCTGAAAGGAAGAAAATTATTCATTTTGGACAAAAGCCCCGCTTACTTAGCATAAGAGCATCGTCTGAACATGTGGTATTTCTTACTAAAACTATCATAACCACAAAGCAACTAGAACAATAACAGAATTGAACACTTCTGTTACTAGAGCAGCAACCTCTAGGCGGGGCCTGCTTCACATCAATGAATATTGAGGGATATCGCATCTGACTCGCCTCAGAATTTAGCAGATGGCAACCTTCAGTTCTTAAGAGCATTTGTAAATGCTAAGCAGTTTTGCTTCCACCTACCTACCCAGAAGTTCCCAAAGGATCTATTCTCCCACCTTTTTTTAAATCTCACAGACTGCAAGGCATAGAAAATTTCTTGCATTATTTTTTACTGAACTGATGGGAGCTCTATATCCTTGCATATTTTACTCTATTCCAAAAGGCAAAATTAAAACTGTAAACATATTAACAAGATGTTTTAATACGTATCTATAAGGAGAGCATTACCCAGAAGTGTGCCATTGTGTTCACTTGCATAGTTTTTTCCACAAGCGAATCTGGAGACTCGATAAACCTCTTCCCAGTTACAATACCAGCATTGTTGACTAGGATGCTAACATCGCCAACTTCTTTTTTAACCTAAAAGAAAAGCCTTAAGATTATTACGCAACAAATAAAGCGTAACAAAAAAAAATATATATATATATATAGAAATAAGAAACAGAAGTGTTGCACATCACAACCAAGGTGAACATACTAATCCAAATCCCTTGTGTTCTTGCATGTTCTCACCTGTTTGGAGCTCATCTCACCACCGGACTTTCCTTGGAGCCCAGCAGTCTCACAGCTCCAAGGGTGCCTCTGCCTTTCAGCCTTCAGTACCTACAGTCCTTGCTATGACTGTTCCAGCAAGCCCCTACTGCAGAGACCTTTGCTAATACTTGTGTTTTGATACGTGAATCCAGTCTTAAAACCAATGGATGATTCTGTATTTAGGGCCATTTCCATGCCGTGCTGTACAGTACATAAGTTCTCATGCTAGGTGAGCTAGGAACTACTTACTAGCATTTTAGTAGTTTGGATATTTCGAGATTCCCAAGGTTCCACTTCTTCTGACTACAATTGTTAGACACTAGCAAGCATTGCACAGCGCCTTCTCCACTAGCAGTAGCTTCACGTGTATGCCATGAGTGTTACCCTATCAAACCAGACCCCCCAGCATCATTGCAGAGGAGCAAGGGGAGTTCCCTACTATGTTGGGGTTAGAATGAGCAGTCACTTTTGATAAATATTCTACATATTTATAAGCAGTGAGAAAAACAGCCTAGACAATTAATTTCTACCTTACAACCATCTCCTTTATTCAAATACCTTGGTTACTTCAAGCCACTTTATGGATCAGGAATTAAAAAGTTTTGTGTTTTTTAAAAAAAAAAAAGTTTATTTTCCATGAAAGCAGCCTGAAAGAACACCACAGTTGCAGTGATGTTAGGTCTCAAGGTAACACAAGAAGTGAGACAGTCCTTGGAAGGACGCTAGTTTGTTACAAAAATTACACAAAAGCTTTAGGGATCTTTTATTTTGTCTTCCTTATAAAAGGAAGCTTTTATTCAGGCATCTGCACTTTAGGTGAGGGAGTGAAAAAACACATGCATTCACAGAATGCAAAAGCCTTCGGAGCCTTCCGGGGCAGGGCATGGTGCAGAGGCTTTGTTTCTAATTTATTTGCTTTGATTCTAACACCGAGCCAGAATCCTTTTGAAATGGTTCCAGAAAATAAGTTGGCTAAACAGTAACCTCTGTGCATGTAGTTCAGTAAGAGGAAGCACAGTTCTCGTTTTAGCTCCAGAATGAGAGCTTCCAAGAATAGACTCACCTGACAGGACAACTATAGGCCAGCTGATATCATCAAGATATTGTACCAGCACAATTACAGTATTTAATGCAGTATTTCAAGTACAGGTCATTAATCTGAGCTATCCAGGAAATAGGAAGTGAGTTCACTACTTCGGTTGAATTTGCACCTTCAAGTGCTAAAACAGGTGGTGATGAGTGGATTCGGGAAACTATGTTCTTATGCCCTCTAGCCACCCAGCTCCCGATCACAGGAAATTCATTTCTTGATGGTATCTCATCTCCTACATAAATACATAAAAATGACTGAGCGGACCACAGAGGGTAGGGTAGCCTGTATAACAGTAAAGAATTGAGTTCACCATTTATTCTCTTAATTTCCCTGTCTTCCTTAAACTTGTTCCAACTTCTCCATGTTCATTAAACCAATAAGTGTTATTAAAAAAAAAAAAAAAAGGAAGTAGCCTTGGTAGGATTTTACAGAATAGCTTTGATACAGCTCCCTAAGCCAGAACCCCTCTCCACTTCAGTCAAAGTGCTGTCATATAACAATTAAAATATTTCTGAAGCAGTGCCACATGATCTTCGCAGTCAGCCTTAGACAAGTTGATCCAGTCACCAATGCATGCACTCCTCATTACAAGTAAAAATGAGTCTGAGTTCAGAGACAGGCAGTAACCATTAGTAAGTGATGCTGCAGTACAGGCTGCTGCCTTGGGTCAGAGGATCTTAGCAAACCTGGAAGCATGGACCCATACCCTAGGGTCTACCCTTTAGGGAAAATAAATACCTGAATAGACAATCATGCTGTTATTGTGCACAGGCACGGATGTGGTGCACAGTTTATAACTTGGAGCTTGAGGCATTCAGGTTAGAAGGAGAGGAAAAATTCTCAGATGGCAGCCAATAAGAACAGCCTTGATCACCCAATTCTAGCCAGGGGCAAAAACCTGAGCAACCCCTTCCTTTACTCATGGTTAGGGATCGCTGTCTCTACCAAGCTTTCCAAAATATATTCACACTTGGGAGAGAATTCAAAGCAGACCCGAGTGCCTTCACGCAACCCAGACAAACGCTTCCAGCTTCACAACACCTTTGGTCGTGCTGCTTCCCTGCTAACCAGATGTGGCAGCTCCTCGTTCAGAGGACTGCCTGTTTTAATCCCCTTCCCCTCTCAGCTATCCCCGTGCACAACAGAGCCAAGGCACTCACACCAGGCTTCCCCATTCTGTTTTCAGGCCAGAACAGAGGACCTTCTCTGAGTGGTTTAGCAGGGCAGGGAATGTCAGCCTTCCAGAACTGTAAACCTCTCCACTGTGCAGAGCAGGAAAGCACGTTCTGGGTGCTTGTTTTAAGCCTAGGTAAGCTGAGCATTATGCAAACTGCTGATCTGGTTAAGCATCTTTTTCAAGCATAAGCGCTATTTCCTGTTTGTTTCTGCATTTACATTTACTCTTTATGTGGGGAAATTTGGTAGTGACTAATTCCCATGAATCACAGACAGCATCCTGAAGTATCTGCTTTCTATGAAGGGAGCCCCCCCCTCCCCCCAGCTGCCTCCAAATTTTGGAAGAAAGCACTGGGCGTTTTATAGTCAACACGAAATATCACCAGGAAGTGTTTCTGCTGTGCAAAGTAGTAACAACCGAAAAAACATTCTTAGGAAAATGGAAAACTGGCTGCAAACTGTCGTGTTGACAAACAAGCAACAAGAAACAGCACACGAGCAAACCAGTAACATGTAAGAGACCCTGGAAGTGAACGTGAGCCCAGATGCAATCTTACCATGTGATAGTTCTGAAAAGGCTTCTTCCCCATAAATTCAAAGCCCCCATGCTTAAAGGCTAGCTAAACTCTGGGGAAGGAGAAGTAAATCAGAGAAGGCCACACTCCTTTTAGGGCTGGTAGTACTTCTGCAACAGGGATGTTATGAACACATCTTAAGGCATAGCTCTTGGTACAGGACAGTAACAAGGACACCGCATGCCCAGCATTTTTGGTTTTCCTACTGAAGTGACTGGTCTGTTTGGTCTCTGTGTGACTGATGAAGTACCCAAAGCAGGTAGTTAAGGATCATTTCATTTTGACTTTGAAACTGTTGAAAATATGATGGGATATTGCTTTGCATGGCACAATGTGTGTGAATTTAATTCCCTATGGTCTTATACAGCTCCAAGTTATTGTATACAGCTGAATCACAGGAAAAGCAGCCCCGGAACAGTCCTGCCTCATTTTGTGACTCTGAGCCAACACCTACTACACAGCAGTACATAAGCACTATTAATCAGTGTTTGATACTGCTATGGTCTTATTGTTGCTAATAAGACAAGAAAGCTTTCAGTGTGGTTCTGTAACAGCTGTCAGCAAAACATGATGCATCTGAAATAACAGTGGTAGTGTGTTCCCTTCCCTGTGGATCAGCTGTTAGTGAACTGCTGACATAATTTTGTAAAGAGAGGAAGGAATCATGCACTGACAGGTTACGGACCCTTTTACCACCTCCTCACTCCTGTCTCCCTCTGCTTTTATCATTCTGAACTCATGCCACATCCTCCATACTCAGCCAGGAGGGTTCTGCTGCTGCTTATCTCCAAAAGATGGGTCAGATCAGGTCTCTTCTTCATTCCAGTGCTCTGCCAACTACAATACTCCTTCCTTCTCTCCCAGCTCAGCCAGAAAGAGTTACAGGCATGTGGTGAAACGTGCAACCACTCTGCAGGGATGGAAGACACGCACCTCAGCCAGCAGAGCAAACCTGCAAGGGCGACTGCAGGCAATTGGCATTACCAAAAATCCAAGAACAATGGCGTGAGCCTCTAATAAGCTGCAAGTCAATTTACAAGCTTTACGTATCAGAAAGCTTGTTCTACGGTCATTTCCAGACAGAAGGAACACAGAAGGCTAGAGCTTCTTAAGCAGTACTTTAGGGGACAAAATAGGAACGTTATTTCAGCCAACAGATGTTCCTAAAGACAGCTGAACTTTTTTTTTCTTTAAGAATTCATCCTCAGGCAAACACTCACTGTGGAAATTTTCTAGTCCAACAGTTAAGTTTAGCAACATCTTAAGCAAATGAGAACAGGTTGTTATAATGGAAACTGTTAAGCAATATTAGCTTTTGGCATTTCTGCTAGTCCTGCCCAAGATATCTAACCACATGCTATATTTACAAAGCTGTTTAGAAAGGAAAATAATATTGAAGCCTTCAAGACATTTATTAAATCTGTTCAAGTGCATTTGCAAAAATCTACTCACAGCCAGGAAGTTTGTCTGAATTTGCTTAAGTCGTTAATCCCTTGTACAAGGTAAGGTCTTTAGGGTTAACTTTTTGGAAGAGATTTCCAGAACATGAAATACTGCTTTAGCTTCAATAAGCTGACTTTCTGTATTTGCCAGTAAGTGCTTGCTGAGTACCTGCATGCATGTGATGGCACCCAGCTGAAGTTAGTTATTGAAAGAACCAGCTTTTTTTTTTTTTTTAATTTTTAAAGAAACAAAAGGTATACAACTCTTAAAAAAAACATATGTATTCTTAGAATACATAGCACATGCAATAAATCAAATGAATTAACTTTAATCTCTTGCTTTGAAATGGCTAGGGCTTCTATCACAAATGCTTTGGAATAGTGTCAAAGCCACAAATGAGATACTTTACCTGATCTGCTACTCGGTAGACTTCCTGCCTTTTGCTGCAGTCGCAGATGTAAGCATGTACTTTCACTGCTCCATTTTCTCCAGCCAGCCTGCTCGTCTCGTGGAGCCCCTCTTGATTAATGTCCCAAAGAACCAGCGTGGCTCCAAGTTTGGCAAATTTTATGGATAAGAGTCTTCCAATTCCACTTCCTGCTCCTGTTATTAATACTATTTCACCACTAACACTCTTCTTACGTTTCGGCACAAACAAAAACACCAGCGACTCCAACATATAGTAAGTCGTAAGTCCAAGGACTTTGAACAACTCCAGGAAGAAGTTCATCTTGAGGCTTTTTCTTCAGATACCTGATAAAAGAGAAGGTTTAGTAGATAAATCAGCTATAAAGAGACCATGTAAACATTAATATTGCAGAACTGAAGAGCATTTTCCAATTCATTCTAACTATTTTTGAAACAGCACTCAGAAGCAGGCCAGCAAGTACATAGGCTTACAGCTGCATGTCTGACCCATTTTTCCTGTTCTCATTTTATTTCCAGAACATTTGTACACCTCCAGTATGCAAGACAAAATTGATTTACCATTCGGAAGAGATAGGGAATACCTGCTTTGGAAATAACCCATCCATGAGTTTCCAGCTCTACACCCAAAGACATCTTAATAAAGTGGCAACAGTTGCCCCTTGAGTATCTGAAGCAGAAACAGCAATTACAAATCAAAACTCATAGCTTGATCAAATTGCTTTAGTGCTCAAAACCTATCACTTTAGGTCAGGAATTTTTATTTTTTATTTTTTAAAGACCATGGCTTTTTGTGCTTGTAGGTACCCCTTGTTGTCAAGCAGCCATGCAGATGGAGGTACAGTCTCAACTGTGTTGAAGAGCTGCCAGCATAGGAAGCTTCAGAATACAGAAGATCTTTGTCTTCTTACCAGTACTATTATTTAATAGTACTGTAATTACCAGTACTATCCTTATGGTTCAAGTGCATAAGGCAGGCTCTCCCCAAAGTGTTTTACTTAGGAATGCACTCTACAGCTGTTGACTTTCTTCTTCTCACATGAAGCAAGATGTCACAGGTTTGAATCACATTATCTCAGGTATGTGTTTACCTGCACACTCCATATTCATCACAGCAACTCTCACAATGAGCAGGTGTTTAAGTCCTTAAAAGAACACTACCTATTCCCCAGCATATGAATACTATGCAAGAAAAATGCCCGTTAAAGTATAAAGGATAAATAGGCAGGTTTTTAACTCTAGGTACATTATAAAAAGATTAATACCTTCTTTCTGAGTCAAAGGTAGAGCATGCTGGTGCTTACACTTCAACCTTTAGCACAGCATACCAGTCTTAACTAAGATGTGAACAAATCAGGTATCTATGTACATAGATAGCTATGTCTGACAATTGCCAAAAGATAAGTTACTTAGGTCTCGGCTACATTTAATGAACTTTGCTCAGGGTAGCATTTGGATGTACATGTTGTCATGAGTCTCAGGTTTTGGTGCATGGGAAACAACTCCATTCCTGCAAAGGGACAGACAACTTCAGGGGCAGAGCAAGTTAGTTCAGAAAACTTTATAGCATAAGCATTAGGACATCTTAAACTATTCCAGTAACAGGAAAAAAAAAAGCCAAAACCATAGCGGGTAGGGAAACAAGTTCTTCTTTCCACAGATTAGTTACAGGGTAAGTGTTTTCTGTTCTTAGTTCCTTTTAAAATGCTACAGAGCACTTACAGGAATTCTAGCACAGGGAAAAAGAGACAGTAAAACTGATTCTGGTATTTCTTAACACACAGTAATATTTTCCTAGAGACAGTAGTGACATTTGCTGAAGTAGACTCTCACAGCTGCAGAAGTATAACAGATATATGCAAAGCTAGGGTTATATGGAAAAAGTGTTTTTTTTATGCATATGAAAGTTAATAACAAGTTTCTAGAAACTTGAATTCATTGCTGGGCCTAAAACAGAAGCAGTAAAGCAGTAGAATCAGTTGCCGAGTTTAGCTTTATCGTGCTGACTTTAAGCAATGCATGTAACACGCCTCATTTGTGTGAAAGAGATTGGCATCTCTGGAACAGATACCAGTTTTTCAGGGACTGTGATGCAGTCCTTAATCCTTACAGAAAAGGCAACTGAGGTAGCTGCCTTCAGAACAAAACATACAGTTTGATTTCAAAGCAGTTTGCAATGGGTGCCAGTAATTTATTACGATAACCAGCTATTGGGCCTGCCTGGAGCAGAGGCACACCAGAGCTCAGGGAAGGGCTTCCTCTCTCAGAGAAGTGCACTTGTTTTAGAGTACAGACTGTTAGGCTACTCACTCCAGACCCCTCAGGAGATGCTAGCCTTCCACTGCAGCTCCTAGCCAAGCTCTGGCTGGACCAGGAGCGCCCTGCTCTTGCTGGCTCACTGCATGGGTGCTGCCCAGCTCCCCCCGTACATAAGCACAATGCCACCAGCACAGAGTTGGTGCTGATGCTCCCTGCTGAGCAGCTCCCACAGACAACCAAGACAGAGCCTCTGCTAGGGAAGGAGCCCCAAAACCGATCCTTCAACCCCACACACAGCGGGTGCTGAGCATGCACCCACCCCCTACCCCCGGAGGGCTGCACCCCCTGCACACAGCAACCCTATAAACCAAGGCAGGCCAAAAACCCTTTAGCACATCGCTATACGGTCACCACGCCACCCCACAGACACCATATCTCCCTATGGACCCTATCAGTCCTGCAGACCCCACCCCACAGACCTCAAACCGCCCCAACGCCCCCTCCCCGGGGGGAGGCAGCGCACCCCCAGCTCCGGGGGCAGCGCAGAGCACAGGTCTCCCAGCCTTGGTCCCACAGAACCCGGTACCTGGGCTGTAGGGGAGGAAGGCCAGGACCCACCGTGGAGCAGAAAGGAGCAGAAGAAGGCGAAGGGGAGCGGGCCGGCCCCGCCTTTATGCCGCCCGCCCGCCCCGGCTCACCGGATGCCCGGGGGCGGAGCGGGGCGGGCCCCGGCCTTCCCCGGCAGTGCTTTGGGCTAAGTTTGTGTTCGCCCTCCGACACAAGGGCTGGGATACTGGGAGGCACTGGGCAGCTACAGCTTCGGAGAGAGTCCCTGCGAGCAGAGGATGCTCGGTTCCGCCGGGAAATACACAGCTGACGGCGTTTCTGTGGCGCTTAGGTCCCCTATATCCCCCCTATCCAAACCGGCGTGTTTGTGTTGCTGCTGCCCTTGTGTAGAGGTCTAAATACCCAATACTTTCCTTCCTTCCACAACACCTCCTCCACAAAATATTGCTGAAAGCGGCCAAAAGCTCTTTTCCTTCATGTGTACGGTGTGGAGCCAGAGCCTGGGCTCTGCACGGGACCTGCTGCACCCTCCAGAGCTGCTTGCAGAGGAGAAACTCGGTCTGAGTTAGGATATCTCAGTGGGAGTTAATGTATAATTGTAATAATGTAGCACATCCAGGGGGCTGATGATAGCCAAACAGTAACAATGATGAAGTTTGGTTTTGGCTGCTGCTTGCCTTTGTGGATTGCATTGTTTGCTTAAAACAAGGAAGTGTTAAAAGCCATTCGTATTCAAAAAGGTTTAAATAAAATACGTGCTTTGGAGTTTTACTTGCAAATTAATAATGTTTAACACAGGGACTGACCTGATGATCAGAGTAGGAGGCTAGAACTTGGGATCCTTGTCTCCTTTCCTCCCCTTCTACAAGTATTTGCTATAAACAATACTATCACCGAAATCAAACTCACTGAAATAAAACGTCTGAATGTCTCCAGTTTGCTTATCTGCATTATGAAATGCTAAAGCTAGCTTGAAGAATACTCTTTTTTTTAGGATTTTTGAGTTATTCTCTACCATGCTTTGGGGTCAGAGCAGACCCAAGCAGAAACATCACTCTCAATTCAAGTCCAGAAGCAGCACCGCCCTCATTTGTGTTAGATGAAGGTGTCTCCCATGTGCCACACATTATCTTCAGCCCAATTTGTGAGTGCTGGCAAGACTCCAGCAGTGCAGAGATGGGCCTGGCATTGTTTCTGTGCGTGTGTACCATCACACGGTGTGTGTTCAAAGGAACCCGAGGTCAATCCAATCATAAGAACGAGTTTGAGCAACTTTGTAAGTCTCTTCTGCTTGCATGTAGTATTTGTGCTACTTGAATGTACTGCAACTCTAGCAGGTTTGTACTGAGGGCTGGACTTTATCTTAGCCTAGCTTAATTTCCAAAAAGCTCCTGAGCTGCTTTTCATGCCTTACATGAAACTATGGTAGATTCTTTACGGCATTGATCATGACTTCATCACCATTTAATCTTGACTGTCACAATGAATGAGTAAATGAAGTAAACAGAGTAAGGGTTGCTCTAAGCTAGATAGATGCAACTGCATGGTGACTAGGACACTCATCCTCACCTCAGCATAAAACAACGTGACTTGCTCAGAGCCATGTTTTGAAATTGTGCTTTTCATCCAGACAAGAATACCTTCCGTGTGAAGCCTGTAACGCCTATGTTTGCTGTGAAAGTAGGTGACTAAATCAGCTCTTATGAGTAAACGATGTTTGTTGATGGTACAAGTGGTATATGCCCTTCAGTCATGGAAAAGTGTGCCAGTCTGTGTTATGGGAGGGTTATGACAATGATGGTGTGAAGAACTTAAAACCACATTTTCCACTTCCCAGGAGAACAGGAGAAGTGTTGTAAATCAAGCCCTCACCTAGCAGCTTCATGTTTTCTGATCCCTCCACTGGGATTTTATTTGCTAATACACAAGCTATAACTTTGATGAACAAAGAACACAGATAATCAATAGCCTGCTGTGGTAAGGTGCAAAGAGATGGCTGCTGTGTAGCTCTATGCTCACTGCTTTGTTATACTCCTTTATGTGCCTCTAGTACATATTCCTCACAGTACCTCTAATTTTAAGAGAACCTGCCTTTGCTGTAGGTGGAAGTGCCCCACAAGAGATTCTTCCCTCTCCTCCGTGCAAAAAAGAAAGAGTTTGGGCTGAAACATCACTTATAATAAAGATGCGTACAGGGTGTCAAGATGATTTAAAGGGAGAAGTTGGCAAAAAAAAAAAAGAAAAAAAGAAAAAGCTAATTCATAATAATGTAATTCTGAATAGTAAACAGAGTAAGGCATCTTCCTACCATTTGAGACTTTTAAAACTTTCTTCTTAATAAAATGTAATTCAAGGTTTCTGACATGGAAAAACTGACATGGAAAACAGGGAAACTCAGCAGGAAAGCAGAATTAGCAAACGAGCTCAGGGGTCTGTAGTGGTGTTTGGGAAATGAGGCAGCACTGTTGATGGCCAGTTAACAGAAAGAAAAGTTAGCACGGTTTTAATTAATTGAGTGTATGTGAAAGCAGTGGGTGGGAGAGTGTGTTCTAATAAAGGAATAAGCAGGGACTGGAGGAGAACTGGGATGGGAACAGCAGGGCCTAACAAAACTAGGGGCTAATTTAAAACTACGTATACTGGAGGGAAGACTCCAGGTGAGGCTGTGACAAGTACCGCATCTGGGCTTTCAGATCTATGCCCTGAAGGAAAGTCAGGGCAGTAGGGTCTGTGTGTGGAGATAAGTGATAGGGGAGAAGAAAACCTATGAAAGAGGAAACATAATGAGTCTTTCTAAGATCTTGTCTTCACTCCTCTGCTTTTCCTCCTTTTCAAATTCTGTTGTTTTTCATCTTGTTTTAGATGGTAAAGAGTCTGCAGGCAGCGAGGGGCAGAAGTTTTAGGATACTCTGATGTATTCTATAACACATGGCCACAAATACTCTGAGTATGCAGCCTTGTTCCATACTTGTGACATTGTAAGCTACTGTAAAAAAAAAGGAACTTGTCCTTTTGCCCCATCATCCTTTCATTACTTCATGTTTTATTGGCCTCAAGGACATAGTTTCCACCTTTGTGCACACTGATCTCTTACACACCAGCTGATGTGATTACTAAGCATCAGGGTTTTGGCTATTCTGAAGTGCCTCTCAGCAAGAAGTACCCTCTCTCCCTCTCAAAGAAACTCACCTTTGCATTTGCCAGTTTTGGTTTAAACTTAAGTGCCACTCCCCTACATCTACAGATTCACATTTTTGTAGTCCACTTAATAGTTCATTTACGTGGAGCAGCTGCCCAGAGGAAGGTGTGAGTGTACAGGCTTGACTTCCACCAGGTGGCTTAGGCATGCAGGGTGTGCCTTGGTAGTACACACTTATGTTACATGGTACACAAGATGCTATGTGCAGTGCAAGTGCTGTTTTCATGATGCAAAATTCAGAAAGATGGTTTGTGTTCTGGATTTTGATGTCTTGAGTGCTCTACTAACCAGGCTACTGGCCTGTGTAGTGCTGCTATGTGGCTTAGAAAATCAGAGAGTATAAGGAAAAAGAAATTTAAAATATAAAACCAGGGGAAAAAAAAAAAAGAAGTCTGTCCAGCTCTTTTAGACACATATCCCAACACTTTTGTAAGTCGTACTACTTTTCAGTGTGTATTAGTTATAATAGTTCCACTTTGATGATTTCGTTACATCAGTTTGCCTGCATCCACTGCATTTTTGAGGTTTGAAATGCATCCACTGCATTAAATACGTTTTTTTTTTTCTGCAATAAACTGTTGTGTTCATATGTGTTATATATAAATTTCATATTTAAGATATTCACTGTTGGCATGCAGAAATTCTGGTTTTAATGCCCAATACCAAGCTTTTGATACATGAGACTGAGCGTCCTGTTGTTAGGTGACAAAGGGCTGATGCATGTGGGATCACAGCAACACAAAGTGGTATTATACAAAATCTCACATTTTAAAATATACCTACACCACTGAAGTTTGTGAAGAGAAGGTCTCTCCAGGAGATCTTTACTGCCAGCTAGCTCTAAGGAAAAAAAATGCTGCTTTTGTAGTCCTTTATCTTTCATTGTATTTTATTCTAGAAAACCTTGAAAAACAGTGTTAAATTAAAAGATTTTTCTACATCTGACTTTGAATAGCCATGGAGGATTTTGACATTTGTAATCTATTTTATTTTATTTTATTTTATTTTATTTTATTTTATTTTATTTTATTTTATTTTATTTTATTTTATTTTTCAGACATCACCTGTCTAAGTGTTAAACCTTACCCACAGAGAATCTGATCAAATCAGCTCAATTCTAGAGGCAGAATTTTTTGCCCTTTTCTTTTGGTTACTTTAGAGCTCAGGATACAATCTTAGCACTCACTGTGGCATTTCTCATCTATCCGAATATGAAGTAGGTTCCTTATATTTCCAAAATGGCTGTATTTCATATTGCTCATTTAATTTCTGAAATATTTTTCTGTGCTACAGTTGAAATCTATAATGTGTTAATTCCATACCTCAAAGCCAAACTAAACCATTTTTAAAAAGCTTTACTGTTGCCCATTTAACTTCCTGCAGTTGAAGGATAGTTCCACTAACGTTATTTTCCTCAGCCTCCTTCCCTTTCCTTGAAAATTATGGTTGGACAAAACATGACCACTGAGACTGCTTTTAGACTGCTTCTAAAATGTAAGGGTTTGGGTTAGTGCAGTTGGTTTACAGCATATTTCTGGACTTTGTTTCACAATCTGTCAGGCTGATATAATTGCTTACTTTTGAAACCCCAAACAAGGGTCTCTGTACTGGGGAAAGAGTTCTGGGAGCACTGTGAAGAATTTAAGAAAAAACCCGAAATGAAGTGATAGTTTTTAGGGAAAGAAATAGAAACAGAAAGCAATAATCAGGCCATGATTTAAAGCCATACTGCACCCCTGTCTTCAACACCGAGTGAATACTAATCCCCCTGCACCTTCCCCCCATTTCAGAAAGGATTTAGCAGAACTCAAAAGGTATGCAGAAGACTGATAAGGATGGTTAAAGTACGCAATAGCTTTTGCTTAAGAGACTTTTCAATAGTTTGGAAGAGAGTTGAAAGGTGACAGGTATGATGTAGGAATATAAAATCTCTAATGATGTGGACGACATAAATTCAATTTCTTACAATAAATAAATAGGTCACAACAGGTGAACATCATCCTCAAATTTCAAACAAAACAAAAGAAATTGCCCTTCTGCTCAGCACCCTTAGTCCTAGAAAGCTCTTTTCAGAAATTCAGCAGTCAGTTAATTTAAAGATAAGTATTGGGCATTTTAGAAAGTGATCATGGAGAGTATTCTTATTCTTCCGAGCAGCAGTTTAAAGAAAGAAGTATTTCATTTCAGAAAGCTAAGTTACATGGTTGATCTGACATGACTGATTCATGTGTCTGTACAGTACTGGCTGTAAAATAGTTCTTTACAGAAGAACAGCCATACTGTATTAGACAAAACATCTATTTAACCCAGTATTTTACTTCTCAGGTAACCAGCAGCATGTACTTAGGAAAACAGTATAAGAACAGGGAAAGCATACAAGTGATATTTCCCCAGTGCATACACACACACTCAGTTCAGGGACTTCTGAAGCCACAGAAAATAGTTTTGTGTTTAATGGTCCTGATGGATAAATGGAGCAAAGGCAGTTGACATGCATGCACATTACAGCAGCTTCTGAATAACTACGGAAACGTCGCTTTTCTGCCTTTTGAACTCTGGATAATCTGCGTGCATTCTGGGGGGAGAGGCGAGGAGGAAGGAGGAAAGAACTTTTGAATGCAAAATGCATGATTTCCATTTATCCATATTGTTATGTTACTCATGTACAATAAAAGTCTCATATTTTATTTTATTTACCTCCTTTACAGGCATGAGAATGTAGGTATATCTTTATACTGTAACTGTCAAGGGAAGTCAATAATTATTGAAGGCACCAGGTACCCCTGAAGTGCAAAATTTAGCCTGTTACATTTCAGACTGTGATCCATGGACTGTGATCTGTTGATTATGTTTAACAGTGTGACAAGGGTAACTAAAAACGTAAATGTCTTCTTGTTGAGCTTAATTTTGCCATATGGGGACATGTCACTTGACTGCAAAATCTCTAGGCATCTGCAAACTGAGATGGAAAAAAATATTTTCAGAAGGGAAGATCAGCAAGGAAAGTTGCTTCAGAAAGGAAAGTGGGAAAAAGCTTCCCATTGTGTTCAGCAGAGATGTCCATTTTTATTTTATTTTATTTTATTTTATTTTATTTTATTTTATTTTATTTTATTTTATTTTAAATAATAAATAATAAAAATAATATTAAAAAATATATTTATTTTTTATCCAAAGGGCCATCCAAACTTCTTGAAGGAAAATAACGACCTAGTAACTTTTTGAGAAAAGAAGAGCCACAGGGCAGCTTGTGCAGTTTTGTTCCAATGGTTTTCAGTTAGAAGCAACCAAAACTGAACCTAAGATCTGAAGATTCAGTTCTTATTTTCATGTTGCCTGCATTTGTTTATTTGCACTCCCAAATACTTGTGGGTGTGGTTTTGGCTTGCTTGTTTACAGTGCTTTGCTAGCCTGCCTTTTTGTTTTTGGCATAACACAGAGAGAGAAAACATTGGTCAAGAAGGTGTGGCCAAAGTGATGGCCCAGCTACCGTTCTCATGCTCCCTGTCTTTTCTAGAGAAGACCAAAAAGCCCCAAGAAATGAAAAGACATGTGATGAGCCTGCAAATCTTGTAATGCAAGAAGTGGGCTACACAAGCCTTTAGGGTGAGAACAGTGCACAGCTGTAGCCCCAGGGCTGAGCTTTCAGTCTGGTTTGAACAAATGGTCATAAACGTGGTAGATAGGCATGGTAATTCTCTAGCAGCTGTTCCTCTCCAGGATGTGTGTGGTTACAGATATCATAAATTTAATAAATGATTTTCAAAATCGATCTTTTTAGTACCAAGCCCTCAGAAGGCAGGGACAGTTTCCTCCATGTAACCACCTGGGAGCCAGCTGAGAACCTCCTCATTATCACTGTCACTTGGCGCTGCCATCAGTGGGCTCAGCAGGAATAGGGACTGAGTAAGCAGTCTTGCTTTTCTTTACATTATGAAGTTACAAAACCCAACCCTCTCCTTTCATATGGTGCACCGAGCCACTCATGCTCCACTAAAACTGGAAAGCAGAGGCAAGGGACTGAACTCCAGACACCGCTGCTGTCACGCACCGGCCCCTCTAAATCCACATGCAAACACTTATGCGATAAGCATTTACATGGGTTGCCTGCAGCGGAGCTTTAGTTGCAGCTTTAGGTGCCTGTTGGCCTTTGTCAACTTAAACCGTGCCCTCCCAAACCCGGGGAGAAGAGGCTGCCGCTCTCCCATCGCGGGCAGCTGTCCCAGCAGCCCCCGCAGCGGCCATGGTGCCTGTTGCCCCCAGGGCTGCTGGGAGATGTAGTGCCGGGGGGGCAGGACATGGCGGGTTATCGCCGAGCTCTCGCCTGCCTTCATGAGGCGCAGGGGTGGCTGCTGGCATGGGCCCAGCTGGGGGCAGCAGGGACATGGCCGCCGGGGCTGTCACCCAGCCGCAGCCCGCCCTGAGCAGCCGGTGGTGGCAGCGAGGGAGGGGAGCAGCTCTCCTGAGGGAGGAGGGGGGCATTGGGGCGGTTGTTCAACAAAATGGTACCTGTGGGCTGTGCAGGCACCGGGAGGGAGCCCTGGCACAAGCAGCGCAGCCTTCTGATGCTGAACGTAGCAGAGGAAGGCAGCTGGTAGTGGTAATCACGTATCTGAGAAGAGATTGGTTTTGTCTCATGAATAATGGCAAGCGAGTAATGCTACCTGATAAACTGGTACATATCAGATGCACCAACACCACTCCTGAGAGTGCTCTGTGTACTTAGGGCTTAGCCGTGGCACTGTGATGAAATCTCCCTGAGTGGAAAAAGCACCTGGATGTTTATATCCACTCCCCATTTTCACAGTGTCAGGGTTCAGCATTGCAGGCCACGTTAAAACCAGACCTGCCTCTCTGTGCTGCCAGGGCGGTATCTCTTTTTCCACATTTGTGATGCTTATGTCTTAAGTCATCCACAGTTCTGCAGCTTGCCATGTGTTCCCAAGGCATTTGCTTTGGCATCTTACTTGCATCAGAAACAGAGCACAGTCCCTCCTTCTTTAGGAGAATCCTACGTACTCCCAATTAAATAGTTTCTAGATCCATATCCAACCGGTATTTACTCTGTGTTGTAATTCTTGCAGTCTTCCAAACATCATTCTTGGATATTAGGTTGTATCTCATACACACCTCTTTGACGAATGAGATTCTTAGCTCTTCTCACCGTTCCCTTTTTGAGAATGACTACCTCTTGTGCTCCCAAAACTCAGCAGTCCTTCCTACTCAGCAAACTCACTGTTTTATTCTTGACCCCCTTACTATCCATTTTCTCTTCACTTTCTTTGATTTCAACTCTTTAAATATCAAAATCAATCCTTTCCTTACTGATTGCATTGCTGCAATGGTTATCTGCATCTCAGATGTTTCCCATTGACTTCAGAAGTCTAAGGATCAACTTTTCATAGAGAAAGTTGCCCAGACACTTTAATATCAGGACAGGGAAATGAGTAGGACATTATGAGAGGCTGGTGGCAGATCAGTTCCCAATATAGCAAAGCCAGAGGACCTCTTAAGTGTCAGGGATATAAAATGTGCCAGAATCCATTGTTAGTGGCAGAATCTGCTTCTTTCTTCATTTCTGCTGTTAGAACTGGAAAACTGGGACAGGGGAACCTCCGCTGCATGCACCTGCTGCCCCCTCAGTGAAGTCTCTGCAAGGAAGGGAAAACGGCAGTAGTTAAAGCAGGAAGAATAAAACACATTCAGAACCTGCTTTGCCAACCTGACTTCTGCAGGTCAGGACTGCAGCACATGAGAGCCTTTTTCTGCATGGGCCTGAGCAGGAGCTAGGAGGGGAGAGTGGCAGCAGCAACTCTTTAAGGGGGCTTAAGTCCTTGATTTCTTTTCAAGGGAACTAGGAAGGGTACTGGCCTGAATGATGCCAACCGTTTAGTTAGTTACCCACTATAATTGCTGAAAGTTTACTGTAAAGTGCAGAGCTCCTCTAACAAGAAATTACAGGAGTACCTTGCTCACAGGCTGAGTACTTTCCAAACTTCTACAGTTAATGGCTCATATTACTCTTCCCACATCTTGCTAAATATTCAAATATTGAGGTCTGCCTCCACAATTTGCTAATGATTCTTGTCCAACTCTTCATTATTTCTGTTTCTGGTGTATTACACTTCCATAGCATTGTTTTTGGGTGTAACGAAATGTGAATAAAATTTAGGTAGGAGGCAAAGTGCTGCAGAACAATTCACTCTGAGGCTTGCTTGCTTTGTATTTTTAGAGAAACAAACCCGGGTTTCTTCATCTACCAAATATTTATCCTGGTAGTATGGTGTTCATATGTGATAGGAAAGGAAATCCATTAGGTTTTGTTTCATGTGCTTCCCTGTAAACCTCCTTCACATTTGGCAAATTTGCTCTGCTGTGTGGAAAATTGGACTGTAAACACTTTGAAACTAGCTCTTGTCTTTTTAACTGTTCCTCTGAAGCATTCCCTAGTGAAGCTTATAATACTGAACACTATTTCCTAATGGCCCTATAGTGGAAAAAAAATTTTAAAGCTTTCTGAGTGCTGTGACTCAGAAATAGTGGCTGTTTGAAGGGGATGTAGTCATTAGGTGTTGCTGGAAATCATGTATGCCTGTCTTTTAACAGCATCTTTTAACTAGATGGAGACACAGAAAGCCACAAATGAATCACACAATGCAAATCAACAACACTTCATTAAGTAATGAAAGCCAGGGAATGAAGAATTATGTTGAAAAGTCTAGTTTTCATCTCATCCCTATATATTTAGACTTATTCTCTTGTTACATGAACTGTCAATAAGAGGTCTAAACCTGGGGACAATTGACTGTATGAAGGTCAATGCAGTACACGGGTTTCAGATTTCATAGGTTAATATGATTCACAGTACAATCTAATTTTAAAGATTTATTTATACTAGCATGGAGGAATTTCCTCCCTAATTTAAATAGTATAGTGAAAACGACTGTGAAAACATAAGTGAAAATCCTCCATGTTGAAGGGCACAGAGCTCCTTGAACAGTTGAGCCAGCAGTTGAGCAGTTGTCTGTCCTGAACAGCTGAATGAGTGTTATCTAGTTTTCAGATCTAGTGCCCAGCCTGCTAATTAGTCTTTCCAATTGAGCCATTACTTGTCTATATGTTCTCAGAATTTTATCACTGTTTCCCCTTTGTAGAAAGTCCCTCTGCCAAATTTCTACTTCAATTTTATTTCTCCTGTTTCAGTGTATCCCATGAACTTCATCTTGTGTGCTCTGCCACCTCCTGCATAGACATAATGATGCATTCCTTCATTTGTTTAGGGCTTGTAGCAACCAGGGTATAAAACAAGCGTTGTAAATATGTGCAAAGTGGAGCAGACACCATGTTATACAGAAAGACACAGTACCAGGTGTTCTTTGTGAAGATTTGATACCCTTTTACAAGTCCTGAGCACAAGCACATTACAGCTTCATAAACTGAATAGTAAAGGTATTCATTAAATCTTCTCCCATTTGTGTGTGTCTGTTCAGGTTTCACATTGTCCGATTCACAACATTTAGAATAGTTGCAGGTAGAAACTGAAGGTGGCTGCAGTCTTTGCAGGAGGTTATCTTCCAATATTCCATGTCAGTTCTAATACGTTCATACTGCTCTTTAGGGAAAAATGTTCATATTTTACACTCTGTGGAATAGTTCACATAGATAAAATACAAAGTTGTTAGGCTTATGACTACGTAAATAGCCAACAAGTGTACCATACATAAGCTCTTAAACCAGAAAAACTGGGCCAACAGTGCATTAAAGACTTATGAGAGATAAACCATGTCATTTTATTTCTGAATGTAATGGCCACACAAAGGAAGAGAGGCTTGCATGCAGAAGGGTGAGGAGGAAGTGGGTGAGCTTGTGATTTAAAAAGCTTATCATTAGTTCAATAATCCTGCCAGTTTCACTGCAGAAAAATGTGTTAACACATTGTTAAAATTGCTTTGTAATGTCTCATGCTATTTCAGGACATGCAATTCAGTAACACTCTGATCTCTGAAAACTGGAGAGTAAGGAATTAAGATACTTTCTAATGCAACCTTAGCTCTGCTTCCTGAAACTGGCAATAATCACTTGGAATTATCTGCTGGTATCCAGCTGTCTCCCTAGTCTTAGGTAATGCTGAATTGAGGGGTCAGGGGATTAGCTGGAACAGCCTGAGAGAGCTGTTATTGAGATATCATCAATAACATTCATGAGATTGGCATGAGATGATTTACCCCATGTATGATCAAAAGAAGAGAGATTCCCTAAGGAATCCAGGATGGCCACAGCCAAGTTGTATACAGGATGTCAGTGTGGACTCCTGCGGTCTTGTAGGAGCTGCTGATGTACAGCACAGAGTGGGTTGTGGGGGTTCATGGCAGGCCTGTGAAAGTATAGCTTTGTGTAAGAGTCATGTGGCTCAGAATAAAATAAATGGTTGCAAAATTTAGCAGAAGCAGGGTTAATTCTGGACACCAGACTAAATGTTTTGAGTACATAGATGTGGGGGACACTTTGGTTTAATATGTCTCACTTAAATACGTGTTTAGATGTAGCAACAAGATGGAATCAGAGTAAGAGCCTTAATTTTAGAACAGGATGCATAATCTTTAAAGGCAAAATATATTTATGTGAATTAAAATACAGTCGCTCAGAGAGAGAAGAGCTAAGGTGATTTGGGAGTTTGCTCTCTCTTCTGCAGTTACCATTGCCTGACTGCAGAAGTGTGAACGACACTGAACACAGCGCGTGGTAGTGTGTGATCCTGGTCTGATCCCTTTACGCTTGGCTATAGTGGAATGAGGCCAATGGTCATGCTTTGAAATAGCTAGAATATTTTACAGCCAGTGAGAGAAATTAAAAATTTGGTCTACCTCTGCCAAATCCTGACAGCATATTGAGGACATCCCTCTCCTTTTCACTTGCCTTCTCACCTTTCCCTGAGACTTGTTGACCACTGGCAGTATTCCCGGCTCACCCTCTTTAATTCCCATTGAGCTATTCCCATTGGACTTTGATTCCCACTGAACAGGCAGTGAAGCTGTAAGTGTGTAAAAAGCTGGTGTTTTCCACCTTACCTTTTCTGTTGCTGGACACATGCCACACATATCAGTTTGAGTTTGAGTTCAGTCATTACAGGCTACCTGAGGTACCCGATGTGCTGTAGTTGGGTGCAGCTGCCCTCAGGCATTTCCCAGGCACACTTCTTTTTATGAAGGGATAATTAGCTTGTTTGTTTGTCTTTGAATAGTAAAGATGAGGCTCTTCTTGTGTTAAGCCTATTGCATTTGTACCAAGATCTGATTGAAGAAACAGAGAATGCATTGCAGTACTTAAATCACTTCCTCAATCCATTTAGATCCTTGCGTTGGGTGGAAGATGAGCTCAGGCCAATGGCTTAAGTAATTTATGGATGGCAGAGGTGTGCTAGCAAAGAGATCGTGATCGCTATAGTCACCCAAATTATTTATAACCATGTGGTTGTAAAGTGCTCCAGGAAAGTAAGAAAGTAAGAGGTCAAGATTTTCTGGCAGCAGCTTCTGGAAGGAACAGAGCCAAGATCTGCAATGGCTTGTGAGCGCTCTGTCTACTCATCTGTGGTGAGGAGGAGACTTTTTAAATCTCATGGAAGTGGAATGTGTTGTAGTTCTGTCCTTCCCAGTCTGAGGGTTAAATTTGCATTTCCTTCAATGTCTCTCCAGCTAACATGCAAATAACTTCCATGTGTCACTTCTTTTCTCTTTAAAAATAGTTTGAGTTCCTTCTAAACTATGTTCAGTATTCTGAATATACCCCCAAAATACAAATGTCCCGATGCACTTGAATGTAGTTTGAATTTCTTCATTTCCATATATCCTTGAGTTAGAAGACCTACTCTGATCTCTCTTCAGTGCTAAAGAACATTAGTCTTCCAATACACAACCAGTGTTGTGTCCTGTAAACTCCAGACACCTTTCTGAGCACTAGTTTAGATAAATTATTTCACTTTTCTGTTACACAGACAGAGAAACCAGGAGTGAGATGAAGTCGCTTTGTGGGGAGCACAGGGAAAGCCGCTTCTCAGTTTGGGTTAGATCCCCAGAGCTCTCATCTCACAGGCCTGGTTTCTGATCACGCTGAACCATTACAAACCAGGCTGTCTTTTTGGCTGCCCTGCCCGTAATCCGTTGGGTGATCTCAGGAATATTTGGCAGAAGGACACAGAGGTTACATTTCCATATTTTTGTAGACGCTTGTAGAGAGACGAGAGTTGAGCTGAGGGAAACACAGGAAGAATTGAGTCACTATCTGCTCCGAGAGGCAGCTGAAGCTTGGCCAGTCCTCCAGTGCTCTCCGGAGAGGGCGCTGCCAGTCCCCAGCCAAACAGGAAGGAGGCATGTAGGGGAGACAGCCTTGGGCACTGAATGGGAACTAAGCATCCTGAACTAGGAATACAACGGTGGGCTGAAGGTATTGCAGGGTCCTGTTGGTGGGGAGGAGTTGGGACAGCTGTGCTGTGGAGCAAAAAGGAGGTGGGAGAGAGAATAGAGGGTGCAGTGGTGATGCTGCTGGGGAGGTGCAGGGCATTGTGCAGGGCCCATTAGTTCTGCTGCCCAGGAGCAACTTACACTTTCAGAGCTCTGATTACCATTCAGGGAAAGAGATGAGAAGAAAACAGGGGTGACAGAGAAAAGTTTTGTTTTCCTTTACGATACAGCGGGATTTCAATGAAAGGCGCAAGATCACATCTAGGGCCAATAATAGCTTTGCAGGCACTTTCACCAAGAATGTTTTTGTTTCTTTGAAGATGAGATTACTCGATTCTGTCAGAGCTGTTTGTCTCCATGGTAGCAGAGCAGGCTATGAAGGGAACAAATGCAAACCCAAGTTTTCACTTCATCTGATGTTGTTTTCTTAGGACTTGTCTACAGTTGGATGCTTAGGAATGTTAAAATGAAATAAACTAACGCACATGTACTAAGTTGCATTAAACCTCTGTGTGGACACTGTCAGTCATTGTAACTTAGGTCACTGTGTCTTGGCCTACTGTGCAATAAAACTGCCTTTCTTCTGGATGTAATAAAGCCTCACTTATGTACATTGACTGGTTAATTTGTCTTGACTAGACATTTTCCTTAGTGTCCCCGTGTAAACGATGCCTTAAGTGAAGACAGTACTGAGGCCACATTGTTGGGCAATGAAGATCCCAAACTTAGCTGAGAATGTTATAAGGATACGATAGGACCAGACACCAGCTTCTCCTTAGGAAGCCCTTGTTAATACAAACCTAAAAATATCTTCTTCTTGATGCAGACAGTCACATCTATTATAAGACATTTCAATTTGCCTTTTTGAAAAAGTTTATAGTGAGGCAATTCCAGAAATATTTGGAGGCTTCATATTTCCTTGATCCCAGCCAAATTGGTTTCAGGCCTCATTATGGTACGGAAACTATAAGACTGTCTTATTAGCCTACTGCCAATAGCCAAAGACTGAGTTTACACATCAATTATCGTCAAAAAACGGGGTCATGAAGTTTGGGGACATCCACGGTAGACAAATACACTTCATTAGTACATATGCTTCAAAAAATATACTGGCACTTCTTTCAGTGTAAAAGGTCACAGTGAAAATGTCAGTTGATCTTGTGTTAGAGGATTTCTTGTATGATGAATGACAAGGTAGGGTGAATATGGGGTCTCATCAACACAAAATATTGTAGAAATGGCTTCACTAATTGGTGTAGCTTGCAATTTCTTATCTTGTTATGATGGGTATACTACAGGGCTTGAATTGCTTGAATACTTGCATTTAAATTGGTCAGAATTGAAAATATAAAAAGTTGCAAATATGCTTTGTCAGTGATCACTGCTGTAGGTACTCTTGCTTTCTTAGAAATTAGATAGAAATGTGTTTGCCACAAGAACAAGAAATAAGGGCAATTAAGATCTTCAGTCAGCTAAGAATGCATTTCACATTTTTCATATCAAAATAACTTTGTTGTATTGAAAAGGGCATTTCTATGGGATGATAAATGTAGGTAACACCCTCATTCATAAGCGGGGGCTGATTGTATCCCAAAGATTAATTGAATTCTGAAGATAGAGATGTGGGAGAACCACGAGAGTTAGCAAAACCCATTGAAAGATTTAGAGCTGAAGATTCCAGGGACTGGTGAAGTTTGTCAGCCCATATGAGCATGTCTGTCTGGATGTGGATAATATGTCATGTTCTTTAAAGAAAATAATCCTCTAAGCCCTGAAGAAAGTAAAATGAGAGGTAGAGGGGGAATCAAGATGTATATGGTTGATATCTCTAACCAGAGCAGGACTATATGGATTTTGTTTGTTCTTTTCCCAAATTGTTAGTTGCACTGTAGCAATTGAAATAACTGTTTTTCACCAACAGTAGAAGAATAATACTTAAAGGGATAGGTCCTTAACAAATAGCTGATGCTGAAGTATCGAAAGTAAATGATCAAAAGTAGGAGATTCCAACTAAAATAAAATTGTATTGGAAAAAGTAAAGCAGAATTAATAGAAGAGAGTAAAGAAATGCATTATACACTGAGGCCACCTACTGGGTATTGTTGAATTAGCAGAGAAAATGTAATCAGTTGGCAGGAGTGTTAAAACAAGAGCGCTATCTTGCTCTCAAAAGAAAGGGGGGGGGGGGGGGGAGAGATAATAAATTTATGTTATGGAAACTCAGAATTTTATGACTGCACTGATCAAGAGAAACAGACCTTGTTATGGAGTGTTTTTTTTTTGTTTGTTTGCTTGCTAGTTTTTTCCCTGTGGCTATGTCTTCTGAAGGGACGTTATCATTTTTCCAATGATAACATCATCCCTTGTGCTCTTTAATAAAACTGATATGGCTGAGCTTGTGCTTAGGGTAGTGAGACTCCTTGCATCTGGATTCTGCTATCCTAAATGAAAAGGCTATCTTCATCTTTCTCTTTTGTAAATTGAAGTAGGTTGTTCTAAAGGAATTTTGAAAACAACTTTAAAATAGTTTATTTGGATGTTTTAGACTAGTTCTAGTCAAACCATCTAGTAGAGTTTATTCATGATGGTGTGGAAGGAAAAGTGCATTTTTATTTCTTGAAACCTAATCAAAGCATTAGAAATAATGGCTTAATCATTAAAATGAATTTACTGTCTGGATTTGCTAATGGCAATTTAAGATAAAGTTGCTATGAGAAGAACCTAGCAGTAAAATCGGTATGTGGTTTAGATTTCATAAAATGACCATGGTATTCGTTCTGTCAAATTTTTTTTTTTTTTTTTTTTTCCAAACTGTCAGATTTAGTATTTATTCTTCATCCTTAAAGTACATCTTTTCCTGGGGGAGTTCATCAGCCCATGAAAGTCTATGAGCCTTATAAATGGTGGCGAAGAGTCAGGAGATTATGGCTGAGTGTAATACAATTTCAGCACCATCTTCAGGGGAACTTTGTGTGAGTACAGCCTGACTGTAAAACTGAAATATTTACAAATTAATTTTAAAACAGCTGAAGGTTCTTCATGTATGATCTTTTCTACTATTTGACTTGCAAAAAAAAAAAAAGTGTGTAAAAAGTAGAAAATTTGGGGAACAAGTAATGCCATCACCAGAAGATACCTGTTTTTTAGGCACTTCTCCATTCCTTTTACTTTCCACAGTTCTTCCCTCTGTTAGTATGGAAAAATGGGAATGACTGAAAGATGTGTAGAAATTTGGCCATTCAATGCAGATTTCACAGAGAAACGATCTAAACAGAAAACTATTATTCTATCACCTGTATCAATGCAATCTATAGCAATGAATTATCCTAAATGAAACACCGGATTTTGAAGAAATCAGGGCAAAATATCAAGAATTTGGCAGAGGAAGTGAGGAAGGTGGTGCTGAGCTAATGTATGCAAGAGAAATGGGCTTTGGTGTGTCAGAGGGTAAAGCAGGCAATGCCTTTTGAGGTTTGGCAGGTCTGAGAGAAACGTATTTGAGTGGGATGAAAAGACAGCTTCATGGCTGGCCCTTTTAGGGACTGCGTAAAGAGCTCTGATTAAGTCATTGTGGAATGCATTAAAACAGAGCAGGCTATGAAATTTAGGAAATAAATAAAACTGAACTAAGTGGAAAAGAAGAACTTTCAGCCTTCCTGACAGCTGATGCTTACTTTTGTGATTGCCCCAGGTGATGGGGTTGGAGGGAGCACAGTGCATTGCCTCCTCTCAGCCTGTATGCATGGCTCAGTCTGATTCTGAAAATCTGGGAGGGGGGAGGCTGCTGAATTCACTGGGAGTTCACCTACCAGCTTTACATCTGACGGTACGACAGGGCAAGAGCCTGCCTGGTTATCCAGCAAAACCTGGGATGGTTTTGGCCTCAGTTGTCATGATTTCTATTTCTGATTGTTTTACAAGTGAATAGAAATGGAGAATACAGAGCTCAAGAGCTTATTTTACAATTAAAAAATACAATTAAGCATGGGATAGATATGGCTACACTAATGGGGAGAAGTCTGAGTGAAACACATGCAGTATTTACAAATGAAAGGGGAGAGGCATGATCTGTCACTCAGAGCATTTGAGCAGTGCCCTGTGCTTGCTGATACTGAAACATCAGAAAGGGGGAAACGTGCTGTCAAGGCTGAAAGTCTGCTGTATAGTTTTCCAGGCTTTTCACAGTAGATTTATAGTCAGTAAACTTGGCTTCAAAATTATAGGGATGTATTCAATTTTTTTGCTGGCCTCAGTATGTTGCTGATCTTCTGTGTATATTTTTTTTTCTTCAGAAAAGTTTCCAGGGAATGGATTGTAGATTTAATTTTTTCTAGTATACTAGTCTTTGACTGGTCTGCAAGAGCAAATCTAACTTTCAATGTATATTCTACTTGGTATTTACTGAAACCAACTATTAAAGAGATTATGTATCACAGCCTTATAAAGCATTAACCAAATATACTCACAGTCTCATTCAAAAGCTTTTCATAGAATCATAGCATCACAGAATACCCCAGGTTGGAAGGGACCCACAAGGATCATCAAGTCCAACCCTTGGTTTCACAAAGGACCACCCAAAAAGCAGACCATGTGTCTGAGAGCATTGTCCACAGGCTTGGTGCCATGACCACTGCCCTGGGGAGCCTGTCCCAGCACCCAACCACCCTCTGGGTGCAGACCCTTTCCCTAACACCCAGTCGGAGTCCCCCCTGTCCCAGCTCCATGTCGTTCCCTCGGGTCCTGTTGCTGTCCCCAGGGAGCAGAGCTCAGCGCCTGTCCCTCCACTCCCCTGTGAGGGAGCTGCAGGCCACCAGGAGACCTCCCCTCAGGCTGCTCTGCTGTGGGCTGAACAAACCCAGGGACCTCAGCCGCTCCTCATATCTCTTCCCCTCCAGACCCTTCACCATTTCCATAGCCCTCCTTTGGACACTCTCTAATAGTTTTATGGCCTTTTTATGCTGTGGTGCCCCAAACTGCATGCAGTGCTCAAGGTGAGGCTGCACCAGTGCAGAGCAGAGCAGGGCAATCCCTTCCCTTAACTGACTAGCAATACTGTGTCTGATGCACCCCAGGGTACAGTTTGCCCTTTTGGCTGCCAGGGCATGGTGCTGGCTCTTAGTCTACTTGCCATCAACCAAAACCCCCAGATCCTTTTCTACGGGGCTGTTCTCCAGCTTCTTATCCCCAGCCTGTACATATATCCAAGGTTGCCTCATCCCAGGTGCAGAATCCAGCACTTGCTGTTGTTAAATTTCATGCAGTTGGTGATTGTTCAGCTCAATAATTTGTATCTCTCTGAAAGGCCTCTCTACAGAGTCAGCAGCTCCTCCCAGTTTAGCGTCATCTGCAAACCTTCTCGGTATACCTTCAAGTCCTGCATCCAAGTCATTTATGAAAACATTAAAAAGCACTGGCCCTAAAATAAAGGCCTGTAGTGACTGGCCGCCAGCCTGATGTAATCCCATTTACTAGAAACCTTTGAGCCCAATGTGTCAGCCAATTGTTCACCCATAGTATTATGCATTTATCTAGGTTGAATGCTGAACATTTTGTCCAGAAGTATAGTGTGCAAAACTGTTTTGAAAGATTTACTGAAATCCAAAAAGATTACATCAACTGGCTTTCGTTGATCACCTAGATGGGGGACCTTGTCATAAAAGGAAATTAAGTTTCTTAAGCAGGACTATCCCCTCATGGACCTGTGGCCAATGACTGCTATGTCCTTCAGGTGTTTTTCAATAACTCCGGGAATAATTTTCTCCATAATTTTACCAGGCACAGAAGTGAGACTGACAGGCCTGTAATTACCAGGCTATTCTCATTCTGAATCAGGTAAAGAACAGACTAGTGACAGTGAACAACCGTTATCTTGTCATCAGACTGGCAATTTTTTACAATGCTTGAACACTAGTGAACACCTCACTCACACATTTTATGGGGTAAATCCATTTTCTATTTAAAAAGACGAAAAAGATGATAGTAGAGAAGATTAATATATTTGAATTGTTAGGAACCTTATTTTCAGAAAGCCACAGTTTTGCACAGTAAATGTTAAGAAAACAGAATTGTGCTTCTTATTCTGAGCCATTTTCTGTGCAGTCGGTTAAATGCAAGGACAGATGAGGTCTGCAATTAGTTGTCCCAGACTGGGTTACTGTATGTCTTATCTAAATGAAATCATAGTTGCTGACCCATCTGTTAATTCACATTCCTTCCATCTGAACTTTGTCATTAACTATGTCACAAAAAGTCTTAATTCCATTCAGTGTTTGATTTTATGGTGGAAAAAATAACTTGTCCATTTTATGGACTCAAAGATATGCCTCTGTATCATCAGATAGATTCTTACTTACAGGCTGAGCAGCAGCCCTGATGGACAACACCTGGTTTATTGGAGTGGACAGATAGGAGTCAAATATGAGCCAAGACTGTGTTCTGGCTGTCAGTATGGCAAACTGCATAGTGGGCTACAATAGGAGGAACGTGGACAGCACGTTGTTGGAAATTGTTGTCCTCATCTAATCGTCTACTAACAAGGTGAAGTAACCATGGATTGTGGCCTGGGATGTTCAGGATGCACATTAGGATAAACTTCTTTATTAGGCTTGATAATGCAGCACTGGAGATTGAGTCCAGGAAGGTTGTGTTACCTCTTGATTTTCAAAGCTCAGATAGCCAAAATCCTGGCTGACCATGTAGTGCTGAACAGAGCTCCAATTTGAGCAGGAAGTTGCGTTACAGACCTCCAGAGATCATAGAATCATCATAAAATGGTTTGGGTTGGAAAGGACCTTAAAGACCATCTAGTTCCAACCCCCCTGCCGTGGGCAGGGATGCCACCCACTAGATCAGGTTGCCTGAGGCCTTATCCAGCCTGGTCTTGAACACCTCCAGGGGTGGGGTTTCCACAGCTTCTCTGGACAAGTTGTTCTAGTGCCTCCCCCACCCTCTGAGTCAATAATTTATTCCTTATATCTAATCTAAATCTCCCCTCTTTTAGTTTAAATCCATTCTCCTTCATCGTGTCATTATCTGAATGAGCAAAAAGTTGCTCTCCATCTTTTTTACAAGCCCCCTTGTAAAGGTATTGAAAAGATACCTTCTGGCCAACATCCCTATGAGTTTGTGATAAGTCCTGTGAAAAAGAAAATTCTGCCTGCATGAAATGAAAGTTGGCAAAGTTTGGCTTCACTTAGTACAGGCCATGAGTATTTTTCATGTGCTTTAGGAATTATTCCAAATACAGTGACATAATTCACACAACTCTGGACTGCACAATGGGTGCAAAAAATAACTGCTATCATTTTGGCTGTTGGTAGATACCTATAGGGGCACAAATTTAAATAAGAAATGTCTATGAAGCCCCTACAATCTTCATCCCAGGCTACTTGCTGATACATGCTCCATAAACAAGATTAGAAAACTCTTTTGTTCTTTGAGTTTATTAAATGGTTCTACAGCAAGTAGCCCATGAGTCACAAGAAGGAAGTGGTCAGTCACCACAGCCTTCTCTTGCTCTCCTGGCACTGTGCAAAGATGCATCATACCCTTGGTTTTCCTCTTCTTCTATCAGTGCCTGCATCTGTACTTGTAAAGAAAACAATGTCAGAGCCTGAATGCTTTCCCGTAGTCATCTGTGGAATTATTGGTGTCATGCCTGATGTGGTTTTTGTCTTTACCAGTCAGTGTTCTCCCAAGTGTGGCTGTGGTTTTGAGGACAGTACAGGCCTTGGGTGGTTCCTTGAGGTCACCCTGTTATTGAGGAAAAGGTACTTTAAGTTTATAGACCTTAGGTACTAGACACATTTTTTATTAGTATGCTTTTTGCAATACAAAAATGTCCAGAGTTGTGTGTGTGAAGTAAGAGAATCTGGTTTCTCAGGTTACTCACTATACATAAAGAAGATTTGGTCAGTGGCAAACATCGAAGTATTGTTAATAGATTCAAGTACCGTAAAAACTGCTCATTTAGTGTCTCAGATTAAAGAGCTTGCAGATGTCCTTCTGATTAAAACCAAAGTGTAATGATACACGTTTTTATCTACAGTGCATTTTGTTTCTAGTACCCTTTGATGCCTCCCAGATGCTCTATTTGGTGAAAAAGCAGAGATTCTCTATTTACCCTCTCCATGCCACCCTTGATTTCTCTATCTCTTACCCTTTTCCCAACTGTCTCATCACCAGGTTTTGTCATCCTAAACTATTCTACTTCTTTTTAGAAGGGCCACTGTGAGGTAAAGTCGTCCTTGCTAGGTTACTCTGTACCTTTTCACTCCTGCTGTACCCTTTCAGTCATGCTCTTGCTATTCATAACATACATATTGATTTTGCACAGTGGCATAGTGACATTTTTTTGGTAAAACCACCACACTTGTTCAGTATTAATTTCCTCATAATTCATGGCATTTCTTTTCATTTTTTGATCATTGTTCAGCACTGAGTTGATATTTTCATGTAACTACCTATTATATCTCTAAAACCTCATTCCCTAGTAGTAATAGCCAATTTGGGGCTATCATTAAAATTGTATGCAAAGTTAGGATTGTTTTTTTATGTATCATTTTACACTTGTTTACATAAATGTGATTTCCTCTGCTCTTTTAGTGCTTAGTCACTCAGCCTCCCGAGGCTCTTCTGTGGTTCATTTTCAGCCCTCATTCTTACTCGGATGGAAGCATCGGCAGCAAACCATGTCACCTTCTGAGTCACCCCCTTGTGGTCATTTTAGACAGATGAACACCTTGGATGTAAGCACAGGTCCTAGAGATGCTCCTGGTTGTCTGTGACAGATAGAGTTTATTCCTATGTCTCCTATTTTTTTAAATAATTGCTAATGACACTTAGTCCTTGTCAGTATACTTTATTTAATTGTTTCAAATGTCTTCTTTGAATCTAGATGGACTATGTTAACTTTTTTTTTTCTTTTTTTCTTGACCATATGATTCTTGATTCTATCAAAGAAAAACAACAGATCTGTGAGGTTCTGTGAGGGAATGTAGTAGTTTTCTTAAAGTATAAGAATTTCTATCTTTATTCTGTATTGCTGTTGTCAGTCATTTACAGGAAACAGATATTGTCTATGCTTATTGTATATAGAGATGTATTAAATGATATGAATGGAAATGAACTCCTGGAAACATGCAGAAATTTTTTTTCTGACATATATAATTGTTTTGCTTTGTTTTCTTTAATAATCCTGTGATAGAATTGCAACAACATATACATTGGATATCTGCCATTCACAGTTTCCTCTGTCAGGAAATATTGTTGTTGTGAGTTATATTTTCTCATTAAAAAAATCCTGAGTAGTTACACAGAGGCAATTACTCACTGGTAAAGAGATGTTATTACTTTTTTTCCTATTCCATTGCAATGAAGATATGCAAAATATAAAGCAATGCTACAGAATATCTGTTTTGACTGAGCAGTAGCTTGTTCTGTAATGTGAATAAGAAAGTAGAGGACTCTCATGACTGCAAAAGAATTAGAAAAATAAATCCTCACAGGCTCATTGTGGTTGAGTCATTAAATCTTCAGTCTTTATTATGATGAATTAACTGTAGAAAATGAAATGGCAGACATTACAGAGCTCAGGTGTGGAATGCAGAGCAGCCCCCTGTGTGTTCCAGCAAGCAAGCACCTACTCTGCAGAAGAAATTACTTGACCTCAGGCCTGGCCATTGACCTACAGAGCCATTTATCTTGAATGGTTAAATGCCACTACCATTAATGGAAATGAGTACATAGAGAGAACTAGAACTCTCCCACATCTGCTCACAGCACTTGCGATGGTCAACCATGAAAATATGTTGTTTATTTCCTCTGAAAGAGGTGGGAAGGAAGCTGGAGAATGTACTAAGCTGCTCTGAGTCCATTCTGCAGGCTTGTGGTGATGATGAATAATTGCTAGATACTATCGGACTGCTCACACGTGGAGTTCAAGAACAATCTCTCTCTGATGTTTTTTATCATCAGCCTAAACCAACCTGGTGGTATAGACTCAAGTACTAGAAAAAGGTGGATGATGCACTGCTCTATCTATTAGTTAATCCATACGACAATGCTGCTGTTTCTGTCCTGTTGGCTCTGTGCTTGGACAAGGTTAGTCCAAGGATGAAAAACAGCTGTGTGAAACAGAACCCCTGCAAGAATCATGAAGTGAGGAAAGGCTTTCTGAAGAGTGTAAAATGCAGTCTACTTTGGAGTTAGTCAATCCACATCTGTAATTGATCAACTGAATCTATAATTTAGAAGTCCTTTTGCATTCCTTGATTGTGCATTCCTTGATTGTGCTAAGTTCGGACATAGCATTACCCATGAGTAATGCTTTGTATGAGCTTTGATTGGCTAGAAGACCCCATCTCATGCTGGCAGACAGTGACACGTTACTCAGTTATTCATGCTTCACTTGCTTCCTGGCTGGACTACAAGAGTCTGATGTATTTGGTCACCAGGCTTTTCAGCACTTAGAACAATTCACCTAGAATAAAAAGCCCTCAGCCATGCTGTTTATTTTGAGAGTATCAGACCTGTCCTCAGCTGTCTACAATCTCTTCCAGCAAAGAAATAAAAGGCAAGATTTGGTCCTTCTCATCACAGCAGGGTTTCCCACAATGGCCAAAAAGCATCTAGAGCTTCGTGTTGACAACTGCACTCATCTGTCTTTGTAGACCATTCCCTTTGCTCCCAATCTCCACCTCAGTAGGGGTAAATGCTGTCATAAAAGTTGTCTGTCCAGGAGACAGAATGTTCTTGGAGACCACTCTGGGATTGTGAAATAAATATCCTGGGATATAAGGACAGTCACAAATCGGACCTTCCATGCAAAGAACAAGACATGTTTATTTGACTTTGCTAGCAAAAAACACCAGGACAACATAAATATTTATAATCAAGCCATCTCTACCAAAAGATGACACTTCACTGCCAAAGCATCTTCCCTTGGGATGAAGATGAGAGAACAATCAGCATGTGCAACAAGCAAGAAGTCCTGCTTTTTAATGTATTTTGGATGACTCTCTAATGCCATGCTAATGAGAGGCATAAAGAACTCTTGCAAAGCAGAGCAGAAAGGCACTTAGAGCCTAGTTCCCGTGCTGTAAGCTGGTCCTGATGCAACCTTGACACCTGCTTCTTTGAACAATATGTAAATGGCATCGAGAAAGTAAATGCCAGCTTAAAGTGCACTTGGTTCTGCCATTTGAACATTTGCAATACTGGCAAAGGGCATGACATACAAACTCATCATTTTTCTCTTGTTAAAGGTTTTATGGTTGAGAACCAAAGCCTGCCAAGAACACCCCCGGCTTTTCTCTGTGCTCAGCCCCCAAATCCTTACTCAACGAACTCCAGTCTCTGCTCCCTCTTCCAGATGCCTAATTTTTTGTCAAGCTAACAGCTTTCTTATCCATGACAAGAGCTCTTAGGTAGACTTAAGAAACACAACAACACACAAACTAAAAAAGTGATTGTCATATTGACTGCAAAACCTAACAGTAATTACAAAACCAAAAGAAGATAGTGCCTGCATTTTTATTTTCCACCTTTTACAAGAATTCATCTTCTTTCATCTTCTACTTCTACAGAATTCAACAGAAAATTAATAATATTTAACATTTAAATTGTAAGGCTGTTTAGTGATAGATAGAGTTGTGTGCACTTAGAAGAAAAATGTAGAGTGGAACCCGTCTTGGAAACCTGGTGACAGAGATTCCTGTCAGA
The DNA here is from genome assembly GCF_047663525.1 of Anas platyrhynchos. NCBI lineage: Eukaryota > Metazoa > Chordata > Aves > Anseriformes > Anatidae > Anas > Anas platyrhynchos. The sequence continues at coordinate 40,067,580 of NC_092588.1, read as the reverse complement.
GTTTCATATCTCATTTTCCCTCATGTATAAATAATTAGGAACTCTGTCTCTCTACTGGAACACTTTTTTTTTTTTTTTTTTTTTTTTTTTTTTTTTTTTAGTGGTCATTTTTACCACTGCAGACAGTGACAGGCAAACACAAGGTATAATTGGCATTTGTTACTCTTTCTCTGCAAAAACGTAATTGCACTCTCCCCGCAAAACATTCATAGTTTAGCTGATAGTTTCACAGCTTCATCTGCTTAATTAACTTAACTCATATGGAGTTTCACTGAGCAATAAAGGCCAGACTGAAGATCACACAACTGGAGCCTTACATAATACAGAAGGTATTAAGTCTAGCCACCATTAATTTAAGCTTATTTTCTTTTAGACTCTTAAGTAAATTCCAGAGTCACCACAGCATCTTTCCTGGCACTCTTCTTGTTCTTTGTATGTTCTTACCCTTTCCCAGACAGTCTTCCTATGAAGCCTACAGTTTCCTGATGTTCAGGAGGTACCAGCCCTCTCCACCACCTTTGCATGCCATCTTGACTTTCCAGCTTCTTAAGGTGTGCAACAGTTTGAGATGGTAAATCCGAGGGGAATGCTGTCAGAAGGCAAATCCAGCTAAACGGTTGTCTGCAGCCCTTCACTGAGGCAAGATTTTGCTTTTGCAAGAGGCAGTTTCTCCAGTTTTTGAAGGTCAAGAAAAGACCAAGACACTGGAAATTCATTTCGGAAGTTGGTCAGGATGCTATTTCTGTAATCAATACAATTGGTTAGTTAATTTTATGCATCTAGAATAATATGTGACAATCACTAACGTTCTCTGCATTTAAATGTGAAATTAGTGTGCATGTTATTTGACCCTTTGCATAACTGTGTGCATATCTGTCCACACTGACATGGAATTTGCAGCTGAATGCCATAACTCGAGGAATTCTTTCTGTGATGTCTTTCCATCACATTATAATTTGAGAAGTCACAAGTAACTGGAAAAACACAAAGAAATTTTTATAATACTCTTTTTTAAAAAAGAAAAAAGATAACAGATTAAAGAGGGAAAATTGCAGGGTAATAGGTTCATTTTGAATATGTGTTTTTATTTGTTTTATACTTAAATGAGAAAACTAGCTTCAGGAGAGGAAAGAAATTATACTAACTCCATAAGAGCATATTGTCCATTTCTTAGTTCATTCTTTAATTACATTAAAATATTTTCATATTTTCATTGTTTGAAGGTAGTTATCTAACACCCTACATGGCTACATACATCATCAAAGGAAGGCAAGAAATTAGGAACAGGAAAAATTCTAAATTATTTACCGACAAATAGAGCACAAGATTTATATAGATTACACAGAGATTAATTAAAAATAACCCTGTCTGAAAGTACCTCTTTTACTTTTTTACAAAATATGTGTAAATATATACTACACTAATTTGCTTTCTTTTATTGTTTTATAAGGAAGAACTAAGATTGCAGCTAGGTTTAATGCTAGACACAATGAAAGCTATGTGCTTTTTGAGACCTGCATGCGTGAAAGAATGAAGAGCAATTTTCACAGCAACACTTCGTTTAACAGACAAGAATAACATGTTAAGAATAACATCCTCAAAAATTCTTAAATATCATACACAGAATGTTACCTAAAGGAGGACCAAACCTAAATAACCGATGAATTCTGCTAATGACTAGGGAAGTTCAAATTCCTAGTATTAAGGTTTCTAAAGCTGTGTAGTTTTAGTCCTTTCTTTCCTGGTCAATGATGTTATCAAGGTGGTTGAAAATCCCAGTATAATTCACAATAAGCATTATTGCTTTCCTAAGTACAAAACAGAGATGGGAAATATAAAACTTCTGTTAGCTCATAAAATTATGGGAGTCACCTTCTGCTTTATCCTCAGTAATTCAGTTTAAAATCAAAATACTTTTCATAATTCATAAGTGTTTCTTTAAGTGTCCGTGTTTTGTTTTCATTTTTTGCTTGCAAGGTTGTACAGGAAGCAACAAAAATAGATGAATTCATATGGCCAAGAACACAAGTTGATGCAGCCACGGAACTTGATAAATTGCTGGCACTGAAGATCTCCAGAGACTTATTATATTATTTAATCTTTTCTTTTCATTGAGTGAGTCTTCAACAAACTGAGTCAATTCACTCAATGAAAGACAGCAAGGTAAATGAAAGATTAGCACTACTTCTGAAGGTGCCAAACCAAGGAGAAATTTTTAGCTAGCCCTGAATATATTATATATTCCCTTCACTAACGGTATCTTAAAAAAATAAAATAAAATAATAATGTATGTGTGTCTGTTTTAAAACTGTTAAATTCACCATATTTTCATTAATATGGTTACTGCAATAAGCTATTTGGATATTCCTGCAATACTCTCTTATTTAGTAATAACTGTATTGATAATTGCATTTACATTTTTGACACAGTTCTTCACGATGTATTTGACTTTCTCAGGTTGAAAATGAAGAAGCCCTGTGCTTAAATTGAAGCATTTACGCGACAGAGCAGGCAGTAATAGAGGCTTCAGAAACTGGGAATTGTTGATTTCTCACCCTGAGGGCATTTTGCCAAAGAATTCTGCTTGAGACTCATGGAAATTCTTGGACTAAATATATGCATACATGGGACTGGAAAAATATATACGAAGCATGTGTTTCTATAGGAATCCTATTCACCTAAAACATAACAAGATTTGAAAACACTTTTTTCTTTGTGAATCATATTGAAAATGACTGTGAGCTTGACAGTCTGTCTTACTGCACATTTTTACAAGGTTTGTAGTAATCGATATTTGCTAATCGATATTTGGCAGAGAGAAGAAAGAGGCCATGAAAAGAAAGGACACATTCTTAAGTGTTTAAGTAAAAATGTGCATGCGTTTTTCCACTTAAACTTCAACTGTGATCCTTTTGATGGTGCGCTCTATGTCTGAAATAGAAAATGAAAATGAGCACCTGATAAAATAACAAATGTGGATCTCAAAAAAGTGCAGATTCATATTTGAGTTCCCTTTTTTTTTTTTTTTTTAAAGATATTTCCGTATTGATTCTCCAGTCTTACAGAGTTTCCTCTCAATAAAATATGTAAGAACAGCTGCAGACATTGTGAGATTTTAACAATGAATAAATTACACTTCCTGCAGCACTACTTCCAGAGCCCGATTAAATTTATAGGACTTTTTCCCACAGTAACTGACTTGTTCAAGAGTTTACTAATTCGTGCTATATATAAATATTCAGACTTCTGCTTTTGTAAATGCATGCCTAATGTGCGCCAGCTGAAGGCGACTCTCCATGCTGTCTCCTGCGGTGATACGAACACTTGTCTGGGAAGGCAGACTTTATTCTTACTCAGATGTATGAAGAAAGCTCAAAATCTCAGCAGAACTTCAGACTAGTTACCTTCTTTCAGTTGTCTTTTCTTCAATCTTTTCACTGACTGTGTGTGGGGAATATGCTCCTGGAATTACAATTGACAGTTGTGAGCAAATGCATTAAATATAGTATCTTGAAATATCTGCTCATGGCTGATAAGCAGTACTGCTGGGACAGCCTGATGATACCTGGAACATATCAGCATTACCTGCCTAGGTAACTAAAAAGGATGCCAGAGTTCCTGGAAAAGCCTTCTTTCTTTCTTGTCCTACATGATGCACATCAGGAGCTATAACATGCTGTGAAATCCGTGTGCCTTCAACTGGAAATTGAAGTAAAAGCATGAAGAATTGCAATGCCATTTGATGGGGCGTTCAAACTGGATCTAAATTCTTTTGGGAGAAAATGCTTATTCTTTGAGACTGAAGTGTATAGGTAGTGTAAAAAGATTTCATTGCAAAGGGACATAGCCACACAGTGGGTGTCTCTCTACACATTAGTTCCAGGCTATCTGTACGGTTGTTTTGGCTTGGACGTGACTGTAAACTATTCACACACTGTGCAGGCTTTGCAGAGCCAGAGGGTGTCTGTTGGAGCCTGCAGATGCCTGCATCTGTCCCACAGTGTCTGACCCTCTCAGGCAAGTGCACAAAACACCTATGCTTTTTACACGGCATGTCTGCATAAGGTTATATCTTGCTTTTGTTTCTGAGGATATTTGCAGTGTAGCTATTTTCTACTGCTTCAGGAGAAGCAAAAACTACTTCTTGCTCAGCACTAGACCTGCACCACAGGGACATCACTATTTTCCATCTCTCCTGTATATCCTGGATGTTGTCATGTTTACAGCAGGTGAAAATCTCCAGTCAGAACATCTCAGCATGTAATGCCAATGGAAACTTGCATTGCGGTGAGAATGATGGCAACCATCTCCTGCAGTAAAGCCTAAATACATGACTTTTCAGTGTAGTGATCTGCTTCTTTATCTTGTGCTGGAGGACACTGCTTGTTATGTGTTCATAACTGTATCTTCCCACTTGTAGCATAGTTAATGCTCAGGGTGCCCCTTCCCCAACTCTTCTGTATTTTTCTGTGTTCATCCTTCTTTTCCCTCTGTAAACTGGGCATCCTTATCTGCTCCTGTTATTTTATGTTAGCAAGGACTTCCAAGTCTGGCTCTGAGCCATGTCTGCTCTCGCACATCCAGCAGTCTTCTGGGCATCTCCTTTTAGATAGCTTGCTGCCCTTCAAATGTGACATTAACAATTTGCCCTTCTGATTCCCCTCTTGTGCTCAGTCTTTTCTTTTTGCCAGGCTTGCAGTTAATGAGGGCATTATTAAGGCTGCCCTCAGACATATTAAAGAAAACAAACACAAGAGCAGTCCTAGGAATATGAATAACTATGGGTCAATTTATAAGGCGCGCATGATTTTTCTGGTACATAAGGCAATTTTCTAAAGAAACCCCCCCAAATGCTTTCAGCCCACAAGCATGAAAACCACACTGAAATTTTGAAACATGCATGAAGAGGTATTGCTTTGAATGTACAGATGTTTTCCTTCAGCAGAGGGCATCTCCTGTGTGCACAATGTCTGCGTGGCACTAAAGAGACACAGGCAAGACCTTAGAAGCGACAGCTGGATCTAGGATCGTAGTTTCATAGCCATGTCATGGAAATCTGTTTCTTTTAAAATACTTTATTTCTTTATGAATCTATCCTGCCTTTGAAAGGTACGCTGCACACTTCGGGGGGTTGTGTAGAAATCGGCAGCAAAAAGAGAACTGACCCCTCAGTGTCTTATAAAGTGAATGGTCTCAGGATAAGTGTGTGCCTTAGTTGGGAGGGGAAATAGAAACCACTGGCAGCTTGGAAAAAGAGGAAAAGGGAAAGAAGAAGGGAAGGGAAGGGAAGGGAAGGGAAGGGAAGGGAAGGGAAGGGAAGGGAAGGGAAGGGAAGGGAAGGGAAGGGAAGGGAAGGGAAGGGAAGGGAAGGGAAGGGAAGGGAAGGGAAGGGAAGGGAAGGGAAGGGAAGGGAAGGGAAATTTGAGCCTTCTGCCTTTCAGGTTTCACACCAAGGCTCGCAGAGGCCGCGCCGTGCCGGGGCCGCCACCTGCAGGCCGCAGCGGGCTGAGCAGGGGAACGGAGGCGGCGGGGCTCGGCCCGGCCCCTCAGTGCCGCCCGGGCAGAAAAGGCCCCGTGGATGTGAAAGGGATTCCATGTGATAAGAAGAAGATTAAAAAAATCCAGAATTTGAACCCAAACTTCGTGTCTTCATCAGTGTTTTTCAGGACAGGTTTGCCTTTCCAGAGGTGCGGATGAGAAATGGCAAGCAATCCATCTAGCTGGGAACACGTTTGCCATGGCTTGTTCAGAAGCACTCATTCTCAGCCCCGAAAGGAAAATGTCCTGTAAGGCATAAACATCTTTCCCCTGGCATTTATCTCTGCAGAGACTGTGATGTGAGGCAGATTTTACCGGAGGAAGGCTGCTTACCTAAAATAAATGCGTTTGAACACCTGCAGCTAATTCAATAATCATCGGAAAGACTTCAGTTGTTGTAATGCTCGCGCTGCCTGCAGCATTCACCTCTGAATCTATTGTTTCCAGTTTGCCCAATCATTACAAGTGTATTAACTCTATATAAATGCTAATCAATGAAGTGAAGAAAGAAGGAAACACCAAACCCATCAACAGCATTGTGAAATTTTGGTACTATAGATTTAATTTTTAAGACCACATTGAACTTGCATATAAATTGTTATACAGTGATGCTTCCTGTCTCTTTCACGATGAATAGTCAAAGCCCAAATATTTGAACTCATACCCCTGAGAACATAGAGTGGAATTCCTCCACCCCATTTTTAGCCATTGAAACAAACACCTCAGGACAGAAAATTCATCCAAAATTCTTCATTGATTGGTAGAAATAAATTGCTGCAGAAGGATTTGTGCTGCCATAAAACAATCAGGCAATGAAGCGGGTAGCTTGGGTCTGCCACCTGTCCTTTAGCTAGTCAAAATCAAGTGAGACAAATCACATACTTACTTCAGGTGGGAGAACACAGATTAGTATAAATAAGTGCTGCACAATTAGATTTTCAGTTTAGAGTGTGCTGTAATTCTGTGTAATATACTTTGAATTTAAACAAGCATCACCAGCAAATGTTTCTTCTGCTATTCAAGCTCAGAAAAGTGCTTCAGTGATTTCTGGTGATGAAAAGGGAGACGTTCATGTGAGAATGAAGCAAATGACCTCATAATATTTAGAAGGAAAAATCAGGAAAGACTCCAGTTCATTTAAATGGTGTTCTTCATTCTGTGTTTTTGTGAGAAAAATAGGACATCTGAGAATAGATGCCATAGACTCACAGACATTTATTTATTAAATCCATTTCACCTTGACTAGTTGAAGAGAGGGAGTCTGCAAAAAGCACCCCTGTGTTTCTCCCACTTTGGGTCCAGTTGGGGAATTTTGCTGACAGTGAAGGCAGCTTTGCTGCCTCTCAGTGTGGTGTAGCAGCTCACAAAGGAGCAGTTTTCAGAGGAGGTGTCCTTGCTTCCAAACAAAGGCAACTATTTTTAATGTTTGTTTTAGTTTGAGCTAAGAATGGCAGCAACCAGCTTCAGACTGACTTTTCCTTTTTCTGAGTCACCTACTCCTCCCTTGGTCCCTCTTCCTCAGAATTGTGATGGGAAAAGTACACTGGGGACCAGCAGGAGGCTAGGGATATATCAGTCTTGTGGGAACACTTTTAGCTCACATGGAAATGCGTATAACCACTTAATTAGCCATTTTAATGGTTATTTCTATCAACTATTAAGTTGTTTGGGGCTATGGTGTCACCCAAGGCCTTTCTAATAAGGCAAGACTACATATTTCTTAAAATGATTGGAAGCTCCTGATTTTTCTTTCCCATATTTTTGGGGAGACAGGAGGCCATTGGTATCATGAACTGAGTTGTGACAGTGTATACTGAGGGTTGCTGAATTAAAAAAGATTTTCAGCCTGGTTGATACGAGCTAAGGCTAGTCCCGTTCAGAGAACTAGTTAATCAAATGGGACAAGTTAATTACCATTTGAATATAATTTGATTGATGCTAAAGAAGGAAAATGCTTTACAGTAGAATGCATTTTTTTTCCATAAGCTTTAAATTAAGGGAAATGCTAAGAATCTTTGCTTTTTAGATCAGAGTCATCTGTGGAAAGACTGGCTCTGTGGTGAGCTGAAAACCCCAGTGCTCTGGGAAGAACAAATCATGCCGTGGACATCAGCCTGACCTCTCTGTAGCTGTAGAAAGGTATCCAGGCATGGAGAGCTCTGATGCCAGCCACCTACCTGGTAGCTCCATGTCCTGAGAGAAAAGTGGGAGGGCAGTCCTCTGTTATTTGAAGTGACATAAATTATAGGTATCTTTTCTAATGATTGGGGAATTCTGAGCAGTTTTACATGCTCTAACATAAAGGACTGAAAGAGTGGTTGTGTGTCTGCATTTGTCTGTGAACACTGACAGAAAATGTTCCCATTGGTGAGGGACAGGACGGAGTTACCTGGTCAACCTCAAGCTCTCCAACAGCCTCCACTGTGCTCTGGATCTCACCATACTTCAGTAGGGGTCCAAATCTTCTGAACCTCCACAGAGTTTTGGTGGGGAAAAGATGTATAAAAGGTTAAATGTCTTTCTATAGCTGTTTCTTACTTTCCTTCCTGAGATGCCTGTCTGTAATGCAGAGGCAGTAATTCATTCTACTGTCACCTGCTCAGGATAAATCCCCTTTCTTCCAAATTGTTAGCACTTTCTCCCCAAATTTGCCATGTGACCTTGCTGTCCTTTGATAAAAGTCATGTCTCATGAAGGAAAGAAAAACCTTCTCCCACACCTTATAGTTTGCAGACTGGTTTGGCACAGATGATAAAAACAGTTTTCTATATAGCTTTCTATTTTGTTGGTTTTCGTTACTCTTGTTGTGGTTTACAGTTTTAGGAAAACTGGTTAGTTCTTTCTGACTATGACAGGCTGAAAGAAATATGTCTGGAAACAAGTATTCCTTATAAGAAAGAGTCTTTGAAGTCTTTGCCTCTAATAAATGGTTTGATTTAATAGTCAGGAGGATTTGAAAATGGACCTTGTCATGTCTGCAATCAGTGGAATATTATTTTACCATTACATTTTAGCAGTATTTGGGACCCCTCCAGCAGAGATGAGGAGGAAGTGCACTTAAAGAGCAACGTGGGGGCTAGCCCGTGGTGTGTGCCTGTGATGTACTGCCTAGTGAACACCACAAGCAGAGTTTTACACCTATTGTGACAGCCAGGCATTAGTCATCAACTCAGTGGAGAAACTAACACTGTCCTTGTTTTTAGTCATCCCCCGAAGCATTGCACTGCTCATATACATGTACATTTGACTAAGCATAGAGAATGAAAGCAGAAGCAACTTTCCTGTTTTTCTTTTTTCCTTGGTATCCTGTTAAAATTTTTGATTCTCAGGAAGCCAGAAAAAGCATAAAACTTCAATTGTTACACATAATTCTGATCTTGGACCAGAGCAGCTTATGTATTTTACAGGGAAATTTAGGTGGAACAGCTTCCAAGGCACGTTAGGCTATTCATCACAGACACAGCTTAAATATTGTCTACAACTTCTTTGTAGAATTAGAAAAATATTCTCCGTGGTTAATCACCTTTTCCAAGTGTCACAGTTTAACAAAACATAATCTTAAAAGATTTACTCTTCTGCAGAACAACATATAAGCAAGAAATTCTGTTTTACCCTTCTTCTAGGGTAAAAATGCTAGGACAAAAAAGGATTTATGTGTACTGAAGAGCTAGAAATGTCTCACCTCTCACTTTTGCATGTAATGCTATTTAATGCTAAATACTCCTTCCTTGTATTTTCCCAGAAAGTTGACAATTCCCATTAATAGTACAAGAGAAACACAATGCTACAAGTCTAGTATTCTCAAAATCTCCTAGTGTTCATAATCCACACTTTCTACTTAGATTTTTAATAGGTTATATTGATAAGTATCTGAATGCATTTATGTTGCAATAATATTAAAAGTATTTTAAAGTATTTTGCATTTAATAGAATACTAACCACTGAATCTAATCAATCAGCATTAGCATCATTAGGTATGATGCCATCGCCAAACTGGAAACGTGCCTTTCATTTACAAAGTGCATGTGATGAGAAAGTATTCAAACAATACATCAGTTGCAGATATGTGTGGTTGAAATCACATATGTTTTAAGTTGTGAGAAATGTACCATTATTCCAAAATTATGTAGGTCGTTATCTAGTAATTCTGTTTAATGCTTTTGTTGATAAACAAATGCCATTATTTCTTATATACAAGAAATGGTATTTTTCTTCTCGCTTCTTCATTAGTTATTGCAGTGGTTACTAACTCTCTAAACTAACTCTAAAGTTGTGTGTTCTTTGGAAAGGAAACAATAAAAAATGAAAATTGAAAGAAATCATTAATTAGAAAGCCACTTTAAAGTCTGCATAGAAAGCAATCAACTATGATGAAATTAATGTCATATATATACTAATTAATTATTTATGTATTAAGTAATATGCATTATTTATTAAGTAACATAGATATAAAGAATATATTTATATATTAAAGAATTACGCATCTTAAGGTAACATCACCAGTTTATGAGATGGCAGACATAAGGAAAGCATGGTCCTATGTAACATGGCTTACATATTAAACGGAAACATTTTTTTTTCTAATTTCCATTTCCACGTGGGATTACAGTGTGGGAGCTCACCTCCTGAGTGTGAAGGAGGCATGATTAGTAACACAGTTCTGCTCTTAATTTAAGGTAGTTGATTAATTTTGGACTCTCAAATTTTCCCCTTTAGCAGGAAAGGCACAACTGTTCCTTCAGCCTACAGGAAAATATAAGCTATAGGTACTGAAGGACTTTAGATAACGAAGGAGCCATTGGGTCTAACCCAATTTCCTACTTTACGGTTATTTGCTGTCACGATCTCAGTATCTTTCAAAGACTTTTTTTTAGGACTGCCACTCTGCCTCCTTTCAAATTCGTTTCCTGTTCTGAAGGAGGATGCATCCTCTTTCTTTATTTTCTGTTGCTTCTTAGCATATCATCCAACAGAAGACACCGATTACACTTTAGCCTACTCTATCTAATCCCCTCTATTGCAGAAAGGAAAGCATGTAAGTATAAAATAAGAATATATACACTTGCATCTGCATGAAATTTGTATTTATTTTAATTACATGAAAAACAAACAAACAAAAGTTAGAGAAGAAGCATTACATCATGTTTTTTAAAAATACATCTTTTTTTTTTTTTCTTTTTCTGTAAAAGTCAGTACAGGTGACTCAACTGGAGAAATTTCAAGAATTAAAAACTTTTGGCAAAACCACTTTTGGATATACATAGGCCAACAGCTACAACTACACTATTGATATATTTACACACACACACACACACACATACCCTTTCATATTTTGATACTTTGCATTAATTATATGTGTGCTCTCCTTCTACTGTACTAGACTAAAATCACTGTATAGGTCAACTGAACTTTGTGTATATTCTCTAATGTCAAAAACTCATGAAGGACATTAAAATACATTATAATAGAGCTGAAAATTACATCAGGTATTTCTTGATAAAATGAAAACCAAGGCGATTTAGAACCAAACTCATAAAATCTATTTTGGATATCGTCTTCTAGTGATAAAGTACTGCAAAAGTTTAACTTTAGCGAGGCACATCAGAGCAACCTGGCTGACTATAAGGTCCAAAGGAAGAGTAAAATTCACCCCCAAAACTGTGGGACACTGGTCCCCCAAAACACTGGAAAATGTCTAACTAACATATGGGCAACATTGACAGCAGCTGAGGTGCTACAGAGCTCTTAGCGTCTTAGAGCATGGAAGTATTTCACAACAGTTGTTTAGTCTTAACTACCAGGTGGGGTGGTTTAGATAATGAAGCATTATTGTGTGTCAACATCTCTGTTATTTGTACTGGGCTTATCATTGCTGCTACTTTGACAATACACTTTCTAGAAGGAGCTGAGTTTGCCAAAAGATAAATCATTTAACACTGTTATTTATTGAGCAATTTCTTGATATGGAACTAATAACATGCCTGACGTGCCTGTACTTCATAAAAATGTATTTCTAAGGCCATAAGTTTATAATTAAAATGCTAATGGTTTTAAAATATTAACAGTGAAACAATATTTTTCAATAATTATCAGAAATGTTCAGCTTTTAAGATTTGTTAGTATTTGTTTTGACTGAGAAACAGGAGAAGGAAATTAGGAATAAAGCAACGGTTTCTGTCCCAACATCATCTCTTTATCTCTCACAAGTGAAAAATAGATGCAATACCTTTACACATACATCATGTCACTTTATTTTCTGTGCTTTCCAAATTACAAGTGTGGATATCAGAACAGCAACCATTTTTTCCCTGAATGTCTGAACTACTAGTAACATTGAACAATTTTATGAAGAAATACTTCTAATCATCAGCCCGTGGCTTGGAGGAATGACAAGCAATGCTTCAAGTGGAGAACTGCTACAATGTGCAGTGAAAAAAATACCACTCGAATTTTCTGAGTCTTCCCTCTATTAGATAGGAAGGCCACCCTGCTATATGGGAAATTCATTTAACCCAAAGAAAGCATATAAAATATATGCACCTGTACCTGCACGATCTGTCTAGGCTGTTGACAGGCAATGCAACATTGCTGGGTAGGATTCATCTCATCCTAAACCCGACAGCAATAAGAAATCAGGAGAATGATGAAATAAAGTGCACTCAAAATGCATACTGGAAATATTAACATGTTAATTTGTTAACAACATTTCTGTGAAGGATGTAACGGACTAAGTGATAGAGGAGCTGCTAGAATGGCACTTCCACCAACACAATGTGTTTGATCAATGAACATATGGGAAGCATGGAGTTTACGAAATCATTGAGCAATGCCTTGTGACTGTTTAAATCACTGCTATCTCAGGCAGTACTATCAGCTGGGATTAGTTAACGAAATAATAACCACCTGATCATCTACCTGGCTTCAGCAACAGTTCTATGCATTTGTAAAATGGTAATTAGATATGTATTCATTATTTTGTAAATTAAAACCATCATTTTTTATTAGCAGTCTGTAGCATCCTGGATTATCTGAAGTATTGAACAGAGACACTTTATTGACTGAAGAAAGGAACTAGAAAAATCTATAGTAGTAATCAAAGTAGAATTTTGATCTGTTAATAACTGAGCAATTTGGATTGATTTCAGCCTTTTCTACCTCATGAAATTATATAAAGTATTGAAAATTGTGACATAATATAGAGATCAATAATGTTTTTTCTCTGTATAAAAATAAAGACATGAAGTTTCTACTTCTGGTTATCTGAAAAAATGTATAAGCATGAAGCCTCCTTGTCCATAGCTTGTAAGAGTGAAAAACAGAGACAATATTTGAACTTTATGTCACTTTAACTATTTTTTGTCCTTCCCAGGTTAGAGATGAGGATATAAGAATGGTGGGATTAAACCATTTGATCGACTATAAAGGCTACATCCCCATCTCCACACAATGTCTGTCTTAACTAGAGCTGTGTATTTCAGATGGTTATACTGAGCTGGTTACGACTGTGTATCACATACCCAAGAACTACATGCAGACATTTTAGGTCTGGGTCTAGAAGGGTACTGCATAACAATGTCTATGGTATACATCATCTCACATCAAACAACATACACTGGTTTCTGCAGATGTTTTTAAAAAACCTCTTCCTCCAGAAGGAGGTTTGATGTGGGAAAGAAACTAAGCTGCCCTGAGCCATCCAGCCTGTGGATGTAATGAGGCAAGCTGCTGTAATGAGCCTCTCTGTTTGCTCATCAGGGAATCAGGAGTATTGTGTATTGTGTATGGCCAAGACCACCAGAGCTCTATCTGAGGTGCTCAGGTAGTGTCACAGAGTGGCACCGAAATGTCCAAGATACTACAGAAATTGCTGAGAAATTAAAGTTGTGTGTGGTTGACACCAGTTTAAAGATTTTTGTTGTGTTACAAAGGGACCTAGTATTAATCAAAATTTCCTTTCCTCCAAAAATTTGTAATTCGAATATGACTGATGTTCTTTATAAGAAACTTGATTCTACAACTTCCTGTAAAAGCAAAATATGCTCTCAAAAGGTGTGTTTTACTGATGGGTACCAGCACATACTTCTGTGTAACTAATTCTACAATTTTTCTTCGGTTTTATTTTTCCTTAGGACTGTTTTGTACTAGCTTCATTTTCACTGAGAGACAGTTGAATTCTTTATGGATTGTTTCTTTACTGTAAGCGGTAATGCTTCGCTAAATGTTGAGAGGGTGCTCATTTACACTTTCTAAGATTTTTAAAATGTGAAAGATGTTAAACTTTTTATGGTTTTTCTTTCTGCGTGAACAATAGTTCCTTTTCATGTTTTGAGATTTGCTCAGAAATTGAGAATTCGGAGTAGGAGATGAAGTCAAACATCCCTGCTTGGCTTTACTGACTTTTACTGAGAGCTCAGATAAATATATAAGTAGAATGCTGTCACAAACTGAGACAGCGGGTTGTGGCTGAGACTCAGTATTAAAAGACAGTTATTTGGAATTGTATTGTATGCTGACCATTGTCAAAAATTATACAAGAAGGAAATTTTCAATTTTCTGTCAAAGAATGATCTTTTTGTTTTTTTTTTTCCTTCCTTCACTGAAAAAAAACAGTTAGATGGCACTTAAGGTCCTGAGAATAATTTTATTTCAATCTTTTTTCTTTTGACCAACAACTTTATCCAAGTTGCTGGGGATCTCCAGGTAAGATCGGATGGATAAGTAGTACTATTTTTCAAGGAATGAAACCGATGAGACAAAGGCTGAGTTAGCCTCATTTTTTATTTTATTTTTCTAAAAATGCACTTTACTAAATAAGTGCATATAAATTCAGATTGTGCACAATGCTTCTAAGGTCTGGCAATAATGCATTTGTCACTCCCGTGCTACAAATGGGAAAATTAATACAGACTGAACAATGTTGTGAAAAGCCCAGCTATTAGTGGAGGTGGTTATGGGAAGCACACAGCTTCTAGTCCACAGTGTTCCCAGTGTACCATCCCATAAAAAATTTTCATTTCTATACCCAACTATAGCTTAAGAAATATATTAGAGACAGAAGCTTCCAGAAGAATGCTAGTCACCTAAATTATTAAAAATTAAAAACACCATTTCTTCATAACTGAATTCATACAGCTGGTTTGACTGCAGGGATGCTACCTAAAGGAACATTTTAACTAAACCACCCTGCTGATTTTGCAGGCATATGGAAAAGGAAGGAATGAAATGATAAGAGACAGAAGATACAATTTTATATTTTAAAAGCCAAAAAGCTAAATATCAAAGGTATAAAAAGATACAGCTTTTCCTTTTGAATTGCATCCATGATTTTGCTGGCTACATACTCTGCATCATAAGCAGGAAGTAAAAGTTGGTTTCTGGTGAAACAAGAAATAAAGCATTATGGAGTTATAAAACTTTACTTTTGAGTTGTATTCTATCCCAGCAATCATTTAATACAAAAATTTCCCTCCTTCCCCTCATGTAGTCCTGGACAGGAGTCTCCAATCTAATTTGTTCTTTCTATAATCAAAATACATTGAGAAGTTTTGTGATATTTTGAATTTTAATTACTAATACCTAACTTTTGTATAAGCCCTGCTCAGACCCTAATGAAGTTTGTGCCTGTATTGACTGTGGTGTTGAAAACTTCCCAGCTCATCTGTGGTATATGATGTTCTGACTATATATGGCATATCTAGTGACTAGCGATTACTTTTTACTTGAGATAAAACATAATGTAAGTTTCATTAACTGGGTTTGAAAACTTCTAGCTAATTTAGTATTAATAAAAGAAGGGTAAATGATTGTGTTTTTAAAGCTGCATTTTTTTTTTTTTGCATGATATAATTCTGAATCTAAGGCTTCCGTCATTCTGAAGACTGCATGTTTACTTCCACAATAATCTGAAAAGTAAAGAAAGAAAGATCAAAACTATTTCAAAAGCACCATAGTATTATATACAGAATTTAATGTCTTGTAATACTCTTTAAGTCCTGATACTAATTAGTTATATATTAGCAGACTTAGTATTGTAAGGATGCTATGCATATTGGTAATAATAACCCTGAAGGTTAGTGGCCCCTACCATGATTGATGCATATGTTTCTAAGGTTAAGATTCATAATTTCCAGAGGATTTTCCAGTGAACTATATAAAAAGATGGGCTTATTTAACATTTTATGTAAGTTTCCAGACAATCATTTACAAACCAGGCATTCTTTCAGTTCAGAATGTTTTTCACCTTTTGATATCACAGTTAACATGTCAGTAAGCACTATTTATAGTTGTAAAATCTAAAAACCCTACCTGTAAATACTGCTTCAACCCATTACTTCTTCTTCTGATATTGCTTTGTACCTACAATACCATTTTGTTTGCCTGGGAAGACTGAATCTCATCTAATTTGTATTGCTTGATGTAATCTCCTTTATTGGAGATAATCAAAACTTGAGTGCACAAGGTCCTGTGCAACCTGATACAAATTGGGCCTGCTTTCATTTGGAGGTTTGGACCAAATGAACTCAAAAGATTTTTCCCAACCTAAATTATACTACAATTTTGCAACTGTAAAAACTTTATTTAAGATAGGAATTTACATGTAGTTTCCTAAGGCTTTTCAAATGTGTGTGAAAATAGATATTAGGTACAATTAAACCCACTTCTGCTAACAGTTCAAAAGCTGTCGTCAAAGAGTTTGTTATTCTTCAGGAACTTACCCACAATGGATGGAATGATATGACCTAAAAGTGCACAGCTAGTGTGTAAAAAGCTATATGCCTCGACTGAAAGGTCCACTCTTACAGGCATTATGGTTAAATGAAGAAGGCTGTCAATATTTGTCAATATTGAATCTGACCCAATAGTAATAGGCGGCAAATGTACACCCAAGTAACACCATCAGTTGGCAGAAGGAACAAAATGCACTTATTAATATGCAGTTCACATTCTCACAGGGCAATCTGAGAGCTCTAGTCAGAAAGAATTAAGGGAGTTTGGGTAGCGCACACAGGTTGATGCAATGGGCAGGACTATAGCAGCCAGCTTTCCTGAGTGAAACAGAGGAGAATATGGAGCGGTTACATAGCTTAAAACACAGTTCATTTGAATGCATTTTGATGAAAATTCTGTCAAAAAGCCTCCTGAACCTGAAAACCATTTTCCAACCAAGTGTGTAGTCCCAGGTTCCACTCAGGACTCTGAACATCCATCCGCAGAAAACCAGGAATTGTTAGACAACCTGTATGTGGGGCTCCCTTCTACTGCACACCTACAAGATGTGTTGTCCTTCTGTGGAGATAAGATGGGCTGCAGTCAGCCAGTAAAATCTGTAGTGAGCTCCCTGTGCCACACAGGCAACCTACCACCATCCTCCTCTTTGATATGCCACCACCTTTCATATCTGCGGGCTCTTCACGAGTGTCAATGTCGCAGTACAAACTGCTTAAGCCAAGCATTTCTGAGATCTCTAGGGAATGGTATTGGCATATAGATCTAATTCGTAATAGTACTTGGCAACACCAATACAATGATTTGTAGACTCCCAAGAATCCTGCTGTATACTTGCCATGCTAACCAGGCATCCATGATTACAGTTGATCACGGCTGGAAAAAAGGCCTTGTAATTCTAGGAGACATATTAAAAAAATATCATTACAGCTAGATGTTTCAAAAAAGTTGCATTCCAAATTAGTTTTTACAATGTGAATTACTTTCTGGAGCATCATTACACAAGAAACCCAGCTGATTTGCCATCTCTGAAAGAATTAATAAGTAGGAGACATTTCTTTGAATGACAACCCTTCATCTGAAGATCTGTCAGCATTAAAACCATGTTATTAAAAGCAGTGGAGTTTTTATTTTCTCTTCCTGCTGTTCCTTGTATTTTGAGTAGTCTGTTAGTAAAGACTTGATACACAAGAGGGAGCTAGAAGTCAACACATCAAGGGAACGTTAGCTGGCTCCGGGCCCTATTTATTACAAACTGTACTTCCTGACAACTCTGGGCCCCCAAACCACCAGTGTGGTTGGTAACAATTATCTAAGGAGGACACTAGTGTTTTATGAGATGAAATGAGAAGAAAAGAGACAAGAGTAGTTACAGATTTTTTTTTCAATACTTGAGATGTGCTGTGATGTTTGTCACTCCAAATGTGGGCCTAGTACATGCTGTTTTGGTCGGGGGTCCACAGTTACTGTCCTGCTGTCCTCTGTGGCTTCAGACCTGTCTAGAAGAGCATCTCCCCCCATACCTTTGCCTCATGTATGTGGAAGAACGATGCACTGTGGGCTGGAAAAATATTAGAAGATTTACTTGGGATGATTTTCCAGTGTGAAATGTCATTTAGTGAGGAATTTGCAATGCTACATTTTTCCTTTATGCAGGCTGATCACTCAGGTGTATAAACGACAAATATGAGAGGGTGCGAGGGTAACACTCCCTCACAAGAAAACCTCCTAAGGGACAACCGAGACCCCAGATAACAGCAAATTCCTTCATAGGAATGAAAACAAAGCAAAGATAATACATACTATTTAGATTAGTTTTTTACGTATGTGAAGAAGATACTGATGAGAAATGAAAGCACCACCTGAAGACTGACACCAAGCAGCATGGTTGTGCCTCGCTGAATGCTACAAGTCCATTAGAAAAAGCTCTCTGATGCCAGCAAGTGTCAGCAGTAGAAAAGTCACAGGCCATTGTGTCAGCACTAGCTTCAGCCACAGCTGACAGAGCATGCTTCATTATCCAGCTATACAAAGACTTTGGATTTAGAAGGGTGCCTGGGCAAGTTTTTGTGAACATTACTGAGACATAGTGGGTCACACTGTCAGTTTGGTATATGTCCAGTTACAGGATGATTAAAAAAATGGACTTTCCGAATTCAAGGACCTTCCCATCCCTCTTCTAAATTGGGTATCCGAGGTATGTGCCAGTGTGGCGATTCTCTGATTGAATTATTTGCCTGTGCATTTCAGGCACCCAGGAGAGAAAGTATATATATTACCCAGACTCGAGACAGGAAGTTGACTTTTTTTTTTTTTTTTTTTTTTTTTTTTCAAATTTGAGAAGCAATATTGATTAGAACAGTAACATCCCCAACTTCTCATTTAACCTGAATTAAAAAAGGATAAACAAAAAACATTAGAAGGTATCATTGCCTCTTTTACTTTGTTTATGAAAGTGTCTAGTGATATTTGGAATTACTTATATCTATACTGGAAAAATAAGTATGTAAAAACTGTTTTATTGTGCCAGTTCACCTAGCCCCATACCCTTTGTCTCATGGTGGACAAGGACATTAAGATCTCCTCCAGTGTACTCCTCAGCTTTTTGCATTCTGCAGCTTAGGACACTCCTGAGCCAGATGTGGTATTTATATCTTTGTATTTAATGTAACCTCATGATTACTTCCCTCCCCCGCCCCCCAAGAAATTGTCTAATTGCTTACTGAACTCCAGAATACTTTTGGTTTACACAGGAACCTGTGGGAATGAGGTGCAGTTTTATTGTGCACTGTGAGCATTCTTTAGCATTACAACCTGAATATTTCTTTTTGACTATTTTTGGTATTGTAAAATATGTATTCCTTAGGAAAACCCCCTTTCTACATCATTTATACTGAACAGGAGAGGTATCAGGTGCAGATTCTTGGGGGACACCAATGCACTGAGTACAGATGCATATACCATGAAATGGATATATAACATCACTTGGAGAGAAAGCTAAAATAAGCATTAAATTGTGTTTGTAATACATACACAGAGATTCTGTTCTATAATTTGGATTTATATCAAAGCACACGTTTATGATTTACTTACAGTATTAGGAATCAGACTCACAGCAGAGACTTCTGTACTAGAGGCAAATGGTTACTTGGTATTTCAAAATCATAGAATGATTACAAAAATGTAAAAATCACAGATTTGCTGCTGTTTGGCAACTTGGAAATGGGTGCTTGGATCTGATGCCCCAACATTCAACCTTGCTTTGGCTCTCTCAGGGAGCCTTAGTGTTCATTGAAGAATGTTTTGATACTCAGGCTTTGCCAGGCTTTCTCCTTGTCATAGGCAGCAGGGCTCAGATGCCAACACCTTTCCATCTGCACAGGAGAGTGAAAATCAGCACACTGCTGAGTATGGCAGATGTCTAAGCTTTCTCCTTTCTCATGTCTTTTAACCACTGAGCTGATCTGTATGATAATCCTCTTTTCTTCACATGACAAATAGCTTCACAAACGGCAGCAATTTATTAGATCTGGTTTCATTTGAGCTTTTTACTCATTACCCCCAAAACTGTGGGAAGCCTGACTTTCATTTACAAAAACTTAAGCTGATTATACTTTGTTATATATTTCTCCAGGTGTCCATTAATTCATTTATTATTATTGTTTTTATTGTTTGTACCAATTTTCTGTCTGACAGGTTTGTAGTTTCATGGTGTCTTCTCAAGTGCTTTTGAGCTTTGGCATATTTGCTGCTCTTCATTCTTTGGACAGTGAAGCCCGTCGTTAGCAATACATCACCTGTGCATTTATAGTTCATGAGATCCATATCTGATTTCCTTCAAGGTTCCCATGTGACACTTCTGATCCTGAAAATCTGTTACTATTGACTTCATTAGTTTATTCTAAAACCTCTTCCTTCAGTGCTCAAAATTGCTTCCAAGAAAGATAGCTTCCATTATGGGAATATATGTACTTTTTTTTTTTTTTTTGCAGTGAACATACCAAATAAAACCAAATAATTTAATGTAATTTTTCTGCTATTGCTTTATTGCCTTTGTCCAAGTTCAAGATTTTTCATATTACCAATAAACAGTTGAATGTATTTCCAACAGTAGAGAAGGTCCCTGGATGAAAATCTCTTAGGTTAAAAAATAAAATAAAATTCAGCCCCCTACATGACTGTTCAATTCACGAAAATACCTGGTAGAAATAACAATAATTTAACAACTTAACACCAATTCATGAATATGAAAGAGCTCTTTGAGTTTCTACTCATAGGTCTTTAAAATGTTCGCTGCTAATGTGGGCATGGCAAATTACTCTTCAGGCTGGAAAGAGATTTCATCTTGGTAAATTCTACGTTTATTTATTTATTTATTTATTTATTTATTCATTCAAGAAGAGCATTCTAGAAGAATGGCAGTTTGATTTAGAGTATCATTTCAAATAAGGATCAAGTATCACATTTGAAGTACTGATCACAAGTTGCCTATCCTGATTCTTCATCTTGCTGGGATGTGACAGCATATTAAGATCTTGATATTAAGAACAATCAAACAACTGTAATTCTTTTACATGGAGTGAAATTGTAGGAGTAGTAATCAGAGACTTAGATGGTGAGGATCACGTTATCTGTACTACCCCAGTAATTGACAAAGATCGTCCTCCTAGAACACTGTGGACTGGGTCAGCACAGGCCAGAACGTGCTCATCTCTGCAGGCGTGCTATTATGGTATGATACATCCTTGGTCACAGTGTTCAAGTGGTATTATGAAACCACTTGCAGTTCTTAATATCTAACACCAGCAGCCCCAACAAGAATTATTCTCCCATGCACTGTTAGTTGGTTATGCCCCAAAGTGCTGCTAACAAGTGCAAGTAAAATAGTACATTTTTGACTGCAAGCATGAGAACTGATCCAGATACAGAATCCAACTTGCTCTCTTGAAGTACTTTCCATCAATACCATTTCTTTCTGGTACAAAAAAGACACGGATCTCCTGGAAAGAGTCCAGCGGAGGGCCACAAAGATGATATGGGGCCTGGAACATCTTCCCTATGAGGAAAGGCTGAGAGACCTGGGTCTGTTCAGCCTGGAGAAAAGAAGACTGAGAGGGGATCTTATTAATGTTTACAAATATCTTAAGTGCGGGAGATGGAGGGATTTGGCCAACCTCTTTTCAGTGGTTTGTCCAGGACAAGGGGCAATGGCCACAAAATGGAGCACTGGAAGTTCCACACCAACGTGTGAAAGAACTTCCCGATGAGGGTGATGGAGCAATGGAACAAGCTGACTGTCCTGGATGCCTACCTGGGCAACCCGCCCTAGGGAACCTGCTTCAGCAAGGGAGTTGGACCTGATGATCTGTGGAGGTCCCTTCCAACCCCTACAATCCCCCATGCTGCAGCCCGTGGAGGAGCCCCTGGTGGAGCAGGTGGATGTGGCCTGGAGGAGGCTGCAGCCCGTGGAGAAGCCCCCGCAGGAGCAGGCCCCGGGCCGGAGCTGCAGCCCGTGGAGAGGAGCCCACGCAGGAGCAGAGGGTCTGGGGGGAGCTGCCGCCCACCCATGGGGGACCCATGCTGGAGCAGTTTGCTCCTGGGGGATGGACCCCATGGTACGGAGCCGTGTGGGAGCAGTTCTTGAAGAGCTGCTGCCTGTGGGCAGCCCCTGAAGGCTCAGCTGGGGAAGGACGGCATCCCGTGGAAGGGACCCCGCGTGGAGCAGGGGCAGAGAGGGACCATGAAGAAGCAGCAGAGATGCAGTGTCAAGGATTGACTACAGCCCCCATTCCCCATTCCCCTGCACTGCTCGAGTGGAGGAGGAGGTGGAAGAGGGTGGATGGGGGGAAGGTGTTTTGAGTTTGCTTTGAGTTTCTCACTGCTCTAGTCTGTGAGTGATAGGCAATAAATTATATTAATCTCCCTATGGTAAGTCTGTTTGCCCATGATGATAATTGCTGAGTGATCTCCCTATCCTTATCTCAACTCATGAGCCTTTTTTTGTCATATTCTCCCCCTGTTCTTTTGAGGAGGTGGAGTGAGTGAGCAGCGTGGTGGAGCTTATTAGCGAGCCATCAGTGTGAAACTACATGAAAGACTTTTGCTCATTCCTCTGCTCAACACCTTCAGACAGAGAATGTCAAAGACGTGACTTAAGAATGATATATATATACTGAAAATTAAGAAATAGAAGAATTTATCCTTGCACAAAATGTCAGAATGAGTAACTATGGATTATAAGTGAGATTACAATGGGAAATATTTTCAGGCAGTACATAGTTTAAGGAGGAGTAAAAATAAATAGCAAAATAAATATAATAGAGTCCAGAAGTTGTACTCTGATGATAGAAAAAAATGTAACAGTTTGCAAAGCATGTGTCAGCAGAGCAGAAGAGTCTCGTTTAAAATGGAGTTCTTGTCTACCTTACTTTACTGGTGGATTGACCAAAAAATAAACTAAAGTTGAGTTGCCAGTTTGACTGGAAAGCAGCCATGTCCTGATCATGTTTCTGAAACCATTGCACCCAACCTCACCCTTACAGGGCTACATTTTTCTAAACAGATGGTCAAATTAAAGGGACCTCCTCCTCCTTACATTTTTTTTTGTTGTTGTTTCTTGATATATTACAGAAATTTAAAAGTCTAGAAAGTTCATTCATGGGGTTAACCTCTGCCCTATACCATACTTTTGACGTAAAAGAAGCTGCCGCCTCACAATGAAGACTGGAAACAGGTAAGTCTTAACAGAACAGATTAAACCCAGTTACTTTATGGCAAAAATAGTTTAAGTTCCATCTAGAAATTGTCAATAAGAGAAAAGTAATCGCCCTACATTATTACTTCTGTCTATTGAATGTGTATTTTCTAAAACTATGTCTGAAAAAAAAATATTTCAATAGCATATACCATTATAAGAAAGGAGAAAATCACAAGCAAGAAGCCAAATCAGAAGCCAGAAGCTGTATCTTACCTTGTCTTCCTATTCATAGACCTGCTTCCTGTTGCTGCATTCACAGTGGAAGGCCAACACTTGTTTAGCCCCTTTTTTTTTTTCTGGCTGGTCTGCTTGTCTCTTTGTTACCTTCTTCATCAGTTTCCAGAGAACAAAGGTTGCTCTAAAAAGAGCAAAATATAAAGCAATCTGCTTTCCAGTCCCATTTGCAGGTCAAGTAGTAAGCACTGTTTGCCCAGCAGAAGGGTGTTTTTATTTTATTTTATTTTATTTTATTTTATTTTATTTTATTTTATTTTATTTTATTTTATTTTATTTTATTTTATTTTATTTTATTTTATTTCATTTCATTTCATTTCATTTCATTTCATTTCATTTCACTTATTTGTGGAGGAAATAGGAATAGGATAAAAGTCTTGAAGAGTAAAAAACCTGATAATCTCAGGAACCTCAGCGTCTTCTGGATGCTTCTGAAGTTGAACATAATTTTGCAGACACAAAGACTGCTCTTATATTTTAAAATCCTGGAAATACAGCCTCTTACTGGCACTTCAAAACACAGAGATATTGGCTAAGAAAAGAGATGGACTTTCAAACAGCTACTTCATTTACATTATTCTTTTGCACAAATAAAAAATGTAACTAAAGACACGTTTTGTGAAAGCTGGCAGCTTCTTGTGGTATTAAAGATAGAGATCTGCTAGATCCTACACACCTGCTGTTTCATTCCAGAGACCTCAGTTTAAATCTAGGCCTTTTAGAAAGTTTATTAACATACATTTTATATATGTATGTTGTGGCAATGTTTATAGAGTAGTTTGTTTTCATAGTAAGTTGATATTAGCTGAAGAAAAAAGTACTTGAAAACACTGGGGTAATATCAGCCTTAGAAGCACAGTATGCTGTTTAGCATAAAATGTGATTTGCTATTTCAGAAAGCCAGCAGCAAGAATGTATTTAAGCAATGTATATTTTCTGATAATGTGTGGCAGAAATCACATCACATATCTTAATTTGTGAGCTATACTGAACATCAAGGCCCTACAAGTTAGGATCCTTGTACCTTATCCTGCATTTTGACTAGACCATTTCCTGTATATATAGCATACTTTTAAAGGTAAGGTCTACATTATTGAAACATTTCAGTGGCATTCTGTCAAATAGGCAAAAAAGGTCAAAAAGCTCAGTGTTGAATATTATATTTACACAAGTTTCAATAAAATAACAAAAAGGAAAATAGTTGCCAAACTGAACAGTGCAATATCTAAGAAAAATGCATGCCTTTGTCTCCCTGCTAGGAAATCATATAGGATTACGATGGGTAGATGGGTTGGGTCCTTGTCCGTGTGTGATGGGGCACGCACCATGTTACATTCTGCAACCCCTGGGCTGCCAAATGACAAACTTTTGGTTATCATTGCTTCACACCTTTAAGATGATTGTTGCAGTTCCTCAGTTTTTCACACACATGTTATCGAGCTTTATGCTCACAATCCTGCATCACTGTTGTGTCATTTTTTATTTTTATTTTTAATAAGAATTGGAAGACTGAATAGAAAGCCATGTTCCTACTGAGCCCTTCATACTCTTGCTTTTTACTGTTATGTTCTGAGTTTGTCATGATCACTGTGACATTTTGCACATGCTGTTTATGTAAAAAGGCAAATAAAGAGGACAATATTTATTTGTTGCACTTTGCACTTTGACTAAGTGATGCTAAAGGTCTTGTCTTGCTTATAGGGAAGCTGTAGAAGGAATGAATCTGAAGTCACTTTGCAGTGAAGCTGGTCATTTCTACCTTAAGATGCAGCTGATCAGGGTTAGGAGGGAGGTTACTGTATGTCCTGTAAATGAAGAGGAAAATCTCACAAAACCACAAAACTTTGCTATTGTGTCCTGAATCAAAGCATTAGCATCTTCTTCTTCTTCTTCTTATTTATTTATTTTTCCAGTGAATAGTAAGAAGCAAAGAGGATCTCTTTCCTATTTTTTTTTCTTACAAGTTCAATAAACTTCATCACACAGTTAGCCAAACTAATTTAATTTCTAATCCATGTGTTGAAGTGAAAGCCTAGAGTTGCTGTAGGAGATTGGTGTTGCAATGCTTCTGGGGCATGATCCATAAAATAAGATAATTACAGGCTACTCTGGTTATGGGAGGATTTGTATTTCTCATAGTGAAGCAAGACTATGTGCGTGTGTCGATCTGCTCGAGGGTAGGAAGGCTCTGCAGGAGGATCTGGATAGGCTGCACCGATGGGCTGAGGTCAACTGTATGAAGTTCAACAAGGCCAAGTGCCGGGTCCTGCACCTGGGGCGCAATAACCCCAAGCAGAACTACAGGCTGGGAGAGGAATGGTTGGAGAGCTGCCAGGCAGAGAAGGACCTGGGAGTGATGGTGGACAGTCGGCTGAATATGAGCCAGCAGTGTGCTCAGGTGGCCAAGAAGGCCAACGGCATCCTGGCTTGTATCAGAAACACTGTGACCAGCAGGGCTAGGGAGGTGATCGTCCCCCTGTACTCGGCTCTGGTGAGGCCGCACCTCGAGTACTGTGTTCAGTTTTGGGCCCCTCGCTACAAGAAGGACATCGAGGTGCTTGAGCGGGTCCAAAGAAGGGCGACGAAGCTGGTGAGGGGCCTGGAGAGCAAGTCCTATGAGGAGCGGCTGAAGAGGCTGGGCTTGTTCAGCCTGGAGAAGAGGAGGCTCAGGGGCGACCTTATCGCTCTCTACAGATACCTTAAAGGAGGCTGTAGAGAGGTGGGGGTTGGCCTGTTCTCCCATGTGCCTGGTGACAGGACGAGGGGGAATGGGCTAAAGTTACGCCAGGGGAGTTTTAGGTTAGATGTTAGGAAGAATTTCTTTACTGAAAGGGTTGTGAGGCACTGGAACGGGCTGCCCAGGGAGGTGGTGGAGTCACCATCCCTGGAAGTCTTCAAAAGACGTTTAGATGTAGAGCTTAGGGATATGGTTTAGTGGGGACTGTTAGTGTTAGGTTAGAGGTTGGACTCGATGATCTTGAGGTCTCTTCCAACCTAGAAATTCTGTGATTCTGTGAAGACTTTTACTATGATAAAGACAAATTTCAACCCTCCTACTCTGAGCCTACAGAGACTTTGTGGCTCAGATCTCTACAGCTGGGTAGGTAGGCATGCCTTGGCAGACCCATGCATGCCACAGACATCTTCAAAGCTGTAGCTCATTTGCATCTACCATTAAACCTTCAGCTGCTCAATGTTCTGCCAATTGGTAATTACCACAATGATCAAAAGGTGACTACCAAGCATGGCTATGATGCTTGGAGTATAACCCTAACCAGCGCTGGGGTTGTGCTCATTGTGACCTGGTGGTACACAGATGTGGTATCTATGGTGGTGTAATCATTTCTGGTGTAAGTTACTCAGGGCACCAATACAAGGTAGGAAGAGGGCACAAAACATAGAGTTTGGCATTGTTGTGCCTGAAGACATTTGTGGGATTTAAGCTACAGAACCCCAAATCCTTTAAAATGCGTGTTATTTATAAAAAGAAACTGCTGTTCACTGTGCTCTTCCCAAGAAAACAACAACAACAAAAAGAAACCTTGGAGACAGGCAGGCTTAGGCAAATAAGCAGAGGACAAATTATGAAGTTTTCTCTTGTATATAGGCAGGTCTAAAACTGGCACTGCTTCCCAGGGTGAAATGACCATATTCCTCAGGAGGAGAAGCTGGGAAGGAGAATGATGTCTTCTGTAAGTTAGTCAGACACACAGAGTCTTTTCTTATGTAGTCTGGCTAGTTCTTTTTGTCAAATAGTATAACCTGCCACCCGATTAAGTGAAAAGACTGAAATTATTTATGACTATGGAACTACATATTCTATTTTCTCTTTAATCCTTTGTAGCTCAGACAATAAGTAACTGGGCTGTTTCATTTGCATTGGTTGTTTCTTTGCACGTGGGTATAATGTGCACTTGAACGTACTCCTGAATAATTTGCCTATCTTTTTGTATACTGAAAAAATGAGTTCTTATATTAGTGGCATTACTGCTGAGGACTACAGAAGTGTGTTCTCTGATCTTGTAGAGCCTGACTGAACAGTACCCAGTGTCCCTGTGCTGCTGCATAGCCTACCAGGGATGGCTAGAGGGAGGGAAAGGCAGTTTTCCTGCTCAGGAAGGACTTTCATTTTGAGATCAGGGACTCTGAGCTGGATTCTGAACTCCAACAGCAGTGAGATAGCAGAAGGCAAAGGGGATGTGCTGATGGATGTCTGAACGCTTAGGGAGACAAACTGCTATTTTTTATAGTAGTTGGAACTTTCTCAAGGCATGACTCGATGCATCTAATGAACTTTAACAACCAAATACTCTGAAAATCAACAAACAAAGAATAATGATGCCAGGAAGCAGCGCAACTAGGAGACCAGAACAACTGGAGTGTACTAACACTGCCAGAGAACCGCAGGCGAACTCAAAGCTGTTCAGTAATTTGAGGGACAGATGTCTTCAGTAGTGAGGGATATTACTCTGAAAATCATTTCCTTTAAGTATTTCTCTTTACCTACTGCTATGCCTGTTTATTTTGCCTAGGGTAAAGGTTAGTTAGTGACTTAACTGCTATTTTCATTAAGATATTGAGAAAGCTGATGATGGTATTCACATTAATTGAACAGGGTAGAGAAGTAGATTTATCAGCGTGATGCCGCCTCTTTTGTCCAGACCTCACCAGTGAATTTAACCTCTTGATGGCTCACAAGGATTGATGTCAAGGCAATGAAGGTAGCTGTATGTTTGAAAGGTGCTGACAGAACCTATGAGCTGCGAACGGTCATGGTGTTGTGAACAGATCTATTTTATGCCATTCTGGTAAAAATCCTTGAGTTCAAGGGGTCACTGAATAATTCAGAGGGAGAAGCTACCACTAATGAACCTCTTAATCTAGTCCAAGAACCCCTCTCAAGGAATTCTAATCTCTGTTGCTATGGTGAAACTCAGTAGGATGGATATCTGGGAGTGGAACATCTCCCATAGCTCAGCCCTGTGTATCCACAACTCAGTGGGAAAAATTTAAATATTGCATAGGCTCCCATAAAAGGTCTTTACTTTGGCTGGTTTCCACTGCTTCCGTTCAGATGGAAGCTGATTTTTTTTTTTTCCTAGCTGACAGGAAAAGAATGAGTTAATCACTTTCTGAGAGTGACTTTGTCACATTAACTGTGTCATTAGCTGTCACAGCATGACAGCTATGCCACATTAACAAAAAAATACAATAAAAAAACATTCTGCTACTGAATATTTTTCTAGCTGGAGAAATGTGGTGCAGTTGAAATTTCAGCCGTATTTTCTACCCTTGTCAGGTACTTATTTGCAGAGATGAAAATGGGAATGAGGAGAAATGTGAAAGGCCTCCTGGAAAACCCATTTAAACTGCAGGTCATGATTGAAATATCCTGTTGCATGTATTCTAAGAAATGTTTAGATGAATTATCTTAGTCAGCTGCTTTTATGAGAGAAATTCATCTATTATTTAGACTGTTGCTGCCATTGTCTTCTGCTGATGAGAGAAAGAAAAGCATTACCCAAATAACTGTTTTAGAATGTTTTCTAGAGACATTCAAAGAGTTAGGATGCAGGTTCCCATCGGAGTCTAGGAACAGTTTTCGTAATGCAGAAAGCTGTAGTATTAGGTGGACTGGAATCACGATGAGCTGTGGTCAGAGGTCTGCACACAGTCCTCACTGCAGGCTTGGAGTGCAAGCCATTGCATACATTTTAATTTACTAGGAAAATAAATGGTTGTAGGATCTTCTGGAAACTGTCACTGTGAGGCTGGAGAAGCCCATGTCAAGAAAGAGAGTAATGGCAGAAAGTCAAGAGGCAAAGATCATGTATATCCTTGTACACCTACAAGTGTGGATACCTACAAGAAGGTTTAGCATTGATAATCTACTTGTAATCTACATATGTCAGCCTTCTCCTTTAGGTAGCACTGTAGTGCAGTGCTTTTAGCAAAGCATTTAGCATAGTGATGTGCTTTTGTGTTAACCCTGCAAGATTTCATCATGTGGTTTCAGCAGGGATTACAGTAAATGCTCAATTTAGGTAAAGTCACAATCTAATTAAACAAATTCAGTCGAAATCCCTGCTGGGCCAGTAAAGATTTGTCTGTCAAATATCTCTAAGCAATTTTGTTTTCTATAGCAACAGTTAATTGGATATGCTACTGTCAGTGTGCTTTAAATGAGGCTGATGGGATTAGTAATTGAATGCTTGGATTAATGATTTACAGCAGGCTTTGCTACCCTGTTCGTTGTTTACATCAAGGCTCATGATAGCTCCCTACACTGAGCAGGCAAGTGGATAGTGGACTCTAACTGCAATTAAGTTATGATATTATGATATACAGTTATTATACAGATATGATGTAGCCCATTCTCCTTGATATGTATAACTATTTTTAGTGCTGTGGGCTGCAAAAGTTTGTGATCACAATATGAGAAGCAGAAAACCTGAAAACAGCCACGTAGTCTCTGTGTTTAGGATCTGGAACTGGAGGTCTCAGTCTTTCTCCAGCTAAAAGTATGGAATTGTTTTTGTAGTTTTGGTCAGAAACCAAACACCAGCATTGTGGGGGTGTAATTACAGCCAAGGCTGTGAGTGGACACAGGTGTTTCTACAAGAGGTGGTAGGCTTGCAGAGAAGGTGGAGAAAATGCAATCAAGTGGCCACTCTTGAAGAAAAAGAACAGACTGCAAAACTTGGTCGGGTAGAAGGATCTCTTCAGGAATGCTTGAATCATCAGTCTTCATGGTCTTCATCCATTCTTCTTCCATTAAGATTCCACTTGAGTATTTAAAAGGGTGAGAAATGTGGTTTGCTCCTTGGAGTCATCCCAGAATGCCACTGCATATAAGATGGGTTTTGGGGCCAGCTAACTTGTGCCGGGAATTTCTTCATTCACAAGGAAATCTAGGATCAGGAATCGTAACTATTTATTTGCCTTTTAAGTTGCAAACTCTGGGATGCTCCTTTTGGCATAATAAGGGATCTGGCTGTTGGTGTCCAGCTGATATCTGCAATTCTTGAGGAAGAAGGCTGTAAAGAAAATTTTATGTGGTGCTGTTTACACCAATTGTAGAGCTGCACTATGAATTTGTCATTCTGCCTTACACATAGACACCCAAAGTCATCCTTAATGACAGAGAGACCCTTATACACCATACATTGAACACTTTGGTTCTTGTTAAATTAAGTCCACTTCAGAAATAAAATGAGCCAGTGCATATTTAGAGTCTACACTGAACAGAGATTAATAATTATTTCAGTTTATTAAATTAGAATATGTTGCTGTTCTTATAAAGATTCTATCTTGGGAAACATTACCTGAAACACTTAACATTTATGCTATAATTACTTGTAGTTATGAGATGCTTATAAACAATTATAAGTAAAATATTTATACAAATAATTATTGTAATAATAATTTATAGTTATTGATATTTATTGTGAATCGTAGTGCATATTAAATATAATTTAACAAAAATATACAGGAAATTTGAAATAATCCTCTATATATTTCATCTGATAGAATAGTTCATCTGAGAATGCAGGAATGGCACTGTGACCTCTTCTTACTACCCCAAGATTTAAGCTTAGGTTTTAAGGCAGAACTCCAGCCACATGCAGTTTTGTATTCAGAAACCATTCTATGCATCAGCTTTCCTCTTCATCACAATTAGTCCCCATATGTGAACTGCATTTGATTCAGGAAATCCTTTTTTTTTTTTTTTTTTTTTTTCTTTCCTTTAAGTAGTTCCTATGAAAAAGTCCAACTCATCCTTACCTAGACTATCTTTTTCTTTCTTTTGTTCCTAATGCGGAGGCATTAATCTCTTTCATGGGTCTGGATCCTTCCAACATTCATTGTTCCTATTCAGTTTTTTTTATACTTGGTATTCAGATCAATGGTACCATATATGACTTAACTGTGGAATACTGACTGCCATATAAAGATGTGAAGAATGATGATAAAAGGAAATGTAAAATCTGGATTTTGGTCTCATGGTGACATTTATTGCTTGAGAATATTTTTGCAATTAATTTTGGCTTTCCTCTTTTCCATTTTTATTCAATAATGCAATATAGCTGTCTCAATAATCTGAAGAAGTGACAGTTCTGGGAATGTACTGTAAGAGGAAAATTAGGGGACCCTTTCAGAACTTGGACCAAGTGTAATACCCTTGAACCCTTTTTCATTTCCCAGCTCTGCAAACCTAATCTTTAGCCTTTGTTTAGACTCATGATTTAGTAAAGTGGACGTCAGGGAACCTTGCTTGATTTACTGGAACATTTTGAGCTGATTTCATCTGAAATGCTAATTACTGAGAGTGTTAGGACACTTCAGTGTTAGAGAGCCTCTAAGTGATGGCATAACTGAAAGTCCTAAGATAAGAAATTCCATGACAGCAAAAGAATTTAGATCCTATTCTAATTTCACAAATTTTTAGTTATAATTATTTAAAAGGAAAATAATGTCTGAATGAAAATGTTTTAGATTATAATAAAAGGAATGAGGACCATTTACTTTTGCTATTTTATTCAGAAAATTGTCTTATTAATTGTTTTATTCAGAGTCTTGTCCCCCTCCCATGTGCATTGCCACCTGGCTGTTCAACCTTGGAAGAGACTTATTCTATTCATGTGCTTGCTTTCACTCTTTTTGGGCTGCATTCGTATATCCCTGTTGGATGTACTTAGTATCAGATACTTTTTTACTATATACATTGATATAAACTGGAAGGTTTAGATCAAAACACTATTTCTGTAATGTACATACTAGGTCACTAGAATGTTGGGAGTTTTATTCCTCATTAAATCACAACATTGTTAACTATGAAGGATGGGTGACAACAACTGGTAAACCTTTTGCATCATCAAAGGAGTGCAACAGGACTCATTTTAATTAACAGTCTGGCAAGGGTCTTTCTCTGGATAAATTAGAAGGAAGAAAGCTTTGGGGAGAAATGAATAAATGTTGAAAGATCAGACTGTGGGAAAAACTCTCCAGAAAGGTGTTAGGGAACACAAGTGTACCCAGAGAAGGGCATAGGGCACCTGTACCTTTATCCCTTTAAAAGTTGGTGTCATCAGTGATGTACAGAAGGAACAGGAAAATGGATGACATGGCCTTTACTGAAGGTAAAGGAACACCTTGCAGTTCCTCAACTCTTCAGCAAGATTTTGGCCACTTCAGACAACCTCTATCATACATGTACTCTGAAGGCCAGATTTTTTTGATGATTTTTTTTCATCAAAACTAGTTGTATATGATTATGCTTTAAGTTTGTATTTAAACAACTACCTTTTTAAAAGTACTGAGTACCCAGAAGACCCTACTGACTTGAAGATGGAGAAAAGTCAGACCCTTAAGCTGCCCTTTGTGTCTATAGTTCTTACTGTGCAAATTTGAGATACAGATACTGAATATGGAGCCACGGGTGGTTTTAGGCATCTAGCTCCCATAAACTATATCAGTAATAATCAGATGTGTAAACAGCTGTAGAAACATTTAAGTATAAGACTTGTGGTTTTAAAAATCTTGGTCATATGTCCTGAAATTATCTGGGGACAGAGGCCAAAGGGATTTTTATCATGTTATTGCAAGTGTGAAGTAATTAGTAGCAGTAGGTAGGACAAAAGTGCTCGTACACCTGATCTAGGAAGCTGACGGGATAGTCAGGCAGGATTATACAAAGACACATACATGGGGATAGGGTCTGCCCTTTGATGTTATCTGCTGCCTATGTAAATGCCAAAAGATCTATAACATCAGTGATAGGTTTTCCATTTGCTCTTGATTTACTTATACTGCTTTCATTTGAAATAGAAAAGACTGACCAGCAGTTTCCCATATTTCAGTAGTGCCTAAGTGCTTTTTGTCAGCTGAGGAATCAAATGGAAAGCTCCTCCACAGAAAATCATTTGTCAGGTGCTCTGTAAAATCAGATTTTTGGAAAAAAAATGCAGTTTTTGATCATGGTTCTTTTGCATAAATTCACTTACTGCTTTTTGAGTTAGTGTTTATAACTTAAAAGCCAAATGTACAATCCTATATCGGCTAAGAGATGTAACTAAATAGATGCAGCATTGTATTATACACTGGATAAATGTTTTTAGAGCTTTAAGTCAAAGATTTTTATGAACTGTTTTTGTGTGAAATGGTTAAGCACAGTAGATTCAGCTAATTGGTTAAAATGAGAGCAGTTAGAGCAAATACAATTATATCCCCTTTAGAGCATGTTTAGTGTTCCTCTATTCTAAGGTTCTGAGAAAACTGAGACATAAATGTGTTTCAGCTGTTGTGTGTGCAGTACAAATTCTGTAATTATAGAAAAGAGGTTGGCATTACTCTGCTTAGTGTTAAGAAAAATTCATATTATGTTTGATTAAAAAACAGGAAAAAAGCACTTCAGAAGTTATGCATTAGGATGAAGAATTTATTGTATATACAGTTAAGCAATTCTACTGTAGATGTACTTCCTGATTAAAGAAAATGAATACAGTAATCAAAATAGCATGGTAACTACAATACAGACTGAAACTTGACTAAAACAGAAATTAGCTATTGGACTTGAAAGAACACAGGACCTGGAACAACAGATCACAGGTTGCATCATTAACCAGGACAGTAAAAAACTGTACAGTACAAGCAACACGTTACAATAAGTTATGACCAATAAGGCAGTCTCTCTCATTTAGGACAAAAGGGATAAAGGGAAAGATATTAAAATCTCATAAATCCACCATATCTCTTTTCCATCTCTGGGACCTCTTTGGAATAAGTTTCCCCATCTTCTTCTGAAGGGAGAATGGAGTCGGCGAAGCGCTTAAGAAACCCACCGTACCGTTTCTGGTAATCCAGCCACCACTCTGGCCTGCCCACTCTTCTCATGAAGCCACCATATCTCTTTTGCAGCTCTTTGGCTTCATCTTCCAGTTCTGGGCTGCGCTTTACGCTTCTCATGAAACCTCCATATCTTTTGTTGATGTCTCCATCATTTTCACTTATTTCTCGGTAACGCCCCGCTTCAGGGTTATCCCCTGTTCCTAAAAGCTCTTTCAGCAGGTCAGAGGAATTAGCCAGGGCATCGTCATCTGAGTCTTTCTTCATGAACCCTCCATACCTCTTAGCCAGGATCTCTCCTCCATTGGCTTCATCCTCTGGTTCTACCCGATAGAGCTCATCCATTTTCTTCATGAATCCCCCGTATCTTTTCATGAAGCCTCCATACTTCTTTGCAAGCAAATGGTTCTCGTCCAGCTCTTTCTTGTCTCCTGGAGCAATGCTGCTGTCCTCGGAAAGGTCCAGCTTTGTCAGCTGCAGGAGCTCCTTGCAGGTCTCCCAGGCCTTGGCAGAAGGCAGCTTTCCTTCACATTCTAGTGTACATGCCTGAAAAATGGATGGGTTTGCTGAGAATGACTTGATAGCAACACACACCTCACTGTCACCTTGTCTTAGCTTTCTTGCTTATAAAAGGCCATGAGCGAGCCTCTCTCTGAGTGGCTTGGAAGGACAGCTCTTCAGGAAAGGCTGCTCTGAAGGCTTTCATATCCTTCTCTGAAGGACATGGCATCTCCACTTTAAGGCAGAGAGTACCAGCTCAGGTGGATCGTGGGTCTCACGTGGCAAGGCTGTCCCAATGATTCTGTTTCAAAGCAAGATGTATGTACAGTTCCTGCACCTCCCTTACCGTAGGGTGCGTTTTTATGAACTTTTCTATTTATTAATGGACAGTTAAAATCCAATTGTGGTTCATTTCATAAGGAGTGTGTAGAAGTGTATGCAATCTTCATTATTAAAAGTAGCATTCAGAAATATTAGGAACAAAGCCACTTTGAACTAATAAAACCGCATCACTGCTGCAAAGAAGCCAGCTGGACTGTGTACTGTGCTGCTCAGTATCTTTAACAGACTGCATAGCTCTAAAGGCTGTATTTCTGTCTATTATAATTTGTTTTAGTTTATGGAGCACATCTTTCAAATGTGTACCAATTCAAATGTAGAAATACAGACTTCCTTAGGCAGGTCAAACTTCTGATTTTGCTAGTTTGACTTAAAAAGCAGTGACCGCCAGAAAGAGGAAAAAAATCCCAAGCTGTGTTGCTTCTGATGGAAAAAAAAAATGTTCAGGGTAAGACAAAAAAGTTGTCAACATCTGTATGTACATCATGTAAGCTGTCAATATTAACATACATATTAGCTATTATCTCTTGTGTTGGGGAATTTACCCCTTGTGAAACCAAACTCTTCAGCTGCAAAAAGGTGAATCCAGTGGTTTTAGTTCTTGGCCACAGTGTTCATGAAAAAAAAAAAAAGGAGAAGAAATCACCAATATTTTTAGTAATAGAAACAGTTATTTTGCCTGTGGATGATGACTTCTAAGGATCTCAGTATGCTTTAAAAGTGTGAAATGAAATCTCAGCATAGTTCTCTTTACCTCACCTTTAGCTCACTACCTCTGGCTTACCTGTCTGTTGAGCTGTTTTATTCTGAGAAATTTACATACAGTTTTCTATTTGATTACAAGAAAATTACATGGGTTTATGTACTTTGCAACACAATAATTTACTTTAACAGGTGTTACATACTTATTGCTATATACTATAGTTATGCAATAAAGAGAATTTGACCTCAGCTTCAGCCTGACTTTGAAGCTGCTCCAAATCAAAGCAAAACCATGTCCTTCCCTTACTCTTCCCTTCTCAGTTAGTTTAAATAGTCTATCACCAAATGAACATATGCCATCTTGTGTGTGTGAATGACCAGGTTATATCTTACAGATACAATATGATGATACCAGTTCTGATATTACTAGATACTAGTGTCTGGAAACATTTGTTTCCAGAAACTGTTTGTACTTATATAAAAAAACATATGTCATACCACATTGCTTCTTTCCCCATTTTAACTAATAACTGCTGTCATTGAGTGGAACTTTAATTCTTTCTTGAATAATTACTGAAGGGAATGCAAGAGAGATATAGACAACCAAAAAAAATAGCACACAGCCCTCCCTCCAAAAGGGCACATTACCTTTTTTTTTATTATTTATTAACATTTTTTTTTTTTTATGGTTAATACTAAAGCTTAAGTTTGATTGAAAGCTTGAATGATTAAGTTTAAGTATACAGAACTTCTTTTGGACTGTTGGCCAGCCACCCTAAGAATATTGCCTTTATAAACCTGCTGTGGTTAGCAGAGAGTCCTTGCTTTAGACTAAGCATAAATACTTGGTGACTCCTCATTCTGCACAGAATAGGTTCAGTCCTTCCTTTTTTACACTTCCAAATAACCGGTGACATCTTAGGAGGAAAACTTTCCTGAACATCTAGCAGTGCTGAGAGTCTGATGCCTCAGCATCGCCTCTATTTGAGGTCAGGAACTGCAGCAACGGCTGGCTGAGGACTCGGCAGCCTAAATTCCTGCATTCCTCAGGGAGGGCTGAGGGACCCCAGCCCATCACTGATCCTAATACCTAAATTTCAAGTTGAGTTGGCTCTGTGAGAATGCCATTTAATCAATTCAGTATCATTAAAAGTATATTAAAAGTACAGATTAAGGAAAAAAAATCCCCCCCCCCTTTTTTTTTTTTTTTTAACATGATTTACCTCGGGAGATGCTGCAGTGTCAAAGAGACTTTCTTACAGGCATATTCCTCATTGCACAGCAGCACCGGGAGGGAGAGCAGCAGGAACTGTTCGATTTGGGCTCGAACCTCACTTTTCGCCAGATTTTGGGCAAGTTTCCAGGCACAGCCATCGCTTTCCATTTTGCTTTCAGGGGCCTGGGAGCTTGCTGTGCCAGGGGCCGCGCTCCCCTCGTCCACGGCAAGGGCCGAGCAAAGGTGAGGAGCATGGAGGGTCCCGGCGGAGACCCCCTCCGGCCACAATTCCCTTTCCCCTTCAATTTTCACTCGACTTTCTCCTCTCCCCCCCCCCCCCGAGGGGGTCCCCTCCACACAGCGCGGGGCTGGGGGCTCTCTGCGGTGCTCTCCCCTTGCTTCAAAACCCATCCTGATCCCAACTATGCCTTATTTCCCCCCTTCTCTCGCTCCGCTGTCCCCCAAAAAGGGGACTCTGGACGGGAGGGGGTCGATCCCTGCCCCCCCGGCGCCTTACCAGCGGGTGGATGTCTGCGCGGGGTCCCAGGCGGTAGGCGCAGGTCGCGCACTCGCGGCCGCAGTCGGCCCGCACCCGCGGGAGCAGGCAGGTGCTGAGCGCCAGCAGCGAGCAGCCGAGCCGCAGGAGCAACGCCATGGGGCTGCGGGAAGGGGAGAGAGAGGCAAAGAGAGAGGTCAGACGGCAGCAGCCCCCCCCCGCTCCCTCCATCCCCCAAAAACCCCGGTGACTGGAGGGGGAGCGGAGCCGCCCCGACGCTAAACTCCCGTCCGGGGCAGCGCTCGTCCTGAAGTGCTACACCCGAAATGTTCCGTCCCGAAATGCTACATCTGAAGTGCTTCAACCCGAAATGCTATGTCCCAAAATACTCCGCCCTGGAGCGCCCCATCCCAAAATGTTCTATCCCAAACCGCTCCATCCCAACCGCTTCATCCCAAAACGCTCCATCCCAAATGCTCCAACCCAAAACGCCCCGTCCCAAAACGCTCCGTCCCAAAATGCTTCATTCCAAAACGCCCTGTCCCAAAATACTCCATCCCAAAACACTCCATCCCAAATGCTCCATCCCGAACCTCTCCATCCCGACGTGCTCCGTCCTAAAACACTCCATCCTAAAATGCTCCATCCCAAACCACTCCGTCCCAAATATTCCATCCGAAATGCTCCGTCCCAAACTGCTTTGTCCCAAATCTCCCCATCCCAAATGCTTCATCCCCAACCGCTCCGCCCCAAACCGCTCCATCCCAAAAGACTCCGTCCCAAAACGCTCCGTCCCAAATGCTCCGTCCCAAACCTCCCCGTCCCACCCCGGCCGCCCATCCCCAGCCTCATCTCCCGTCTCCGGAGCACAAAGCCACCGGTGCGGCGGGTGCCCCCCCCGCCGTCTCACTCACTCACTGCCTCCCCTCGGGGCTCCGGGTGGGTTTTTTGCGCCTTGCTGCGGTGCCGGCGTCGGATCCGCAGCCCTTTTATAGCGGGGCTGGGCAGCCTGCGCCCCCGGAGAGAGACTCCGCGCTGGGGACGGGGAGGGGGGCACCGAGGACGGCCTCGGTGAGCGCCGGGGGGGCGCCGAGCGGCTGCGGGCGGCGGCACTTTATAATTAGGGAACGCGGGCAGAGCGCGGCCTCCCCCAATCGCCGCCGGGCTCCCGCTGACGCAGTCCCTACGACATCCCTCCCCCCGACCCCCCCGATGTCGCTGCACCCCCCCGTCGGTGGCTCCGAGGGGGCGGGTGGGGTGCCCGTGCCCATGCACAGCCCCGTAAGGCGCCCACGGGGATGTTTTTTTGGGGGGGGCTGAGGCATCTGCGTGAGTCACGCCGCAACCCCTGGGGGTCGGTGAGGTGGGGTCTGTGCAAGGGTCTTGGTGGTAAAATGTTGGGATTTCCTAAGCATGGACAGCTTTGCCCTATTTGCATGGTTTTAGCGACTGGGAAGGCACAAATAGGACACATCGGGTAGAGGCATAATCCTGAGTGATCCCAAGAGGTTCCCAGCCCCAGTACCTGGGGCATCGCTGCCCCGCTCCTGTGAGAACCGGCCTCGGGCAGTGATGCTGATCCCTGACATCCCCCCTGATCCCTGACATCCCCCCTGATTCCTGACATCCCCCCTGAGCAAGGGCTCTGCCCCAGCGGTACTGAGCTGTGGTTCATTTCCAGCCCCAAATTATTTGCAGCTGGTTTATATGTATTCGTTTTTCTTTCAGAGAGGATTTTGTCCCTTTGTGGTGTTTTTCTGTGAGATTGTTTCCCTTCTCAGCCCTCTTTTTGCTCTAGTCACCAGGCTGTGTTCTGCAGCTTTCTGTCTCGAGGTAGACCCTTACCCAGTAAATGTTCCCCCCTGCATTTGTTGTGCTTTGAATTCATCATTTTGGAGTGTGAGCAATGGGACCTGTGCACAGCCTGGTGAATGGAATTTCATTAGGACGTTAATACATAGTCATCCCCACCGGAGGAGGAAGACACCTCAACTTTTCCCTCCCCAGATCTCATTTGTCTTTCCTAACGCTACAGCACAGTGATGCCACACAGTCATCCAGGTCTGAGATACAGCCAGGTCTTCATCCTTCAGGACTAACATGAGATCTAGCACCATTACCGCATGGAAATTGTGCCTTCTGCCACCTGTTAGTCTTTACATCAGATATCTGACTCAGGTTAAGGAGGCTCACACGGATACATGGAGTGCCAGAAATACATCCCTTCACAGCAAAGACATAGCTCTTGCATGTACCCAGGGTGTGTGAGAAGAGAATCAGGCCTTCAGTTTTCCCAGTGATATCAGCCAACTTTGAAAGCGAACTCCCAAGTGACGAGGTAGACTTTTTAAAAATCACCCCACTGGGTGTATTTGCATTTGCATCTGGAGTAACAAGCCAATTGCCAGGCCACTGAGTAAGCAGGCATGCTGTAAAGGTTGTTCCTAGCCAGCCTCCTGCTGGGAAGGCACATCTCGGCCTCCTGACTCTTGCCTGGGTAAGAGTGAAACGGTCATGGAGACACTGACTAACACAGAGGTGACACATTCCATGCCTCTTTTGCTGTAAGGATGCTTTTTACCAAGTTTTTATTTTTTTCCTCTTTTTTTGGACATCATCAGATTAGTCCTCAGGATCAATTACTGGCACTCACTCACTGACTCCCAGCCCTGCTGTCATTTGTGGGCTCGCAATCTAACAGTCAGCATGGTGTGGTGGGACAGATAGCCCAGTAGTCTCATGATTATTCCTCTTGCAGCATGCATCCCACATTCCTGGGCTGACTGGCTCCTCTCTTCATAGCTGTGCATACAAGCATCCATGCTTAGCCTGCCCACTCAGGTCCTCAGTCTGCCTTGTCCCTCATTACGCCATTTAATGCCACTGATTGTGTTTAATCTGGTCATTATGAAAACCCAGGCAATGCCAGAACCTCACTGTGTATGGAGGTGCGGATAATCCCTGCAGATAATGTGCAGACCTGAGCAGCAAAAGAGACAGGATGAAGAAAGAGTAAAGAATACAAATGGACTGATAAAAGGCATGTATATTTTGTGTAGAAGAGGAGTAATGGAGAGGGTTGTATTGCTGTGGATAAGTGTTATGGCTTCTGTGTGGGGACCAGGGAAGAGGAAAAGAGGAAAAGATTTGGTGTGAGATGCACAGGTGCATGGGGTAGAGGAGAGATATGTGTTCACAGCCAGCACTGGGCAAAAGAAATGCAGCCATGGCTGCTGGATGTGCTAAAGATATCCTTGTTTCGTCTGCTTCTCCAGGTCTTCTGCTCTTTGAATCTTCAGCTGGTTCCTCCCTGTATCCGGTCCTCATCCTGAGTCCTGATGGATGTGGTTATGTGAGAGTCTTCTTTGCAGAGAGAGGATAAAAGCAGGAGAGAATTTGGACTATTTGGACAAAAGACTACAGGGCAAAAACTACATAAAAATTGGTCGCTGTAGGAGCAGGGAATAATATTTCCTCAGCAACAGCAGACTGAGAAACAAAGAAATAAAGAGGCATAAAAAGAAAGAACACTTTTCACAGCAGTGATGATGATGACTTGTTGCTCCCTACTAACCTGGTAATAACAGTGTCCTGGAGCTGATAAAAACTTTGGCATTTATAAAATCTAGAATTACCCCAGACTTCAGCAGCTTTTTATCTGCCATCCAGATATACCACACAAAAACTGTTTGTGTTACAGGAGTGCTCGAAGCACCTCGGGACCTGTCCTAAATCTTGTCCAGACACCCAGACTTTAGCTAGGAAAAGGTGAAAGGAAGATGAAATCGTAATTTTGCCAATAGAGAAGTAAAGCACGTAACTTGAATCACTTTACAAAGTCATGCCAAAAGCGAGCATCGGAGTTAGAAACTGAAATTCTCTTGAATTTCACGTCAGTATCTTTACTGCGGGAGCAGATTTATTTTCCAAACTATACTCATCATGCTAATCGAGCTGCTTCAGAATCATTAAATGAAGATAGATTTACGGAAATATGAAATAAGTATGCTGTTAGCAGCCCTAGCAGCCCTTCTCATAACACAGAGCCTTTCTGATAGAATCAAAATGAGGATTGGGAAACATAAAACAGCATGTTATGTTGATTATTTTCTTCAGCTCAGTGCAAAAGGTCACAGCGTTTCTTAAGACCAGTTAGGTTCCATTTAACTCATTCAAATTGATTTAATTTTTGATGGGAACGTATATGTAGCTGATATCAGTGTCAAGAAAGGTTTTGGAGATCAACCCTCTTATACCAAACTTAGCAATAAAGTCATCTGTAGACCTATGGACACGAGGTATGCATTGCTACTTTTAAAATATCTTTATTAAATTAAGTCTAAAGCAAGCAGAGAGGAATTGTAATAGAGAGAGATAATCAATGTACAGTTTGTATGGTGTTACCCAAAGTGTACCTTTATAGGATAGAGATGATCCAGTGTTTCCCATCTCTCTCTTAATATATATGTATACGTATAGTTTGAGATATGAAGAAATATGGACGATATCAGCATTGCAGGCAATTCTGCTCATAGCTATTGAAGAATAGCTCATAGCTATTTTGCTCACGCCGTCTCGTATGAAGAACTGGGTTGCTGGTTTCAGCTCAGATAAAGTTGGATCTTCTTAACCATGTTTTTACCTTTGAACAAATTGTGCCCTTTCTGGAAGGAAAAAACATCCAATAGTCTAGTTGACATCAGGAGATGTTTCCATTGATGTAACACCGACAACTTCTGGTGCTTTCTCATGGCTGATGCCATTCAGTCTTCTAAGGGGGAAGGAGGTTTCACACTACTTTTTCTGAGTGAAATAAAGAGCATGACATGCACTCAGTGTCAGCATACAACAAATACAACTTTTGGTGCGTTTGTTTACCTGCAGTTGTATGAGACAAGATAGGAACAAAGCAGAGAAGTTTATACTCTTCTGTGGAGAAATATAGAGCTTCACTTTAATGGGCTCCTCTCTTGCTCATGGGCACTTGAGGATGTGTACTCCTAGATATCTGAAATTTGTCCTGAACTACAGTAAGTAGTGTGTGCTGTGGTAAATGGAACAAACTGTACAAAATCTATATTCGTTATAAAAGCATTATGCTGCTCATATCCACAGAGGCCACAGGAGGGGTAAGGAAACAGGGTGCTCAGTAGCAAAATACATTGTGATGGAATCCAGGCACAGTGATTATTATTTAAAACAATAACTACTGCACATGAGTAGAGTGATTTATCCTAATTTTTTTAATTTAGAAAACTCATCCATGAATTACTAAGGAAGTATTAGATTCCATCTAAGAAAAGGATTGCGGTGTCTAGTGCGTATGTAGAAGGATTAGCTGAAAATTGTAAATGAGAGATTTTGATCACTTCAGTCATATTAAGAAAAACAAACAAGCAGAGTCTAAATGATACATTTGGAGTGCAAGCTTGAACTGTTTTCCCATTATTCACATTCATACAGCAGAATTTTGGAGCTTTATCCCCATTTCCAGTCTCACATTCTCACTGCTAGTATTTTATTGCCCAGTTGGGGTGTGCTGTACTCACACTTTAGTACAGCTTTCAAAACAAGTTGCTTTGTGTAGACGGGAGCTGTAACAAGAGCTGGACGCTTTGCCTGCAGACCGGGTAAGGGCTGGCTGGCTTCCTTGTGGCTGTCCTCCAGGGCACAGCTTGGTGCTGAGGGAGAGACAGAGGTGACTTGAAATTCTTGTGTTTTGAGTGACTTTAAAACAATGTCAGTGGTTGTCGTGATTTCCAGCAGCCCACTGGGGAGGGATTTGGAGCAGGGCACTGAGCACTCTCCTTTCTGCCCCTGCCAAGGCCTGCGTGCTGCCTCTCTCGCATCTCCTCAGGGGACATGACAGGAGCAGAGAGAGGCCAAGTGTGCTCTCCCTCTTCTGCTCTTTCCCTGAAAAGATTCCCC
Organism: Anas platyrhynchos; assembly: GCF_047663525.1. Lineage (NCBI taxonomy): Eukaryota > Metazoa > Chordata > Aves > Anseriformes > Anatidae > Anas > Anas platyrhynchos. The sequence continues at coordinate 40,024,299 of NC_092588.1, read as the reverse complement.
AGAAGTGATGCTGATAACAAAGAGAGTCATACCTAATTTTGTTATACCTCTGCTAGAAATTCCCTCATCCACACTGGGAATCTGTTTTATGTATAGCCTGCTGCGACTGTAGCTCTGAGCCTGTATGCAAGCAGCATGAAAGCGCACGTACCTTGGCCTAATGGTGGGCCAAACTCCTCAGATACAAAAACAACTTTTGTCATTTACAGTTTGCTCTAGATTAGTTGCAGCCACTGTTGTAATCCCTGAAGAACCAAAAATGCTAAACAGGTGATGTTCATGCAAAAAGGAGGGAGTGGGGAAGGTGCATAAAGCGTAGAGATCTCACAATCACCGCATGAAATTTGCACCACTTTTCTTTTGATGTAAACCATTTTCATCTGTTTTACATGGACTGGGTCTTCAGTTATGTCCTGAAAAATGTTCTCTATGGGAAGGAAAGATGAGATTTAATTAATCAAGTTAAGTAGCTAGGACAGGGAAGAAGATGCTGACATAAGAAAACATCCTAAGATCATTTGAAAATGAACTAAGGAACAATGTCTATCATCATCACATTCTTTCATTTTACATGTATTTGAACTGTTTTGCTGTTGTTTGTACTTCTTTGCACTTTGTATTTCTATTAAAAAAAAAAACACACTAGAAATTGAACTCTGACCTTCCTCTCTTCAGTTTACCAGTCTATGTTCCTTTTCTTTGAAGCTGCTTGTTTTATGCTTGAAAGCAATTTCATTTAATTTCATTTCTTCTGCTGCATAATTGAACACTCCAGAAACTAACAAGCCACCTTAGCCAGCTGAGACTTTATTGCTTTTCCTGTAGAGAGCTATTGAAAATATTCCATGAAAGCTGAAGCTGTGAATCTTGCTAGGTTTAACCCAGGGATTGAATTTATGCAAAAGCTGATCATATCCTGGATGGTTTGGGAAGCAGAAGAGCTATCATGTTGAGTGAAAATGTGTAGAGAGTACAGAAAATGTGTAGATAGTAAAGAAAAATGAGAGATGTGGTAAGATGGTCTGATAATTTGGGCATGGCACAAAATCAGAGTGGTAACCACTGCTAGTGTGGAGGTATGTTGCAAAGTTTGTGTCATGAAAGTGGTCAGAATGGCATTGACACAGAGCTAGCCATCAGTAATTCTGCCGAAACCTTTCTGTGTCACCTGACTTGATATTCACCACTTACTTCTAATGTAACGTAAATGCCATTGGTTACCATCTGATAATACCTTGCTTGGCAGCATTTTGCTAGACAAAGTAATTGATCCTTATAAGGAAATTTCATGGCCTTTGATCAAGTTTGAAGTATCAGGTATGGTATTTATACCTCTGGGACAGGACTTCCACGGGAAATGTTTGTCACCTGATTTTAGACTTTTAACTTAGGTATTTGGACTACCTTTGGAGTGTTGCTTGTCTACGCTGATACCTTAGGATTTAATCAGATGATACGTACAGACACGTCTAAGATAAACACACTGATGTGTGATAAGATTTCAGAAAAAGACATATAATATAAAATAATCCAAATCTTACAATACTAAAACTATGTGGTTTAAGCAGAAGTAAGTTGTACTTCCACTTATTTGACTACAGCATCACTTTGGGTATAGAGAATGAGTGCTGAAAGCAGAGTTCACACCTGGTTGAAAGAGAGAAGAAAAATTGAGGCTAGGATAAGATAGAATAGGGAAAGTCACAGGTTAGAAGTTTTTATGAGATTAGACTAGTTTATGTCCTAAAACATTCCTCAAGTTGATTTCCTCTGTCTTCAGTTGTTGTCTGGTGCTTATTCCTCCTTTCCCTACAGGCAACAGTGCGACTCTACAGCTACGGCAGAATCTCCACCTATTTCCAAGACCGTACTGCTAACTGCCTTGTTGCCTCACTCAGACTTTCAGGGTCAGGTGGCTTCTTGATGGGACATTATGAGTAGAGTTAAATAATTCACTGAAATAATTCACTGAAATACTCTTTTCAAAAATGCTGCAGTGAAGTTTCTGTGCTAAGAAGTTGACTAGAGTACTCTGCTATTTTCATAGGGCAATATGTAAAAAACCTTTTTTTTCTTTTTTTTTTTTTTTCTTTTATGATCAAACTAGGCTGTCATTTCCAGAATATTTGGTATCAGTCTGGTATATGTTTTGTACTAAAATTAGATGTAATGTGTATGCTAATGGAGTAGTGCTAGACGTTTGAATGGCTTTCTGTATTGGTATTTTTCTGCCGGTTCATTTAATGTTGGTTTAGTTGTGAAAAGTGGTAAGATTGTTATTTGAAATATTGCAAAAATAAATATTAATGAATATCTTTAAAATTCTAGCGAACCAAAGAATGTGGCAAAAATGATTGGCATCTGTGTTGCCTCATCAACTGATCAAAACACCAGCACAAACCAGCAGAAGGAAGTGAGAAGCTTTCAAGGAGGTCAAGATGCTTCAGGGCAAGAGTGACTTATCTCCCGTCTGCTTGTTCAGATCTTGGCTTCAGCACTCTGGGAGAGAGCTGCATGCTGCTGCACGGCTGCTTCGAAGGGGGTTATACAAAGTAATTCCCATATGTGGGAGCTGACTGTCATTTTGAGCCTTAGCCATTATTTTTAGCTCTGTTTGTGCAGGACAGAAATATACAGGGACACCTGCCAGTGGTGGAGGTATCCCCAGGGGACCTATATCAGGTTTCCCCATTGACAGAATATGCAAGCTGGTTGCCTTCTAAATATCTCTGAGATTTTTATTTTTTTTTCTTTTCTCCATGACAATTCTGTGTTTTTGTTAAGACAACGGTGGGCTCTCTCACTGTGCTTTGCACCTGAGATTCTGGTTCTTTTTCTGTTAAAAGTGTGCATGAGCTCAAGAGCAGAGGTGCAGCTGGTATGCCCAACACAACCTGCACATGTGTAAACCTACTGAAAGGATCTGCAAAGTAAATTGATTGTAAATAAGTAAACTATAACTAAGCATCAATTAACTATAACTGTAAATGTAAAGCTCAAAGTTAGAGCTCATGAGGAAAAATGATAGACGATAGTAATTAGTACTTCATTAATTTAATTTCTGAGTTTTTCAAAATTAAGTGTTTGTGAAGGTGGATTTTTTTTTTTTTTTTTTTTTAGATCATTAGGTAGATATAGTTCTAGATAGGTACAATACTGCTTTATTGTGTCTGCAGACTCATTTTCTTCTTGATGATTGTTGGCTTCCAGGTTCTCCATGTCCAAGAAGGACCTCCCTCTCTTTGCATGCTGTAGGCCATGGCCAAATGAATATCTTCATAGATTACCTCCTAACAGGAATGGAGCTGTCACAACTGAAAACAGAGACGAAATGGTTGTTCCTTTTTTTTTTTTCCTTCTTTTTTTTTTTTTTTTCTTTTTTTCTTCGTATTCTGAACATGCAGTATGAGTCTGAGATGTTATTCAAGATAAAGCTAATTCAAAACTAGTGGCTGGGAGACCCTTACTGGATTTATCATAATTTGTGAGCTCGTAAGGAGAACAATGAAAAGAAAAGACATTGCAATGCAGTGTTAATTTATTCGACATATGTGGCTTATGTATTTCTGAGAATATTTTGCAGTACAATACAGTAATTGTATGATTGCATATCCATTCAGAAAAAGGAACTGTAACATGAGACATGGAAAATACTCTGCTATTTAATCTTTCCAGCAAAATGGATTGAGAATAATGGAAATAGATTTAAGTTTTAATTTTTTAAAGGATGAGTACATTTTAAATTTATCAGACATGGATTAAATTAACTTCATTTATCATATTTTACAATAAAAATACTAAATTAAATATAAGTAGTATAGAGCAATAGGAAGTTCAAAGAAACTTTACCTCTTAATAATGTCTTAATTTAGACATGTAATTAAAATACTACTTGGGGTTTCTGCACAAGCTTACCATTATGAATGTACAGAATCCAGTAATGTCCATCAATGCACCTACAGAAGTGAGTAGCCCTTGTATTTTTACAGTGTGAGAACCTTCTTGTAAGCCTTTTTCTCTGAAATAAAAATGTCATAAAATTGAATCTGATATTTTCAAATGCATTTTACAACATAAAAAGATGAAAGTAATGTAATTCTGTAAAACTCTTCACTAACATTTGCAGCGATTTATGTCTATTTTCTGTGTTGCTATATGGTATTCAGTTCTAGGAGGATGATTTAAAACAGAGTTTCAGTTTTAATCATGTACTTCTTGATCATGTGAAAATATTCTTCACTTTGTTTAAATTGTGATTAGTATCTACTGAACAGTTAGCTGAGTTATAAATTGGAACATAGCAAAGCTGTAGGGGAATAGAACCTGAAATGCAGTGATCTAAGGATGAAATAATTGCTACTTTTATGGATCACTGCTTCTTTAATATCAACTTAAAATAGAAAGCAATCACAGTATGTTACAGAAAAGAGACTCACGGCATTAGTACCCGTGCTAATGTTTACCCTATGAGTTACTCTTCCTTTTTGTTCCACCTTTTCTGAAAGGGAGGGAAGGGTTACATGTAATTTACTGTGCTGAGTAATCTGGGCTTCTTAAGTAGCTTGGAAGTACCAACATTTGCCTGTCTCTTCAGTAAAACAGCCCATGAAACAGGAGAGATTTTCAGTGCTCAATTTTTCCCTGCCTACAGCAGCCTTTTTGTTTTATTTTACATAATCTTACATAATTCCAACACTGAAAGTGTTGGATGGGACTATGAGAAAACTGCTGTAGTGGGAGCTGTCCCTGCTCATGGCAGGGGGGTTGGAATGGTCACTTGCAACCCAAACCATTCTGTGATTCTGTGATTCTATGAATCCCTGTCTAAAACTTAAAATCCCATGTCTCAGTCCCGTGAGGAATAATTCTGTGGCCGAGGAGTACAAAGTGTCACCCTTTGGAAATTTAGTGCCAATATCTTGCTGCTCCAAATTTATGTAGCTACAGTGATACCATATTATGTATTCTAGATGAAGTTCAAAACTACTTTTCCTTGTCTGTGTGTCATGTACTCATGTTAATATTTTCCTAGTCTGCCAGTTTTTATGGCAGTGATCTTTTTACTTACTACACATCATTTGATTTAATTCCATTACAGAGAATGATTTATAACTGCTTTATTATCAAGAGAAATAATCAAAAGAAGAAGAAGATAAATGCATGATTGTAAGCAGTGACATTAAACTGAACTAACATTTGACGTGCTTTTCAGGAAAGCCTTTTTATACAATGAAGTGTTTAGACTTTTCCCCCAAATTAAGCTGCATATAAGTAAGTGGTTCCTCTATTGTTTAATTAGTTTTATCTGGTTGATTTAATTATGCAGTAGGGTATGGGAACAGTACATCAGTACAGTAATGGTGTTTAGGAAAATGTTGTTCCATCTCCTATTTTAAGGCTTTGATGCATGTATATTTAAGTTAAAATATGTCAAAAATTAGCCCATAAATATTGATATACCAAAGAAAGATAAGCCTTGCAGACCTTGTTAATTCTGTTGGCCAAACTTATCTTCAAAGAATCAACAGATTTTTATTTTTTTTAATTTCACACTTTTTTTTTTTTTCGGTCCATATTCTAACACTTCCCATTCATCTTATCCCTACAAAGGCAGTACTTTCTATGTGCTTTAAGAACAAATGCATTCATCCATACAATTTCCTACAGATCCCATGTAAACTGAATTTCTTCCTTCCCTAGGAACTTTTATATATTTATATATCAACCTTTATATATTTTCTGTGTATGTCATTCACTTCTGTGTGATCCTACATGCTTTGAACTTTTCTGGTTTTGTTTTGTCATTTTTTTTTTTCCATCTGCCTTTAAACAACTTTGGGAGATGATCCTCACCTGAAGACCTACTTCAGATTGCTAACCCTTTCAAGTGTGACCTTTGAAGAAATTCAACATGTCTTTGTTATCTCACGTTTGTAGCTGATTTTGTAAGGACTACCCATTGCTTAAAGCCAAGATTGTGCATGAGTAGTGTAAAGATCAGAACCTTGTAATTCCCATTTCCTTATCCTTTTGAATGACATTTCCTATTTAACATTTACATTGCAGTATCCCAGGCAGCATTGTAGAGTAGTAGAAAATTTCTTCTGTTATCAAAATATATTTTATGTGATTATATTTTTAGGTGTTGATTTATATAGATTTCAAAGACTTTTTTCTCATCAACAAAATTGATATACTATAGATTCTAGTCTGTAATTACAATTCATCTAAATGGCAGTTGCATATTTATGATATAAACACACATATATAAACAAGTAAAGCAATTATTTGTATTTAAAGAAATATTTGCATATATTTTAAAGTCAGCTATAGCCTTCTATTACTTGAGTTTTATTCTGTCATGCAGTAGCTTTACTGGTTCTACCACAGATAACTCTTCATGCTTGATGTTGATAGGAAAAAAAAATAACTCAATTTCTTGAAGTTTCCAAATCAATGCTGTAAACAAATTTTTAAAACGTAGGAAGCAACAGCTAATGATCAGAAAATGTTAACTGCCTGTCACAGGAATTGTTTATAAAAATCGAGACAGATATGTCTAAGAAGCTATTGGTAACATCATGGATATGAAGTTTTATTTCCATTGATTTGACAATGATGTCTTTTACTACACAAGGACAGGAGACAGAAAATATCAACATTTCATAAAACAAATTTTTAATGGAAGAAATTTGCCTTTTCCATTTTAGCAGAAGCTGAAGAGAGGCAGTGGGATGCAAAATGTAAGAAGTAAAAAATAAAGGTATGTGATTATGGATTTCAGTTAAAATAATCAGAGGTTTGTCTGAAATGTGTCTACATTTCTCAAGTCCAAGATATACTTTGGAGCTGCAGTATGCAGAGGCTTACTCAGACTAAGGTTATGTTAGCAGTAAGTTCTCATCCATCACTTTCCGTCTTGACTTATTGCAAGACAGATTTGATATGATAGGCTTACTTGCACAAAGGATAGCTTTCTTCCATTTGAGACTGCACATTACAGTTATAGATATTCCTTAAACTTGAAACCAGTTTTCTCTGTAGTAAATATGTCCATTTGAAACCAATCTTTGGAAAGTAACCCAGATTTCAAATTCAGTCAATACCAAGCAGGGAAGCACATTACCTTGGTAAGCCTTGCCTAATAATAAAAATCTCATTTGTAAGAGACTACTGCTACTGTTTATTTCTCAGAGTTGAGTAGTGGATCTACATCCAATTACTTCTGTCCCAACACATTAGATGTTGTATATATTCTACTCCTCTGGAGCTGTAGTGATTTAAATAGAAGTTAAGGGTGGTTTGCCTCATATGAACAAAGTTGCAGGGAACAATGATGGATTCCTTTTCGATTTTTTTTTTTTTGGTTGCACAGGAGATTTGCAAGGGGTTAAAACCTATGTTTATTCATTATGTGTAGGTCTTTAAATAAAATATATTCCTGGAATATAACCCTGCTTGTCGCATTTAAAACCCAGAAGAAAGCAGTTCTTCATCCTCATTGGCATGTGCAGTGCTGGAGTAAAAGGGCTACCGACAGAAGGTACAAGTTATGACTTGCTTGGGCTCCTAAGTGAAACAAGCCAATAATGAGCTAACAACAATGAACCTTTTGGCAAAGCCAGAGTGCCTAGGTAACAGAGGATAATATAAATAAATAAATAAATAAATATTTGGAACCTCTGAAGAAAATGGCTGCCAAATAATGTTGATCTGCACACAACATCTTGCAGGTACAAAGGAAGTACAGAAACAGATGTAAACTAAGGCATTTTTAATGGTCATTACTGTTCTTGCAAGAAGTTCCATGGCTCAGAAGCATCTCTTTCTTCTCTAATTGATGAACACTTTAGGTTTAAATCCCACCTATTCAATTTTTATAGTAGTTTTATGCCAAGTGTGCCAGAAATTCATATCTAATTGTGTGTTGTCTAATGTCACAGACATCACAATTGACATCACAATTACTTCCTCCTGCAGAAACGTGGTACATGGGTGAAATGCCATGGCTGTGTGTGAATTTAATCTGTTGCTGTCTGTGGTATACAACTCCTTGAATAAATAGCATATGTTCAGCTAATTTTTTTTTTTTTTTTTTTTTTTTTTTTTACAATCATTCTCTTTATTCAATATACGTAGAGATATTTAACATTAGTTTTATAATGAGAGAGGAAGTACTAAGTTCATATGTATTTATTTGAGCTCCATGTACCCAAGAATGAGTTCAGACTAGCTGGCTTTTAAAGAGAAAGAGCATCTTCAGGTGATAAACAAAAAGGGCTAAAGCCGTACTTAATAAGTCCTTGTCATTGCAAAATGCCATATAGAAATGTTAGTTTTTCCTTCAAGTTCAGCCCTCCCGCTGATGCTCTGAAAAACAAAGACATCCTTTTTTTTTTTTTTTTTCAGATGATGAAGAGAGAAAATAACATTTCTTTAATGAGGAATAATATTGATAAACAAAGAAGGAAAACTCTTAATATAATTTTACCACTGATATCAGAAAAGATTAATTTTAAGAATAATGAAATTGTTACATTCATCGCATTCCAAGCCAATCACCAGTATGTAAAAAAAAGATAATTTCAAATCATCTACATATAAATCAAAAAATTAATGCTGAGGTCTAAAAAGTCTTTTGAGCCATTTCCCTTCAGTAAATTTCCTGAAGTTAGTGCATATATAATGTGTTGTTAAAATGAATTTGGACACAACTTTATTAAGTTTTACGTAGAAAGGGAAGTTGTGTTAAAATTCAGCTGCTATTTTGGGTCTTTCTATTTCGCCTTTATGAACGGCTTTAGCAACCTGAAAAAGAGCTATGCTATTTAACATTTAAAAATATTTGAACTGTAGGTCTTTTGGTATGCTGATACATGTGTAAAGATAAAAACTAGTTATATTTGATTAAATTGTTCTGCCACATGGTTGACACTTCACCTGGAAAACCCCTTAAAACTTCTCATTTAAATCGAAGGTGTTAGTTTCCATATTTCAAAGCTTAAGACAGTGGGGTTAAATGAGGAAGGCAGAATACAATGGAGAATATCAGTCATTAAAAATCAAATGATATTTAAATATCAACCTACATTTCCAGCATTGCATATGCCATTTTCCACCACTCTTTATTTCTCATTAAAAACCTCAGGTGTTAAATCTGAGGTTCATTAAATGAGTTTCCATCATGTGTCTTGTCAAATGTAGGCAAAACTGTCTACTTAAATTTCCTCCTCCAGTTCCTGGAGTTTTAGAAAGACTCATATGCCTTTTAAAATCCTATTTCATTCTTGTGTGTATCATTCCACCAAGACCCATCAGCTCAGATGCATCAATCCATTAAAAGCAAATTAAAATGTTAGATATTTCTTTTCATATTTATTATTCTGAGAGGCAGCACTGCAAAATATTTGGGATATTGTTTACATTTTCTTCATGTACCAAGATAGCAAAAGCATTATTTATTTATTTATTTATTTATTTTTTCACCCAAGTTGTAGTACTACAGCAGATTGTTCTTCAGGCTATGCTTTTGCGCCTAAGTATTGTAGTACTCAGATAGTGCTTGTATTAGCTTAGGTTATATTCCATCAGGTCTGCAGAATAATTCTTTGCCGCATTTTTCAGCTTTTGAAATTTTGAGTAATGTTACTTTCTATTGATTTTAAGACCAGAATTGACTTTTAAGGCATTTTAAGACCAGAATTGACTCTTAAGGCTAGTCTTATCCTCTGGTTATCATAGGTCATTCATCTTCATCTAGTTATCCTGCCATGTGGCCAACATCTTGGCTTTAGAAGAATGTTCTTTTTAAAATATCCTGAGATGTAGAATGCTCAGATGTTCAGGTTCTGTTCATAGCTCCCCACCTTCCCCCTCCCCCCCCCCAATAACTAACCTCTTTCCAGATGATTAGGCAGTGATCTCTAATTTTTTATTTAAATTAATTTTGCTTAGGATTCAGCTCTTGATCATTATAATCCTTCTTTTGCAAGATTACATGGCCTTTCCTATCAGATGTTTTCTTTCCAGGGCAGTATTTATGCACTGTAATCAGATTTTTTCTAAATGTACTTTTTCAAATGAGCTATTATGATCTGTCTTGTTCGGTAAAGGATTTTTTTCCAACTCTCCAATAGTTCTTGTAGTCCCTTTATTTTCCCAGTGTCTTTAGAGAATATTGACTCCAGAAGGAGACTCATCTTTCCAGCCCTGATCTCTATCAATATTATATTATAAAGGAAGGAAATGAGATGTCTTTGACATAACTTTTTTGTCATACTGACAAATGTTAATTAACTTTTCCTATTGTTAAATACTACGTGATTTTTTTTTCTATTGAATCTGTAATTACTTCAGCTGATACCTGGAAAAATATCCTCCCTGTCACTACTATACATAGGGAACTGTAACAAACCTTTATACTAAGCCAAGTAACCAGTGTTCTATTTTATTTTATTTTTTTTCCCTAATGCACTTAGGAGTGCTTAACAATTTGCAATTAACCTCCCCCTTTTTTCCCTCTGTTTCTTAGAATCAGGTGTGTCAGAATATATTTTTCAGGGCAGGAGGAGGAATTGCTCTTTCAAAATTCCCAAAGGACAAGCCACCTGCAGATATTCTGATGAACACTGAATAATATTTGATGAGAGTCGCATTGATTTCTGCAGAACCACGCATGCAGCAAATTACTGCTGATTGAGAGTAAGAAAAATTTGGCCCCAAAGAAAATGACTCATGCTAGTCTCCCTTTGCAGATATTTTAATAATAATTAGAACTGAGCCTTACTGTTTCTCTCTCTCTCTCTCTTTTTTTTTTTTCCTTTTTTTTTTTTTTTTTTTTTCTCCCCATTCTCCAACTATTTTATTTTATGCCTACCCACAGCCACCATGTCCAGGTAGCTGATAGCTATCTTGTTAACAAGAGGATTTATGTTTCTTTTTCCAAGTAATTGTTACTCCACACAATCCTTTTATACAATTTTCAAATTAAAAGGTCTTAAGTATGGTTTTACTACTTAAATATTAAGCAAAATTGTTTTCATAGCATTTACTGAAAGATGGAAAATACAGAAAGCTTGTAAATACTTCTTTGTGTTGAAAAACACTTCTACAAGATACGGACTTCATCGATCCCAGTGTTATAGCTGTTTTATTGTCTGTGACTCTTGTTTTACACAATTTTTATCTTGGAAATATAATTATTCTTTTTCTAGTATATTTGTAAAAAATAACTTGATATTCTTCCTACTCTATAAACCTGTTGCCAGATTTTCATGACTGCTGAGACCTTGAATTCAGTGGGAGCTGAAGATAAGATGAAATGTTGGTTTTCTGTCTTCACGATTTGGATTGGTTTCTGTGTGCACCACAGCAAAGGATGCATCTCACATGAGCAGCTCCCCTGCCAACCTTGTCCATTTTCAGCATTCACATGGCCATCTCTCAAGGAGCTCTGCAGATTCACTACTCCATATGTATGGGACCAACTTTCCCTTGTACTTTTTCAAGCTGACTCCCAGTAGCTTCATTTTTAGTTCAGGTATGAGAAGAGATAGTCAGCTGTTGACTCCTATCCACCTTTTCCATATCATTCATGATTTTGCAGCTCTGTTGTATTCTTCATGAGACTTCTCTTTCCCAAACTGAAACATATTGGCTTATGAAGTGGTTCCTCACACAGAATCTGCTTTATTACTCGATTCCACTTCCTGCCCTTCTCTGAAAATTTTCCAGTTCTGCTATATGTATAATTTAAAGATGAGATCAGAATTGTGTGTTGTATTCATAATGTGGATGAACCACAGGTTTATACAGTGAAGTTTTCTTATTATTATGTTTATAAGGGCATTTTGATTAGTTTGGGCTTTTCTAGTTTTCTTTAGAAAGAAGGCGAGTGAATATTCATTAGAAATACAATTCCTGTTTTAGGAGTTTGGGGAAAAATTTGTGCATGCATCTAACAATATGCAAGAAGCATGCAATGCTGTATCTGCTTTCTGAAATACTTGCTGTATATGATTAGGAGCTGAAGAGATGGTTGTTTTGGGCTGAGATATTTTTAATGAGTAATGAATGCATTTTATGTGTATGAGAAAACACTATTCAACCTCATTAACCTTTCCTCTGCTCTGTGCTACTGTCACCATCATCCCCATTGCTGGAGATGTGTAAGATTGTGTATGAGCAGTGCTCCTTCTCCATACTTTGGTTCTGTTCTTTAGAACGTTATTATTGAATAGAAATTTATGCTTTTTTTTTTTTTTAATTTATTTTTTATTTTCTTAATCAGCTCAGGCACATGCTTGTTTTACAAAAACATTTTAGGTAAAAGTAAAATGCATACAAAGATACTATCTTTTTTTTTTTTTTTTGCTATATTAAATAACTATAGAGAGTAGATGGATTGATTTTCTTTATGTTGTTGCAGCTGTAGCTACAAGATGTGGCACTGTAGAGCAGATAGCAATGTGATGCACATTATGTGACTTAGTTTTACACTAGATGCTAGTTCTGTATAAGCTTAATACGAATAAGCTTTTACCTTATTGTTCTCTGGTAAGCAAAATGAATAATTGGAAATGTAATTCCAAGCTTCATTGGCAGCAAGAACAGTGCTTGTTTCCTAAGCAGTTTTCTGTAGAGGCATGTCAAACCATTACTGATACTTCAATATCACTGGCTGCACGATGCTCTGAAAGTATTTCTCAAGAGGATAATCAACAGCAAGCTGTTCATATCAGCTTTTTCTTTTTTAGGTTTGCAGTGTTTTTCACAACAGAATTTCTTTGTTTTATCTTGTTGCTGCTGAAGCAGCTGTTCTGCATTGCTTTATTTGGTGTCCCATCCCACTTGACATGGCTGTAGTCCTTTTCTTTTCCTCACTGTAGAAAGATAGACTCAGATCCAAATTTAGTTCTATTCCCCAGCTCTACTTGGAGGATATGGGAACCGTCTTTCTCTCCCTCTGACTTCCAAAGAATTTGGTGTCAAGGAAAAAGGTCTCCCAAAGACCACAGCTAACACACTTTCTAGAAGGCAATTGAGGTTATGTTTAGCCTCCTTTGTATTTTCTGTGAAAAAAATCTGCAAAGCTATTCCGGTGAAATGCCAGGGAATTTTGTTATAAGTGTCACTCCCAAGAGATGCTGGGATGAAGCAATTTATGACTAGAAAGGGTCTGTATTATCTCCTTATCTGCGCAGCTGAGATTTTGTTGGAATTCATTCAGTATTTAAACTCACGGAGTTAAACACATGGCAAGCTAAATGTCTTTCCCCTGATTTGCAGGAGTGTTCCCCAAAGGCTCTCTCTCCTGCTTTTGTCTGTGTTCTTCAGTATTACAACAAGGACTGTTCGTCCATAGTCATGCAGAGTGTAGCTGAATTTGAGAACTGTTACACAGTTCAAAAAAACACACCAAGGTTGAGTAAAATATCTCTGCTGGATGCATAAAAAACAAGCAACCCTCCCATTCCTCCTTCCTCTCCCCCTTGAAAAGGCATTAACTTTTTAGGTTGATTTTATTAAAACCCTGCTGAAGATCTTTTGGACCTGATTTGTTGAATCCCTTTAAGGGATATGAACACTGGATTTTCTGTGAAAGAAAAGTTGATATACATGGTATAAGGCAATGACTTACCTTACCAACTTCAGCCCAACATTTCCTACTAGGTAGTGTCTAATCTGAATAGTCATTAAAGGTCTCTTGGGGACCTTAACTAAATATAATGTAAAATCAGTTCACAACATTTCTTTGATCTTTTGCCTAAAACGAATGAAGAAATGTTAGGATGCTGATGTCATTGCATACTGAATTATTCTTTTGATGAAAAACATCAGCACTATATTTCTGCTTATTATATCATTTTTTATGCTCTATGCACATAAAGTCAGAGATACTATTGCAGGAGGTATTGGCCTTACCTTATTATAAAAGCAGGATTTTTGATTCATTCTAGCATTGACTAAAAAAAAATAAAAAATAAAGCAGTTCAGTGACCCTTTTTGTTTCAAGAATAGCATATTTGTACACAAAAAAATCCAACCACATAACTCTGCTACTTTCTGAGGGTAAAATCACATTATTTGCAGGAATTATTTAAAAGGATATTATGCACAGTAGCAGTAAGAGATGTAATATTGCCAAGTAAATGAAACTATGCAAAAGGTTTCCAAAGGAAAATTGCAGGTACTTTATTCCAAGATGTAAACTTCTCATCCCTGAACAGCCAAAGATTATGGAAAAAAGTGAAGATAGAGGAGAAGATGTGAGGATGAGGATTTCTTTTTGCTTAAGGGA